>NC_137457.1:6756785-7324147 GCF_964235325.1 Thermobia domestica | reverse complement strand
CTGGTCATGCTCCTCAAACTATGATGTCATCGTTTTTGCAGTGTGACAGGGTGCCAAATTATCTTCGTAGATGCCATCACCATCAGCGAACAATATTTGTGCCATGGGTAGAACCTGGTCCACCAAAATGGCCTCATACGCCTAAGCATTCATCATTCCATGCAGGACGATGATGGTACCTGCGGAAAACCACGATATCACTGCCCATACTATAACAGAACCACCCCAATGATTTACAGTTGGGAACAGACAGTCTGTATCATAGGCCTGAGACGGTGTTCTCCATACGTAAACACAATCGGTTGTTGGAAACAAGGTGAAGGTCACTTCATCGGACTACATTACGTGTTTCCACTGCTCATGGGTCCACGCCTTGTGGTCCTTGCACCACTGGATACGCCTCTTTGCATTTACTGCTGTAACCAGCGGTTTGGCGATAGTGGCCCTGTCATTAATTTTCATTTTATGCAGTTTAGGTCCCGTCCTGTAGTTAGGAAACAACTTACTAATGCATTCATTCATATTAAACACTGACATAAACTCTAATATAAAATATCTTTAAATACTCTGTCACGGCATGTAGCTTCTTCTTGGAACAATACTTGCAATAACTTTTCTATGAATCTCAAAAGCTATTCACATAATATACACAATAATAAATAATAAGGTTAGTGGGAATAATCCGCTATATTTTGTATTATGTTCTCCAAAGGTTTGTAATACTAAGTTATATATTTATGTTGGTAGCAAAATTATTACTAATGTGTAATAGAAATTATATGGTACATTTCGGTGGAAAGAAAATTTTCCCTTTACAGTAATATAGTTACATTTTGTTATTTCATGGTTTGTCCAAAGTAACCATCATGGTTCTTAGTTTCATTCGTGTAAATAATTATTCAAATACATTTATTTCAACGATAAAAGATACAATATGTATTTTCTGTGTCATTAGCTTAGTGCTTATTATCATACTAAATCTACGATAGCTTTGATTTTACCCAGTTATTTCAGAGATAATTTATAAGATCAGACAGAAATTTAAATTAATGAAGGCATTATCAATGCAAAAGCAAAATTGATGAAATTGTTATTTCAAAAGAATCTATGTCCGAAATGTGAGGAATGTGCTATGGGAAATTACTTATGGCCAAAAAATATCCTTAGCCAAGGAAGAAATCGTTTCACTCACTCACTCATCAAATTGATTAGGCACATTCCAATGAGATAGAGACATAATACTTTGCAGAAAGGTACTTTATACTGAGTTGAGTATGAAAAAAGTTCGAAATGGATGAATCTTTTATGACAAATATTTTATGGCTAAAAAAACTGTCCTTATGAATGCAAAAAACCGTTTCACTCACTCACTCATTAAATGGATTAAGTACTTCCCTATGAGATAGAGGGGTGAAACTTTGCATAAATGTACCCTATAATGACTTGAGTATGGAGAAAGTCCGCAATGTGAAGAATGTGCTCTTCGAAAATTTTTACGAGCAAAAAATTGTCCTTAACCAAGTAAAAAATCGTTTCACTCTCTCACTTATCAAATTGATTAGATACTTCCCAATGATATAGAGACGTGAAACTTACCATAACGGTACCCTATAATGACTTGTGTATGGAAAAACTTAAATGTGAGGAATGTGCTATGTCAAATTTCTTATGACCAAAAAACTTTCCTTAGCCAAGCAAGAATTCGTTTCTCTCACTCACCCATCAAAAAGATTAGGTACTTTCAAATGAGATGGAGACGAGAAACTTTGTATGACTTGAGTATGAAAACTCCGAAATGTGAGGAATCTGCTATGGGAATTGTTTATAAGCGAAGTCACCCATCACGTTGAGTAGGTACTTCGCAATGAGATTGAGACGTCAAACTGCATAATGTACCTTATAATGATTTTAGTATGGAAGAAGTCTGAAATGTGCTATGGGAAAATTTTTATTGGCGAAAAATTTTCCGTAGTCAACAGGTACTTCCCAATGAGATAAAGATAATGGTACCTTATGATAGCTTGAATATACAAAATGCCCGAAATTTAAGGAATGGGTTATTGAATTTTTTATGGGCGAAAAACTGTCTTTACCCAAACAGAGATCGGTTCATTCACTGTCTCCTCATTGATTAGGTGCTCCCTAATGAGATAGAAACATGAAACTCTGCGTAATGGTACTTACCTTACATAATGACTTGAGTAAATAAAAGGTACCAAATTTAAGAAATGTACTATGGGACTTTTTATTTGCGAAAACCTGTCCATAATCATTAGGTGCTTCTTAATGAGATAAAGATGTGAAACTCTCCAAGAAGGTATCCTACAACGGCTTGAGTATGAAATTTCAAGAATTTGCTATTGAAAAGTTTTCATTGACAAAATACTGTCCTTACAATCAGAAATCGTGAACGATTTCGTTACTCAACACATCATGTGCATAGTGATAATGTTGACAATCGTCCCAGTACTCGAGTGTGTGCCGTCGTCGCTGGTCTATTGACTATGACTTGCACCTTTGGTTTATGAGGTCCCGGGTTCTATTCCCGGTGGAAGACCGTTTGGAATAATAGCTCTTCTCGATGTTTCTGTATTCATGTCCCTGTTGTTCTAACTTAATAAAAAATGACCTATGCTCAGTAATAAAAATCCGTTATCTGGACATCGGTATATTGTACAAATATACGGGATCCTTTGGTTACTACAGAAATCAATACTTAACATATGTTACCCATACGTTAGCATACGTACTTCTCTCTTTCCCGCTTAGATGTTACACCATGCCATTGCAGGATATCTGACGTCTAAGAGTCTTCCGTACGTTACGTTCGTATACGTATGTTGCGTACTTCAGCTATAAGTTCCATACGTCCATCTGTATGTGAGATCCTGACCGTCTAGATACAGTTCTTTCGTTCGTGGGTAAAGTACATTTATTCGGAACAATTATACGAAAAGTATGTATAAAATACACTTTTCAGTTATACGTTTAGTGTACGTTAAGTGCAAAAACTACAGGATTTAATATGTAACCTACGTTTTTATGTAAGCGACATAGAATTTATCTCAGTGTACGAGTAAAACCTGTGAAAGCTAGTAATATGTAGTTAATGAGGCACGTTCTGTGGATCAGTTAACTTTTGAAAAATGTGGGCTAAGGCACGTACATACTGGCATAAATTTTGTGGTTTTAAACCCATACAAGTAAATGCAATAATTTTTTCGGTGAATAATTTTCCTTTATTGCAGTCATTGGTATTATATTTATATTGAAATTAATTTGATAAGTAAGAGAATGTAGAGGTGAGGATATTTAGAATTAATGAAGTTTTTGAAGAAATGAGAAATCCTAATTGTTCCACTTTAATGTGAGACTAGCAACAAAATGTAACCGATTTTGTAAATATATTGGTACCATGAGTTCTATTATGGTCACCACAGACGTTATGTAAAATGTTCTTGATGCTTCGTGTCTATATCTGTAAACAGAGTTTGAATCTCTTACATATCAGCCTTTTCATCAACAGTGAATTTCGTACATGTGCTCTTAACATTTCCTGATTTGCCCAGTTGGGTGCTTCGCCCCCACACTCTCGCCTTAACTCGATGTACGGCCTCACACCTCTTGAGCCCACAATTCTACCGAGTGCCATTTCCTATTTCAACTATCTAAAAAATAAAATTTTGTATCCTAGGAAAACGCCTATTTAAATAACTTGGGAATATATTCATACCCCTTTAGATTCCTTAGAAATTAAAAATATTCACTTTTGGCCATTTTTCTGTCAGTTAGTCCCGGAAAGCTACCAATACGTCAAATGTAATCATTGTAGTCCTACATGAAGGGCTCTATAATTTTGGGGTTTAAAAGGTGTGCCATATGGGACAGATTTTTCAGTTCCCCATAAAACCACTCTAAAGTTGGAAACCGAAAAGGTATAATCATATCGAATTTCATTTTTTTTCAATTCAAAGTTTCTAAAACATAAGATTACAGGTAAAACAAAAAGACTCATTTAAATAACAAGGGGAAATTTTTCATCCCCTCTTCATCTTTTCAATTTTCCACATCAACCGGAAGCATCCCTTTAATTTTTGTCAGTTCATGTATGATATGTTGGTGGCAAATATAATTAAGTTTACAAGCTATTTGAAAGGTGTATATCATTAGGAGAAAAACCCAAGGCAGTATGGAACTGCGCAACATGTGCGTCATGTAATGAACTCCGTAATTTCGCAATGTGGAATAGTAGAGAACAACTAAGTATATTGAAACACCAGCCATGGCTAGTGATGTAGCATCGAAGATTCAGCATCAAGGGTTTTGGGGCCCTGTTGATACTCGTAATGAAATATGAGATGTTTGCGATTGTGATTTTGTAGCTCTGGTAAATAAATTTGGATCTCGTTTGGACAATTCTCTGACAGATATTTAATAGAAGAAATCCTTTCCGCTGGTCTAGTGGCAAGCATGTTCGCCTTTCTTGTACAGGGTTCTGGGTTCGATTCCTGGTGGAAGTGCTCTTGGGAACTAATGTTGCATTTGACACATTATAACTCCTTTAGAAATGTACAATTATAATTTAAATCCAACAATATGACACAATTGAGAATCCCAATATACAATATTGACATGGCGAACTACAAAAAGAAGTGAAATCTGAACAAAAACACCAGAGGTGCAAAAAGTGGAGCCAAGTTCGTCAGCCTCAAAGAGTGTTGAGATGAGGATGGATGAGCCAAGTTCCTTGGCCACTGCATCTGAAACGAACACTGGAACTTGGCGCGAGGTGTCTAGGAAAATTATGTTAAGAAACATTAGGGATAGTGGTGGTGGGCATGATAGTTTTGGAGTAACTACCAACCTTAGGAATATCAACTTCGATAAGGCACATATACAGTATACTGCAGTAAGATTGGTGGTTCGAAACCAAAATAAGGAAAACTTATAATCCTGCACTAGGTGTCAAGGAAAATGATGTTGAGGAGCCTTAGGGATGGTGTTTGTGAGCGTAATTTGGGGGCCACCACTGGCCATAGGGCTGAAATGTCCCTGGCATTAACTAAGAACATATATCTTGGTTTATTCGAATATATTAGACAGCTTGTGCCAAGTTCCAGTGTTCGTTTCAGATGCAGTGGCCAAGGAACTTGGCTCATCCATACTCATCTCAACACTTTTTGAGGCTGGCGAACTTGGCTGCACTTTTTGCACCTCTGGTGTTTCTGTTCAGATTCATAAATTACGTTACTAATACAATAAGATAAGTAAAAATTCCCAAAAATCTTATTGTTGAACAACATTTACTTATTTATTTTACAATCGACCCGATTAATAATTTTATCTAATCTACATCAAAATAAATCGAATGCCTAAGCACCACTCTACGTGAAAACCGATAGATGTTGAGCTATATAGCCTTATTCTAAAATTACTCTCGGCGTAAGTCTCTTTAAAATATATCTTCTTGGATATTTAATTAAAATTTTATTAAACATTCCCAGAAAAATTTTGCGTGTGCTCAATAGAGAATGTTCACATTTGCCTGGCTTTATTCTATATATGACTTTTAAGCTAAAATTGAAAACAAATAACCCTTGAAGGTAGTTTCCTGGAAAGTTGCTGATTACACATATAATAATAAAGCAATCGATGATACCATGTTACAACTCCATAAATGGTGCATTCTTTTTCTCCATTCTCTCAATGAATGACACATGAATGTTTATTTCTAACCTGGACTGAAATCGATCTTGAAAACAGAACCACACAAAACTCCCAGGGCACATACATAATTCGTAGGGAATACTCGAAAGTGATAATGTCAATATTTTGTAATACATAAGATGTAGTCTAACTACTACTGCTCTTAAAACACATTTCAGAGTATAATGTTTAATGCACATAATACATAGTTTAAATACTCTACTCATTCCAGGGTTCTAAACAAGATGAATGGAGAAGTTTGTGAAGTACCTTTCAATTAAGACATTTTTCTGCTCATCTGGTAATCTTACCTCAGGATTTGCTTCGTAACAACAAATAAGAAGGTATGTATCATGCTTCTAATATGCTACTAAGCGGTATCATATGTAGGTACAATCACATATTACGCTAATAAAATGACACAAGTGTGGACTTCATGGTTTAACTAATTTGTGAAATAAATTATAAGAGAATTTAAAACTTGAACAAACGTTGTATCTATTTGTTTACTTTTGCAAAATTGTAAACTTTCGTAACTAGAAAGCACATTTATTTCTAGTTTAGAAAATTCCAGAATTAATAATAGTATGTTGTCATAGCCGACATTCAATATTTTCTAATAAAGAGTTATATTTAAATAAATTTAGTTAAAAATATACATACTTACTTTTCCGCATAAATCCGCTTCTCATGTGAAACCGACGGATAGGGTGTAATTTTAAAAACTGTTGTCCCATTGTCAATGCATCTTTGGAGCCCTTTAACTCAAGTGTCCGCATATGAATATATTGTAAACATAAATATGATGTACTTCATGATTGTGCAAAAATTACTGGAATTTGATGAAGCTTTCACTTGAGGAAGATGGTGATGTACAGGCTTTTATATACAATTCTCAATTTATTAAGAAATTAACTATTTGCTTCGATTTTCAACTCAGTAAAACATAAAATAAAAAAGAACATGATACATTGGGAATGAATAGAGAGATACGTAGAAATAGGTGTAATTGATAGAGCATTCTAGAAGTAACTGACATAGGTAGCAGTGGGAAAAGCGAACTATTCATAACATAAATATAGATGCTATCTAGAAATAGTGTATTCCGCTCAACGTATTAACAAGTTTTAAAAGAGCTCTGTTTCGAAGTATGATCTGTAACAGAAGAAGCTGACTTGATAAATAGGTCAAAAAAGATTTGTTTACTCAAATTATTTTTTCTGATATTTTATCGTTAAAAGGATACTATATTTTTTCTTTCATAATTATGAAGCATACCTTAAAGTGTCAGTTTAGGTTTATTTCAAGATTTTCGCATACCAAAATCTAAATAATCCATCGTTAATTCATAAATAAAGTCTTCTCCCAGAGATAATAATCTTTGATCGTAACAGAAAAACAATTTCTGTTATTTGTAATTTAATTAAGACTGTGAGCAGTGCATTAGATACGTATTTATTTCTTTATTTCTGTATAGACAACTAGTTAAATTTAGAAGTTGTATGGCATATTTAAAAATGGAATGCGATTCCTCTCACAAGCAACAAAATAATGAAACGACTAAATTTATTTTATCAGCGTGGGTTTGTAAGCCCTTGTATCACCTGGTATATCATTCTGCAACTTTGGTTGAAGTAACTTTGAAGAAAATACTTTATATCTAAAAATCGTCGTCCTATTTATCAATTGATTAAGAATATTTCAAGGAAATAAAATATTTTGAAGCGTTATTAAACGTCATTGAAATCCAGTTCACGTAAGGGTACAGAGATTTAAATCTAATGGCAATTCCAAAACTTTTGAGGCAGTTACAAGTTAGTAGGTCAAGATAGGTTAAATTAAAATAGTTCTTTTGTAAACGTTAAGAAACAAAAAGTTTCTATTTGTTTCGGTTAACATCTGTTGCATCGATTTTAAACAGAACAGTCTACAATTTTATTTTAATTTTGCCCTAACACAAAAAATTTAAACAGCATAATCTTAATGTCTTTATATACACAAGTTAAATTATGGTATTCATATTAGAATATTATCATATTTTATTGCTCTATAATTTTATCATTTTATAAAAGGCTGAGTTTTTGAAACAAGGTTTCAAAGTTGCCTTTAATTTTAGTCATTTTGTAACCTTTTGAAGATTCGACTAATCACATCTAGCCAATAATCTCAATAAATTAAAGAATTGAAATGTTTTCTAGTTTTGGTTTAATAAATAGTACACAAAAACACTTAACACACACTTACAAATTAATTCACACATATATTATGTTTTACTCATACATTCCAATGTGATTGCTTAAATGTTCACTTACAATCTAACAGTAAGTATATGTTACACAATTTATTACTGATAATGCTGATAACACAAAATGTAAGTATATTAAGATAATAGTTCATAAAACCGTTACTTTTTGATGTTTGTCTAATCGATTATCACATACACAAGTTTCTTATAAAATAAACATTAATTTTCAACATTGAAACCAAATATTATATTGTCCTTTAGTATACACAGCATATCACTGAGCATTTGTTGTTTCTTATTATACAAAACACATTGTTAAAATGTTTTTTAAAGCTTTTAATTACAGAAGTACTTATTTTGAACAAGAATAGAAGAATCTGTACACATGATGTAGGCCTATACTATTGACGTGGCCGTTGCAGCTTGATACGTTTAAATCCTTTTCGGCTGTTTTGATTCACTAATTTAGAATTCATCAATTCTTTCATTTCCATGAAATTTATGAACGGCGGCATTGGAACTATTGGTAACTGAGGCACTACATTCGAATTAATAATCATGCTGAGCAGTCCTGTAAAATTAATATAAAAATTCAATATTAATATTTAGTTTCCAACTTCTAATACTAAATAATAACAACTAATTTATAATATTTTTTTCAGGTTTCCAAAATGTACAAAACAGATTATATCATTGGAAAGCTCTATTGATAAAATAGTAAACTGGAAAGCATAACATCTAACGTTCACGTTCTTCCTACTGCAATGGCACGAAGTTTCTTACGTCCTTGTTTCTGAAAACCAAAAATTGAAAACACACACAAAATATAACTTGCTGGTGATGTTCATGGAGGCAACCGTCTATTTCCTTTGAAGGACGATCTCAAAGGAATAAACATTAGATCCAATAACAAAGTGAAGACCGCTGTGTAGATTTTTTCCTTTAGAGGACACAGTTTTTTTTTAACGAGAGCTTCCGAATTTTGTGAGCAATACGACAAATGTATTAACTTTCTTATGTGGAAAATTAAAGTATTTTTTTCTTTATTCTTGCAAAGATCATCTTTTGAGAAGCGACTTCTCATCCTGTTGAAGGATAGCGTCTACCTGGATTTCCCTCAATAGTATGCTTGTAGAAACAGTGAACAGAATAAACGATATGTACACTCAGTGTGGAAGTAAAAATATAATTGAAGCACTTTACACAATAATACGCTTGAAGTAAATTTGCTGTGACGAATCATACAGCACCACCAACAATGGTAGTTCGACTTCGTAACATGATAATCACATTATAGTTCTCTCCATAGAAGGGGACGCCGTCTGTTAAATGTTCAACAGAGGAACTCCTATTCCGTTATCAACCAAGTCGTCTGATATGGATTTACACAAGTCTTTACAAATATTTTACTCTCCTAGAACCCACGGCCTCAAAAACCTTCTGCCACATTGTCCTGATCCATGAATAACGTGGCAGCGTACTGAGCGACGGATATAAAATCCGGTTGCTAATTATAACTTTAGTTTGGACACTTTCTCGCAAGGATAGTTGTTTGGTAATTTTTGACATTATCGTCATCTTTGAGGACAATAATGGACCCCAAGGATCATAGTATGATAACAAGACAAGCCAAGTGCTCTAACCTCTCTTAAAGTTAACTTTGTTCCTCCCAATTCCCCTCTTTTACCTTCCAATCCATATAGTCTGTACACCATAATTCTGTAATAGTTCAATTACATTTATGCAATTGAAATATAATCTCCATAGCTTTATTTGCATGGAAAACTATCAGATATCATCTAAAATTATACTCCTTTCTACGGGATAACTTTATGGTAATTACAGGACAATTTCTCAGTAATCATCTGAGGGTCAGTAAATCTGAAGTGGTCCAAAAATGGTGAAAATGTTAGCTCGACTATCTTCAAAAATTATAAAAATTTGATTGTGAAAGACCGTGTGTATGGAAAGGTCATTAACATTATTCACTTTGTCATACGTACAAGTGTTCCTGAATAGCGGCCATCTTTGTTGTCGATGGAATACCACTTTTTGCATTTGCAAGTGTTTATGAAAACTACAGTTGCTCAGGACGTACGAATCAGACGAAAATCTAACTAGAACAAATTTTACAGGAGAGGCTGCGGAACATGAAGACAATAAACTTTTGCTTCTAAATAAATATGTACGATTGTAAACCAAGACATGAAATCACCAGAAAACTACAGAAAATTACACTTTAAAGTGTCTGTATTTTGGAATGGCATAAAGGGGGGGTTCATAAGTTATGTGCTGAACACTATTGCATGTAAAGAATCTGCAGAAACATCCACAGCTATGATACTACTGGCACCGTAGATTTGTGGGATCCGAAAATTGTAGTTTGTCATTTTTATACCATTTTGAAGCGTAATATCTAAGGAGGGCAAAGTGCTAACAATTGCTACTTAGGCCACAATGTAATCCTGTATATGTATAAAATATTGCAAAAAAATCATGACTGGCATTACATGGAGACAAAAGTGAGAACATGAGAAAAATGCTAAGAAAGTACGTGCTTTACAATCGACGTAGTCTGGAAAAGTTTAAATATTTGGATATGTTTCATGCTAGATCTCAAAAACTATGCATGGTGCAGCAATTAGCCCACTTTCGTTTCTGTTCAGTCGTGCAAAAGCTTGCGATTAGCGAATTTGTGCCATCTTTCTCGCTCCATGATCATTGCCAAGTCTATATGGTAAGGAGTTAGCTCCCTGTTGCACCTACGACTCCCACCGCGTACCGCGGTACCGCGCACCGTGTACCGCGGTATCAAGTTAGTTGTATCAGGAAAGTATAATTGAAATCGAATCTCAGTTACGGAAGTTAATATGTTCACAAAGTTGATTGGCATCTATCCTAACGATATATAAAACCACATGAACTGACATAATATAAAGGGGTACTTCGGTTGAGATGGAAAGTTGAAATTTAGCATGATTGTAGCTTTTAAATACTAACCCACAGAAAAACTGCAAAAAGACAACATTTTTAATTTTAAGGGGTTTAAAGGGGATGACGAAATTCTCCATGATATTTAAATGGGCCCTTGCTTCGACTTACAATATCATATTTTAGGTACTTGGAATTTGAATAAAAATTTGAAGCGTTACCTAAGTAAATTTCAAAAATAAAAATTTTAAAGCGTGGAGTGGTTTAGTGAGGAACTGAAAAAATCCACCCATATTGTTTATGTGGGACATCCTCTACACCCAAAAATGTTTAGGGATTTTCAGCAGGATTAGAATGGTGAAATTTGGCATGATTTTAGACTTTCAGGACTAACCCACTAAAAGTTGCCAAAAGTAATAGTTTTTAGTATATAAGGGGTCTAAAGGAGGATGAAGTAATTCCCACAATATTTAAATAGGAGTTTTCTTGTGAAAAAAATCGTATCTTTTAGTAAGTTGAAATTTGAAAAGAAACTTGAAATTTGGTGCAATTGTAGAGGTTCGAGGCTGTGGGCTGAGCAAACGAGGGGTCTGGGGGCGGAGCCCGCAACTAACCAAAGGCTAGTCTATCCAATATAACGCAACCTTGTGAACATATTAACTCCCGTAACTCGGATTGCATTTCAATGACACTTTGCTGATTAAATGTCTTAATAGAGCAATCCAGTTCTACGATGGGTGTCGTGGGTGCAAGGTGGGTCATGGGGTGCCGTGGCTCCCCTTACCATATATACGAGGGAATGACCATGGAGCTACAAAGATGGAACAAAAGCCACTTGCAAGCTGTTGCACTACTGAAGACAAAAATCTGGCCTAATTGCTGCACCATGCATAGTTTTTGAGATCTACCATTAAGTATTCCAAATATTTAAATTTTTGATCGTCCATCATGAAGTACATACTTCTTCGCATATTTACCATGTTCTCGCTTTTTTTTTCAATTTAATATCAGTCATAATTTTTTGTAATATTTTATTCATATACAGAATTACATTGTGGCCTAAGTAGTAATTTTTAGCACTTTGCCCTCCTGAGATATTACGCCCCAAAAATGACATCAAAATCCCAAACTAGAATTTTGGAACCCCTATAAATCTACGGTGTCAGTAGTATCATTGCTATGGATGTTCCTGCAGACTCTGTACATATAATAATGTTCAGCACAAAACATATGAACATGCCATTCCAAAATACAGACACTTTAAAGTGTAATTTTCTGTAGGTTTTCTGGTGATTTCATGTGTTGAATTACAACCCTACATATTTATTCAGATACAAAAGTTTATATTATTCGTATACCTCAGTCTCCCCTGTAAACACTCGTTTTCTTAGGTGTTCGTTTGATTCGTATGTCCTAAGCAACTGGAGTTTTCGTAAACGTTTGCAAATGCAAAACATGGCACTCCACCGACAACAAAGATGACGACCATTCAGGTATAGTCGTATATACGACAACATGAATTATATTATTGGCCTTCTCATACGCAACGTTCGTCACACTCCGATTTCTATAATTTGCAGAGATGGTCGAGCAACCGTCTCTGGATCACTTCGTGTGGATTGAACTCAAAACAATTTCAGCTTACATTCCCCACTTCCGCACAAGGTACTAATGATTTCTTAACTATTTTAGGTCCCCCTTCTACAATAAATTTCATCATATGAAGGTATATGTAAAGTAACTTGAAACAAAAGTACAAGAATCTAAGTATCCCAGGGAAGTATTCCCATACAACTAAGATGCTAAAGTAGAACATGCGTTCATTGGCTACCAGATGTGTCAATTAATGAAAGATGACGTATCATTTAAAACTGACAGAAGCGAAGAGACGTGTATTTCTTTCAAGAGTACCTCACAAACAACCTTCTGGAAAGTAAGAAATTGTGAATAATGAGCTACTATTTGAGCTGTTGTTGACAAATTTCCACACTATGTAATACAATATATGCTCCAAGTGTACTTTCTACAATACATACCCACTTCCGTATCCCCTCCGCAAAAGAAGCATTATTCTATGAGCAATTCTTAAGTTATAATGTATGAATTCAGTTTCCAGATCTACGATACAAACGAATATGTGGTGTACCAATGCTGTCAGATTACTGTTTGAACTCGGAATGTGATATTGCCCCATCAGATAAGAAGAAAATGTTTTACGTGTTAATTTTGTCCTTATTAAGACGCATTAATCTATGTTATATCTTTGTCTCTTTTTTTTATAACTTGATTACCATTTTTGTTTCGATGAAAATGTATAAATGTATTGATCTCTGCTGCACCTTTCTTCATATAGATGTTGTTTCGTATATGTGAATTTTTACAGGTCTTCAATTTCTTGCCAGTCCATTATTCATACAAAATTGCACGTAGTACTAATGCTAGAAATGTTCATTTAACCTTCTGATATTTAAATGCGTCCTATACATATCTTATCATCTGGTTCACATAATACATAAAAATAAAAAACAATAGCAGGCATACGTTTCAAAATATAATGTTTGCATTAAAATTTCATTTCAGAATTTCTGACGAGAAACCTGATATAGTATATCAGATTTCAGATTTGTAATCAGAAGCTCAAAAACGATTGATAAGACCTACTTCCGTAAAAGAAAGTCAAAAATAAAATTTTATGATAGTGTTATTTTAACAACATGCCAAAGTAAACTATTATAATACTAACTAGAAAGTTGTTTAAATACTTATCTTCCTTTATACCCAACCTACAGACATACTTATTAAATATTACAGTTCATCATTTGTTGAATCTTGACGTGCATTTTAGACCGTGCGTGATCATCGAAGTAATATTGTAGAGAAGCGGTATTGTGTATGAAAATGTGAAAGTGTGTTATGTTTTAATCAATACAACATAATGGAATTTATTCAAATAACTTAGTACATGCTACTTAATTACTCTCTAATTTGTCTCGGGATTTTATTGAAATAAAAATTCATTCTTAAAATAGAATAAATATTAAAAGTGCTTGAAGTCTGTTTACACGCAAAAGCCAACAAGAAATACAATTCAGAAAATTTACTAAGTTGGTCTCTATCTGAAGTAGTAAGTAAGCAGGAAATTAAAGAGCTGTACTATCTCCGTACCTTATAATGTGCAGTGTTAAGTAATTAATGCGTATAGTACTTATATATCACCAATTCTGTCAAATAGTATTAACATTTCACTAGAAACTGGCGTGTTTTCTTCAGAATACAAACATATGCATGCATATGTTGAGCCGATATATAAGTCGTTTTATGAACAACATAAAACACTATAGATCTATCAGCGTAGTAGAAGTGGTTTCAAACGTTCCTGAATTATTTATAAGAGAAAATTACTATTTAATATAAAAGTGTTTTTATCTAAAGCATAATCTTGACTGTACAAGTTCGGATTCATTCTAACAAATTTTAGTTATTTTACATACGCTACATTAGAAACTAGTTTACATGTGGGTGCTGTAAACATTGCTGTTTTAAAAATTATTGAAAATAAATTACTTGTTAGTAAATGATGAAATTATGATTGACATCAGCGTATATATATATATATATATGACATGGTTTAAATGATACTGTATTAATCATATAGGACCTTTAAGGTAAAATCGACAATATATTATCTAGGAAAGATCAAATGCTGAAGGAAGTAACTCTAGAACCTGCTCTAGAATATCTTCTTTTCTCTTCGCGTGTAAATTATTTACTTCAAAAAATTAAACTTTTGAAAATGTTGAGTGTGAAACATACACATAATCGGAATGTTTATAATAAATATGTTTTCAATACATTCAGTAAATAATTATCGCACAATAAATTTATTAGAAATCAATAGTTAAAAATAAATATGATACATTTGCGAAAAGAACTAAAAATGTATCATATAGAATTACTGGAATAATAATAAACAAAGAGCAAATAAAATATTGAATTCAACTTCAAGATTGCTCTGTCATACTAATAATACAGGAAGAAAGATTACATTTTATATTCTAGCATTAGTAAAGTTTAAAAATATTACTTAAAAGGTTATTTTTCTTAGATACTTGTCAGATCCGAGGTAGATTATAATTAAATCATTTGGAACAGAATCTTTTATTGATTTATGAATATGTTTTGTTATTTGCAGTGTTATAAATTGTGAGAATAAAATTGGTTTCATAATTATTGATATTGACTAAGGTATTAGCTAGTACAAAGTTATGTTCAATAGAAGAAAAATATCCACAAATAGTTTATTAAAATAACGTTTGTAATCGACTACAGTAGCGATGTTGTTTAGATAATTTAGGTATCGATATACTACACTATCTTGTAAGGAATTATTCGAAATTAATCCCATTCAATTAAACGTATTAAATATTTACTAAATATTATAATATGGATTGAGCAAAGGAATAAGAGCTCACAGATTAAATCACTTAGATTAAAATATCTCCAATTTAAGACAACAAATATCTTTGAATCTTTGATATTATTGTCAGGTTTAACACTAATACTTTTTAGATGCTATAAGAAGAAAGAAGATATCTTTAATTTCAAAAATAGAATATAAATTAGAAATGCAAACAACTTAACTTATTTGCGTTATTTAGATAACGATCTTACAGAATACTTGCAATTGTTACCTGAATTACTACAGAATGCCGCATTGGCCGAACAGACTGATATTTCTTAAGCATGAAACATTATTTATATTCTTATGCTTTGTATGTGGGATATCTAGAATTCAGTTTGTCCTATGCAATGTTCGAGGAAAGGAATGAGACGAAGATGCCTTATTCCTGAAGATGATAGTTCTCATACTTTTAAATAACATTTTCTTCCCGTTCTTTCTCACATTATGCATAAAATTATTTGTTTTGTTCTTTGAGGTATAAAGTGTGAAGGTAGATAACTGTATATGAATTAATTCCCTATCTGAGTTTTCTCACGCCATCGAAATATAAAAATAATCGTTTTTTCTAACAGAACAGTTACAATCGTCGTAGTGCCAACAGAACACGTATACCCTTGTTGAACAACTTACTTTTTTATTAAATACATTTCTTCAGGTTAATTTCCATTTGCCTTTGCATATACAAAATACATAGGTTTTAATTGACTTTACGTTACATTATTAGATTTTATTCTTCATAATTTCTTACAATACGACACATAAAATTAACTATTATTCTTATATACACTTTCTCAGATATTGGGAGTTATGCGAAAACCAAATCAAGTTGCAGTTAATCACTAGAGTACACTAATCACAAGGTTTCAGATTCAATTGACTAACTTTACTTTAAAGTTTACGTTTATATCTAAGCAAACGTGATATTAGCTTATATAGTATAGACATAGCTATCTGTTAAATTTTTCTATATTGCAGTATAAGCATTCGGAATTTGACTCTTCATAAGTCATTCTTTAAATGTATGAATTTATATATTTTATCCAGTGTCCGTTTTTGTACGTACGCACAATAGAAAAAGTATGAAATCTCATCTGAAAATTATTTTCTCCTGAGCTGTTTTGCATTAAGTAAAATACTCTCAATTAAGAAGATCAAGTATAAACTGCTGCCTACGCATATGTAAGTGTTCTAAATTTTAAGTTTCGAAGTGCAGAAATGTATACTAAATCTTGATATGTGTGAGAACTTTGAGAATATTAAAACTTATGTTTAAATTGCATTTACAAGTAAATAAAAAAATATTCACTGTGAAGTGTTGTAGTTATTTTTATACAATATTATTTTGTTCGTAAAGACCTATTTTATTAATTTGAAATGTCTCTGGAAAACAAGTGGAATCATTACATGCAAGTGTATTTGTTTTCTGTTGACAATTGACACATTCCGTATTTTAAGACATTTCTTGCATACATTATTTTAAAAATAAAAGTCATAATCATATTATAGACAAAAAGAACATCTCTGGAGTTAAAAGAATATTACTTTACTTTTTGTTTTAAAGAAACTGTTTATTAATTGCCTGAAATTGAAAAAAAATGAAATTTCATTATGTTTTAGTAACTGAGCTGTGCCAGATAGGTTATGAACCTCAGTAGAATCAATTCCATAAAGGTAAAAAAGAATGTTTTGTCACTTTTCACCCAAAAGCTTCGAACATCGATATGTCACCTAAGACGTACCTGGAAGATCGAAAATATTCTCCATCAGCATCGAGGATCTGCCAACGTTCTGTAATGTCATGGATTCCATCGTAGTAGATAGAACTTGGTGAACTGTGAAGTAAAATGATAACAAGTACATGTTGCACCTCTACTAGGGATTTGAACTGACGTCCCCTAAGATAATTGTCCAAGGAATGGAACAGGTGATAATCATGCAATGTCGGTAGTATGATGTATGCAACAGTGTTTCCCATCCGAAGCGTACAATGGTGTCCTGGGTCATCCTAGCCCCGTGGAGCTTAGCATTGTCCTGTAATAGGAGGATCTCTTTGCGGTTCAGTAGTGTTGACTCCAGAGTTTTGATATTTTCTTGGAGAAGGCTCAACTGCTGACAGTGCACAGTCGCATTGATGCTCTGACCAGCTGGAAGTAGTTCCCGGTGTACGATGCCTCGAGCAGTCTTCCAAACACATAGGAGAAATTCCTTCTGGTGCAGTGATTTTGAACAAGTTCATGGTGTGCAAACCAATGATGACGGCGCCATGGTGTTGGTACAGAACCCATTTCTCAGCATACGTCAAAACCCTGTCAAGAAATAACTCTTTCCTCACTCGAGATAGCAATGAAACACAGACGTCTGATCCTAGCCTTCTGGAACGGAGACATCTCATGTGGGACCCATGGGCACAACTTGTGTTTCCCAAATTAACGAAGATGCTGCCGAATGGTTTCTCTACTTACACTGAATTGTAGTCCTTTCAAATGTCTGGCCAATGTTCGCCTCAATTGCTGCCTGAAAATCTTCATTTTGTGCATGTGTTTGTCTAGGAGTGTTTCGTCACAGTGCTTAAACTTGTTAACCACATCTGCACTGTCCACGTAATCATGACACCCTCACCAAAAGCCCGGCATATGTTCCGCCCGCTTCAGCGACGTTTGACCCGTTTGAACTCGTACAGCATACACGCTGTTATAACGCTCCATGGAGGTCTCATGTTCACTCTGTGCTTTCTCAAGTTCACGCTGTAACTGATTTGACAGAATTATGTTGTATGTTGGATAGGCTTACACTTACAGCTGACCCTCATCTTATCTCCATTTGTATTCAACTCACGGTATGGGAGCCAATTGAATTCAATCCTCCACAAAAAGCGACTGCACTTACTTGGCTATCTTAATAGCTTCACCTACGCAGAATTAATCTTAAGATTTGTGTACAAAAGGAAACTTCCCTAAAAGATCTTTTCTAACATAGTCACGTTAACAACGTATATTGATCAACTGTATATTAGGTGTTGGAATAGGTAATAACTAACACTGTAGCATATATACCTACTACAGTAAAACCTGCACTTACAGACAAGTTTAGCTACATTCATTAACAATTTGTATCTATAAAGTAACTACAAGTGATAATGAAAATCTATTAAAACATGACTAACGAAAATCTGTTAAAACATGACTAACCATAAATTTATTTTAAGGAAGTCTTCGTATAAAAGCCGTATGAAAGCTCATTAATAATGATTACGTTTGTGTTAATAGAGAAAAAATATAAAATGTTCAAACCGTGCTTCAGTAAAATGACATGCAGATATTGAAATTGACAAAACACATTCTGAAAAAGACATTTCCTCATATGTAGTTACGGTATCATGAAAAAATATGAATAAGAACACAGACGAAACCAATATCAATTATGATGTGCTTGACAATTGTAGTTCCGAAATACTGACTTGTGCAGACCAGCGGATTGCTCAAGACTTATAGTTTCCCATATATAAGGAATAATCGTGACTAGAAAGTATCACTTAATAACTATATTAAGTGCTAAGTAAGAAATATTGACAAGAAGAAGAGTGACAGTATGGATGGCAAACTACATGAAGCACCAAGTTTGGAGTTAAATATCTACGTATTGTCCAAGTTTAGTGAATAGAAAGATAGTAATTTTAAGCTCAAATTTGATGGTAAGGTAAGTAGCCAATTAACAGAAATCGAAATATCATATAGATATAAACACACTGGTTGCAAAAAGAAATTGTAGATTTTGGAAATAAACTTACCATGTGCAAGACATAACAAAATTGGAATTTGTTTTTGATCTGAACCAAAAAAAAATACAATTTGAAGAAGAGACAACTGATTACCGTTAAACTCATTCTACTTAAATTTCTTTAATTTAGAATAGAAACCCAGAAGGACAATGACAGCATTATGAAGGAAATCTTGTAAGTTTTCAAACATCAAACTGAGCAGCTAACTATTCGAAGATTAAATATTGAAATTCTCACACTCATAGGTAAAAGTTGTTAGTCACATATGAAAGCCAAGAAGAAGGAAATACATTATTTTTATTATTATTATTATTATTATTATTATTATTATTATTATTATTATTATTATTATTATTATTATTATTATTATCATCATTATTATTATATTCATTATTAAGTCATATCTTAATTTATTCCATTTTACGAAAGAGGAAACAGTCAGAAGTAAATATCTATTACGTGTTAACACACAAAGTACGCAACCATTCGTTACGTTCAAATCTCATTAAAACAGTTTCGAGATAAGTACTTTAGTGAAAGCTGTAACAGAGTTTTTCTTACATGCATATATATTTGTGGGTTCATAGTGTTACTAACCATGCATCGTTTTTCATGAGCATTTTATTTTTTGTTTTTATAAGTTCACGTTATAGAATATAATTAATTCGATTTATTAACCTAAAAATCACTTTAGAAATAAATCAATGGGAGGAAATATTATGACAAAGATCTGGAGAAATCTCCCTCTGCGATGAGCTATTTGATATATAAAGTGTTATACAAGTTATACTTCAACGCAAAAATGGAATGGAAATTTGAAATTTAGCATGATTGTAGGTTTAAATACTAACCCACATAAAAACTGCCAAAAGTTAACAGTTTTAATTTTAAGGGGTCTATACATGGATGAACATATTCTCCATGTTATTTAAATGGACCTGTTTTCAACTTATAATCTCATATTTGACGTACTTGGAATATTATGACAAACTGCTGGAGAAGTCTCACTCTGCTATGAGCTATTAGATATAGAAAGTGTTATACAACCTTAGGAGTACTTCAACTCAAAAATTGAATGGCTTGACCAGTCATTCCAGGGGATTAATTCAGGCAAATATTAGCAATCAGAAAACATTACTGACAATAATAACGACATTCTAATTTAGAAATATCATTACGTATTAAAAGTATCCTCATTTTGCGAAAGTATAACAAACATACTTTAAATATTCTACATCTTACAATCACATTATATCATAAAATAATTTTAAAATAGAATGATTGGAATAAGAATGTACTTATTAATAAATTATAAACTCAATATGATGTTTAAACACTACCGTAGATGTGCTCTCGGTGTTCGACAGAGTAGACAATCACACTCCATTTCTTTCAATTGTACATTTACCTCTTCAAGATAATTATTTTTAACCAGCTTTTGTATCAGTGGTATATTCACGTGTGTTTAGGATAATATTTTCCACATGCAAATTATGATTTGGTGATTTAATCTGAAATCTATATGTAATGTTAATTATGGGCCACCTGTATTAATCATTAACGGTTAGATAATGTGATTTACTCTTTAAATTTAATCGTAATCGGCCTACTTTTACTATAAACTTTCTATGTGTACATCATGTACTAATATTGATTTTTAAGTGTGACTGGTTTATCACAGATGCATTAACACATACACTATGCAACCAAAATATCCATACTCCCTCAAAAACATAGTTTTTCATATTAGATGCATAGTGCTGCCACCTACTGCCACGTACTCATTATCAGCAACCTCAGTAGTCATTAGACATCGTGAGAAATCAGAATGGAACGCTCCGCGGAACTTACAGACTTCGAATTTGGTCAGGTGATTAGGCGTCACTTGTGTCAGAAGTCTGTACGCGAAATTTACACACTCCTAAACATAACTAGGTCCACTGTGTCTGATGTGATAATCAAGTGGAAACGTGAAGGGACACGTACAGCACAAAAGTGTACAGGGCGATCTTGTCAGTTGACTGACGAGACCTTCGACAGTTGAAGAGGGTCGTATAGTATAATAGGCAGACATCTATTTAGACCATCACACAGGAATTCCAAACTTCATCAGGATACACTCGAAGTACTATGAGAGTTAGGCATGAGGTGAGAAAACTTCAATTCCGTCGAGCAGCTGCTCATAAGCCGTATATCACGCAGGTAAATGCCATACTTGTTGTAAGGAGAATAAACATTGGACAATTAAACAATGGGAAAACGTTGGGTGGAGTGACGAATCACGGTACTCAATGTAGCGATCGGATGGCAGGTGTGGGTATAGCGCATTCCCGGTGAACGTCATCTGTCAGCGTGTGTATTGCCAAAAGTAAAATTCGAAGGTGGTGTTATGGTGTGGTCGTGTTTTTTCTTGGAGGGGGCTTGCACCCCTTGTTGTTTAGCGTGGCACTCTCACAGCGCGGGTCTACATTGATGTTTTAAGCACCTTCCTGCTTCCCACTTTTGAAGAGCAATTCGGGGATTGCGATTAGATCTGTAAACACGATCGAGCACCTGTTCATACTGCACGGCCTGTTCCGAAGTGGTTACACGACGATAACATCTCTGTAATGGACTGGCCAACACAGAGTTCTAACTTCCTATAGAACACCTTCGGGAAGATTTGGAACGCCAACTTCGTGTCAGGCCTCACCGACCTACATTGATACCCCTCCTCCGTTCAACAATTCGTGAAGAATGTGCTGTCATTCCCTAAGAAACCTTCCAGCACCTAATTGAAAGTATGCCTGAGAAAATGGAAACTGTCATCAAGCCTAAGGGTGGGCCAACACCATATTGAATTCCAGAAGTACTGATGGAGGGCGCCACGAACTTGTAAGTCATTTTCAGCCAGGTGTCCGAATACTTTTGATCATATAGTGTATGTCTTGTGTTCCAAATCATTTTATTGAACAACGTTTTAGTATTACTTTGCATTTGAGAAAATGTACTTTACAGTTAAAAGTTCAAAAATTCCAATTATTGTACTTTATAACGATGTTTACAAATTTAAACATAAGCCAATAGTATGCAAAGTGGCCCTGTGACGCAAATCAATTGTGTAATTTTGTAGTGTATGTTACCTAGTTTCTGATGCTAATTTTAGTCTTTTTTTCTTATTTCAGAGAAGTGTTAATAATAATGTGAAAAAATGTATACTTCGAGAGACGGTGTACAAGTTCTGTTCAGGAAACAAAGCAGATAGAGAAATCATACACTGAACCATTTTTGCAAAGAATGAGTATCCAACAGTACTGTATATGATATTTTAAGGCATCTCCAGAAAGATTTGCTCATTTCACGCAAGTCTGAATCTGATAGAGTGCCTAAAATAATAACTCCATGAAAGATCGAGTTTATACGACAAAAAATTCACCATAAGGACGGAATTCAACAAAATTGTTCCACTATTCGGCTGCAACAATTAATGAGACATTAAAAACTGAACATTGCATGCCGCAAAAAAAGAAAGCATTCCTAGCTGCACTGAAAGACACAAAAGTGAAGAGAGAAAATTTTGCGGTCTGCCTTACCGAAAACGTTCGAAACATTCGAGGATCTTAGATGAAGAATTTTATTTTACCTTGTCCAACTCCTACATAAACAGCAATATATTTTTTTATTCATCTAAGGTGTCCTCTACGATTGCTACAGTTAAATGTTCAACCAAACAGAAGTTTGAAAGGAAGATTCTGGTGTGGATTGCATTCATCCGAACGGAATTAGGAAATCTTTCCTCAATAACTCAAATGATGCCGATATTTATCTGAAGGAATGCGCTCAGAAATGACTTATTCCGTGCTCTAAACGAAACAGTAACCGTAGTTACGTCTCTTGGCCAGATAAAGCCAACTCGTATTATGCCGAAGTTGTCGTTGATTATATACATACCCAGAACGTCATTTTTTTAAGAAACAAGACAACGCTGCTGATTTGCCAGAAGCACGATTTATGGAAGACTTTTGGTCTGTTTTAAAAGAACATGTCTATGAGAACGGTTGGAAAGCACAAAACACCAGGAAATTTGCAAAACGCATTAAATTCTGCTTTCGAACACTGCAAAACAAAGTTGTACAAAAGCTTTCCAATAGTATGAAGAAAAGGATAGACTACATCCGCAGACATTGAGTGGTAGAACAAAAATTGAGTAAAATTTTGTATTCTACTTTGGTCATTGTTTACTTTGTGATTTTTCTTTCCTTGTACAGAACCAAGAACTAAATAAACATAATTGCCTTTTTTTTACAACAATTCCGATTTCTACTAAGCACCTTTTAATTCTAATTAAATTTGAAGCACATTTTGACAATTGCTCATGCAGAGTACCTGTGAGACTAGGAATGAATATATTTTGATCTTTCTCAGCTTTCAAGAACTACGTTAAAGTTGCTTCGGTCCGTAGTTAACTACGGAAGGACTACAGGCACACAAGTTCACCTTAATCCGTCATAAAATTCATTTTTTCTCAAAATTAATATATACGTTTACAAGATTTATGATACTATAACTGAGCCTATAACTAATACAATATATTCATAAATAATTGCCTAGAACGTATTACCTGGCAGTACGTGTTTTACATTAAGAGAGTATTTTGGAAATGAAGATATCTGAATAATTCCAGAAATATATCAGTATACAAATCGTTTGCTCAGTGTTCCCAATTGAATGTATATGCCACGAATAAATTTCCAAGTGTTATTTTATAATGAAAAGTGCCTTCTTATACGAACTCAAATCTGGATGTCATATTTGAGCAGGTTAATTACTTGGGACTTAACTTACCTGTCCAGAATCATTATAGTGAGGTACATACAATCACCCCTTCCATTTTTTCGAGAATTCGAAGATAAATTATTAATTTTGGGATAGTGTGCAACAGATTACCTCCGAAATATTAAACATTAGCAAAACTAAACATTTGGAAGAGTTCTATAGAAACATCGTATATGTACTCCTTATTATTTTAGTTTTTAACAACGTTAACTTTTATGATTTAAATGGTGAAAATTCAGATCTGTGTCTTCTTTTTTTTTTTTTTTTTTTTGTTTTATACCCTCTAAAATGAGGCTCTATTAAATCATATACTCCTATACTTGGGTATATTTGTGTACCTCTTTCACGAAGAAGAAGACTCTCTGAAATATTGTCAGAGGCACATAGGCTCAGCTCACAAATTTTAATAAAATTTAGCAATTGTTCCTCAGGACGAAGAATTATAATTTTGTTACACAACCTTGTCCCACGTTTATGGATACAAAGCTCCATTGTGCACGTTTTCCATCTTGATGATTATTCTCTTAACATCAGTTCTAAGACGACACTAAATTACGCCATATGTTTCTATTGAATCCATACCCTTCCTTACAACATCCATACACATGTCTGACATTTTCGGAGGGTGAGAAATGTCACAGTAACGATACTGTAGATGTAGAAATAAATTGAATTTTAGCAAAACTCAGTTCACGATTTATGTAATTTCTATTTCGCGTCATTCTCCTTTTTGTGATGGGTATACCTTTAGTTGTAAATAGTTATAATTCCATTATTTATAATTTAGTTATTTCCATTTATTACGTAGAATTGCTTTTAATCGAATGTGGAGTACATTTATCATGTTTGTTTTGTATCCGAGAGATTTCTTTCTTCTCGTATTATAACATAGTACGTAGCTAAACTGATAAGAAAGAAACAATATTACAAAATTATAATGTAAAGCACATTATTTATAGTTTTGTTAGCCATTTTAGTGAAGTGTATCTTCAAAATTGCGAGTATGTTGTATTCACGTCAAAAAATCTAATTTTCAAAACTCTTACGCTTTAGAAATAAATATATTTCTTTCACAAGTCTTCGAAACATTGAAAACAAGAAAGTCCTTTCTATTATAATAAGAACCACGAATTTGAAGGCTGAAGTTTTTCTTCTTATCGATTCGTTTTTTTCATCTAACCAAAATAATCTTTCCATTCACAATGTACTTTATACAACTTTAATTTAAAAAAAAACTCATTCAAAATGTGAATTCGATCATGAAGCGAAAGAGATCTTTTCTTACATGTAGCATTTCATTTCTAGTAGTAATATATTTATATTTATTAAAATAAAAGAGAATTGAAACAGTTAGAGAATAAAGTCGGTGTGTAGAAATTTTACATTTTGGGAACTTTACATTTCATAACTACGTCTCTTAACATACATTCTTCATCATTTCAAATCTCTTCACTGGGATGTGGACTCTCTAAATAATGTTTTATGTTGGACGACTAACATACATGTGCATGAACACCTGTAATCTTACATTTCGAAAAATGTAACATTAAACCTTTCTTATCTAAGACCTTCTTATCAATCACAATCAACTTAAACTTATTAATAGAAAAGCTATGGCAAAATCAAAACTTTCTGACATCAACTAAAAATTTTATGAAAACAAGGGAGACTTCCTAATGTAACTACAAGGTCCTAAATGAAATATAAAAACAGAAAATAGTAAAAACATTAAATATATCATAAGATTCATAATAATTTGAATCAGAAATTAATATAAACTTAGTTTCAATCAAATCTAATCCTTACTATGGTTTAGTTTAGTTTCCAATTCTCCAGACTTTTCTAAACAAAATTTGAAATTAAGTTAGAAAATGTTTCCACTATAAGAATACTTTTGCTACCTCTTAAGTATGTTGTGTGACCTCTTTTCAAATTTATTATGTTTTTACTATCATTCCAGATTGGCTTGCTTCAAGGTTCATTTTTCTGTTCAAATTTTATAGAGACTTCTGTTGTGCTAACCTTCGCTCGACTTTCCGTCTTGAGTTTTGAACTGAAATCATTGTAACGTTTCTGACACTACACAACGTGTCGAATATTGTGACGTACGTAATATGAACTCAAGTGTACAGTACATGAGATACGAACTCGTGAGATGAATAGAATGGTGAGATTAGAATGGCATAATTGTTGAAAAATATTAATTTTATACGATACACATTTAACAAAAGTAATCGCTAGAAAATCATCATAGTTATTCTCTGAGATTACTGCGCAATAAGACATTGGCTCTGGGTTTGGGGAAATGAAGGTTGATATTTATTAATTTAACATCACTAAACACGAAAAGGTTAACTTTTTGTTCATGTACAGTTTTCACTGCCAACTTACTCCAGGCTATTTGTCAGAAGCAACTTGTTACCAAATCTACATCTCACTCTGTTACAACATAGTGAAAACATTGCATGTGTATAAGATGGAAAAATAGAAAGTGGAAATGCCTTGATTACTAACTTTTTTCGTTTTCGTGCAAATCTTAAATTAGATGATTCTCCGAGGTTGTTTTTATTAATGTAAGTGGAACTCTTCTATCAAATTTGTTTGTAAAATCCGATATTTCCCTCTCCAATATAGACGTGATAATGATCATGTAGCTAGAATGACGAAACAAACGCCACTCTCAAGCGTTTGCACAGCTGAACCAAAGGAAAGAGGACCTAATTACTGCACCATTCGTAAATTTTAAAATTTAGCATGAAAAGTATCCAACATTTATTTTTTCCGGCCTACGACCATTGTCATGCACGTACTTTTCTCGCACTTTTCCCATGTCCTCACTCTTACTTCATAAAATATCAGTCATGAGTTTTTTTGCAATGGTTTATTCACATAGAGAATTGCTTTGTAGGATAAGCAGCAACTTTATCACTTTATACATCTGAGATATTACGCCTCAAAAAGGGCATTGAAATCACAAACTTCAACTCTCAGACCCCTAAAACACTACGATGCTAGCCGTATCGTACCTGCAAATATCGCTGCAGACTCTTTACATCGAAGAATATTATTATTTATTATTAAGTATTCTGCTTTTTGACAGGTCCTGTGAATAATGATGATTTTTTCAATTTTACATTTGGGCCTGGAAATGTTTCTTCCACTTTTCTCGATCTTCAGCTTCTTTCTAATAGTATTCAGAACAAAACTTATGAATCCACTACCTTATGCCATTCCAACATACAGCCCCTTTAAAATTGTAGTTTTCTGTACTTTTTCTGATGACACTATGTATTTGTTTGCAACGGTGCATATTTACTTAGACGCAAGACTATATATTCTCCGTGTACCTCAGTCTCTCCTCTAAACATTCTTTTTTTTTGTGTGTGTGTTCTCTGATTCGTAGGCCCTGAACAACTGCCGTTTTCATAAATGGTTACGAATGCAAAAATTGGCACTCCACGTACAACAAAGATGTCTGTTATTCAGAAACACTTGTGCACACAACAACGAGAATAGTGTTATTCACCTTCTCATACATAAGGTTCATTACACTCCAATTTTTGTAATTTTCGGACATGGTACAGCAACCATTTTCACCATTTTTGGACCATTTCAGATGTATTGACACGTACATGATCGTACCCATTATACCTTTTAGGGTTTCGCGTTAAACGTTAAGTTTTAAGGTATTGATTTTAAAATAAAACCCTTTGAAAGAAAACTGGATGTATATTGTACATCTCGGCTATCTGGAAAGTGAGCGTAATACCTTGGAAAATTACCAATATCATGTAAGTTAAAATTTAAATCGACCTATTTGGTTGAAGTGAGACATATTTTACGATTATGACATACTTAAATGTAGCTTTTCGTGTTTTAAATAAGAGGAAAATCTGAAATGTATTCAGTTGAATTACGTAAAAGTCTACTTCTGGTCGCACTGTGGGTTCACACGCTCTCGAGTTGGATTCCTGGCCGAGAAAATTTACAATTATCCGTCTTATCGATCCTGAATGGAAAAACCGAAGGACGAAAAACTGAGAAAATAACTTCATTTCTTCGATGAAGCAATTTGGGAAGAATATGAAATAAATAAGAAAGGAACTATCCTGCTATTTCGAAGAAATATATCTTTCAGGAATGACTTGCAAGTTATTTCAAGTACTTTCGTAAGTTAAGGATCAATTTCAAAATCCAGCCCTATGATAGGGTCGGATTAAGATAATTTAATAAATCAAATTTGCATTGGTAGTATAAGCATTCATTGCTTAAAGATATAGCAAATTTACAAGTTTTACTTACGACGCCAGAAGCTCCTCCTAATTTCCGTCTGAATTTCTGTCTGGTTCTAGCACAGAGTTGAGAGAACTAGTTTCGCACAGAAGAATTCTAACAACTCATAGTGGAATATTGAAACTTGAAGCCTAGTGTTATCTTTGTTTGCCTTTCTAAATGTAATAACAATAACACATTATTCAATTGAACATGTCTGAAATGGTATTAGTCAGTTGACTTGAAAAAGTTGAATTAAACCTATAAGAACAACTAACCTATATCTTAAAGTAATCAAATACATGATCTTCTTTGATAAACATCCCACCTCTCCATGTTATTCATAGATAGAATCCAACTAAATGGAAGTCATTTTTAATAGCAAAGATCACTATTTCAAGTCAAAACTTGTTACATACGGTTGAAGGGGAATGGGTGACTAGTTTCTTTTTGTAGCATTGCTGAATTTATGTATTTACGTAGCATCTATTTGCATAATTGTTTCGCAATCGTAACCTCCGAAAATTATAAAACTTTTAGTGTTTTAACTTAATCATGTGTGAAGTAGTTTACCACAATTAGACAATAAAGACGATGGTAGATTAATTACAAGTTGCATTTTGTATTTTAGTTACAAAACAAACTAGCTGCAACTGTTCGCTGGACCCAAAATGCCTTCAACTAAATCGAATTCCTTTAAGGTTTTCTCTTTGCTTATTACATGTATGTTTCGAGAAGAATTGAGAGGAATAGTAAGTGTTTCAACCAAGCATGAACATACAACAAGATCCATCTCTTATCGATACTCTTGTTAGCTTATCGTATGTTTCGAAAATATTCATTGTTACTAATAATAACAAAAGCTACTACACTACATATTGTTCATTTGAAAGCAAATATATAGATTTGGAAGAACTTAGAGAGTTACAACCAAAACAAGTTTGAAACATAAGGCTGCACGTCAAATTATAGTTACTGAAGCTATCGGCCTTACCATTTGTATTGTAGTTCTTACCTTGAATTCATTTATACCGCTCTCAATAAAGCATTTTTAATTAAGCGCATTTCGAAAGTATTACATCTGTAGTTATATGACTAACAAATGTTATTTTTTATTGACGTTAGAAAAAGTTTTCAATGGAAGGCCGTATGAGTACTTTTCTAGTAGTAAACAATAGAAAGAAAGACATTACTATTGTGAACTAGAGGATATAGTACGAAACTTATTAAAATTAAGAATTTACTATTTAATGAAAATATAGCGTGGTTTCTTTCTTTCAACACACGATGGAAACTAAGAAATGGTTCGTTGTGTAAGCTTGTAATAACAATGATATCATATTTATACAAAATAATACTCTGTTATATATCATCCATCATATGTCTAGCTTCACACCCACTTTCAGGTTTAAAAGGTGGATCAGCATCTCTCTTATTAGTAGACAGAATGCAGTACGTACTTTCTGTGAGATATTCTATTGTAATATGAGCAGTAGAGAGTGTTACCGAACTTCGAGTCCGAACTTCGAATGAGATGGATGGTTATATCCTAAATCTCCTAACCAATACGTCATCATTACTTACATGTAAATCATAGTGTATATCCCAAGTATAAGTGTAAACTGATAGATAACACTAGTTTCGATTTAACTATTCAAATTTGTGTATAAACAGAGTCGTTCTGATCTACTGTCAAAGTCATTTAAAGCAATACATTAATTATTAAAATGTTATAAGCAATATACAATAGCTCTTTTTGCTTTCGCGCCATTTGTATACCACTCAATATTCTCTATGTCGATCCCAAAGAAAGATTATAATTCGCTCAGAATGCATATTTTCTACGAGGGTTGGAACGCAATAATGTATGTCAGGAAATTTATGAACTATAACACTTAGGTTAGAAACGCTACTTATATCAGGATTTTCTAATTAAGCTTTCACTTTCCACCTATTACTTTTGAAATTAATTAGATAGCATTATATGCAACGTTATATAATTCGCTGTAATGTGCTAAAACATCATCTTTCCCAATGAATCTTAAATTTATAATTTAGAAAGAAAACATATAGTATGGTATTAGTTGAAATTAGTACACATTACATTGGCAAATCGTTGACTTGAATATCTAATATTATATTAGTAACCAAATGTGTTTTAATGTTTGTTTAAAATGCCTATTTATTACTTAAATCCTAATCCTCTGTTATACACCAGATTAATATTAAGTATTTTCTTTTCCTCTATGATCAGGTTGATTGAACTACTTTGAGGTAGATAGATAGACTTTCAAACAAAACTATCATCAGTGTAGTCATATTTTACAAAATGTTTGCATATTCTTATAGTTGCTCTTCCCCAAAGTGAAAACAATCACAAAAGTTGCCATACTCACTGACATAATTTAGTATTATTGGCAAAAATCCCATTGCCGTTAATATATCCATAAGCTTACAAAACATATATACGTATAATTAATTATGCGATTTTATTAATGTAATATAAATGTTTGAAAAAATAATCAAAATTTTAGAAATAAGTAAAGGTTCTAATATTATGCACATTTAAGACTAATCGTGGAAACATATAACTACGGTATTTATCTAAATCATTACTAAGAATACGTTATTTTCTTCAATATACTTGTAATTTCTGTAACATACAATTACTAACTAAATAAAATGTAAAGCACGCAAAATTGAATAATAATTTCGTATATTGACTCTGACAATTTTGAGAATTATAGCTGTAAACAGCTAATTTCTTGGAGAAATAAAAGTAAGAATGTTCACATTACACCGTAGCACTATGAAGTTTTCCTATAAGAAGGTACATTATAAGGCATTTCGTAACAAAATCTGTTGTTGAGACCACTGTTGTTGAGACCATTATTGTTAAGAAGATCTTGTTAGAGAAGTTCCACTCTCGTCTTATCAGGCTTTGGTGCGTTATCAAATGATTTTCGAATAAGGTCTAAAACCTTCATTTTACTTCAATTCCCTGATTCAATATCCTTTCGCAAAATTCAAGTTGTCAACTTTCGATAAAAATTACTGACGCGCAATGTTGTGCCTCCATTGTTCGGAAGCTCTTTAGCTTTAAGTTATGTCACATACTAATGTATCACACACTTTAATCTTTAGAATATGCTATTCCAACCAACATTCAGAACTGTTTCATTGTGTAGATAGTCTCACCTATCTATCTATCTCTCTCTCTCTCTCTCTCTCTCTCTCTCCCTATATATATATATATATATATATATATAGAGAGAGAGAGAGAGAGAGAGAGAGAGAGAGAGTCTCTGCCACTCATAAACTTAAGATATTTTCCCTTCAGGTGATAAGTTGAATTCTGAATTCATTATAACGTTTATTTAAAATTTATTTTGAGCTTTCCTTATTATGATCCATATATATGTAATAATGCACCACGTACATATCTTAAAAATAAATATCCCTATTTGTTTCGTTGTTCCAGAAAGTAAAATTATATTGATTCCAAGCATTTTTTAGCTTTAGTCAAGGTTTTATTTCTTCAGGTGGAGATCATAATCCAGTTATTTGTATCATAGTGCTTCGTTATAAATAGTTGTTTAATAATAAATAAATTTAAACAGAAAGATTGAAAAAGTAATGAATGAGAAATGTAGAATATTATATAAATGAGATTTGTATCACACTAATATACATAAATTAAATTACAATATATTACATGGCACTAAACTATTTTAGAGGCAATTAAAGAAATTATTTATAAGTAAAATGTTGGGTAGTATTCTTGCGTTAATCATTGAAATACTAATTCTTCAAAAGTTTTAATGGAAGGATTTTAATAATATATGATTGATTACTTATGCCTCGTATAGTTACAGCATTTACTATTAGAACAAATATGCACATACTTGAAAACACTAGTTTCTAAGAAATGTTAATATAATACCAGCAACATCTTTAATGCATTATCATAGCTTTAACTACACAATTCATGACGATTATTGCTGGACATATGTTCTTGATTTGGGTTATACACGATTTCAAATTGCACATTTGTTAATATTGAATCATAGTTCAATTAATGGAAATAGCTCCCCAATTACTTCACGATACTTGATTAACAAGCAAATTCCGGCGCTACACCTGGAATAAAACTTGTAATTATTCACACTAAAAGTAAGTTATTTAAATATTAGCATTTGAGGAATAGCAGCACAGGTTCGACTACTTAAAGAGTTTTTGATGCAAAATAAATATAATTATTGAAAAAATAATGTCAACATTCAGTATGCTTTAGCAGTTCAAATATTACCATATTTAGTCTCTACTTAAATCCTCCTCACTTTAAACTTATTTTTATAAAGAGGATATTAATTCTATAACAGTTACACTTTGACAATAATAAGCATATGAACAATTAGAAAATACATATACAAAAGTTATGTTAGCTAAATATTAACCTATGATATATATAGAGCAAAATTAATTTAAGTAAATTATTACGAAATGTGATTTCTGTTTTAAAATTCTACGTTTGATCATGAAATGGTAAATACAATTAACGGAAATAGTAAAATGATTGAAATATGGAGTAAGAAAATCTCAAAACCCCTCGTAAGCAATGTTTGTCCTCTACAAAGTAGACGAGTTTGAATTGTACCAAAAGCTTAGTGTGAAACGTTGCTTAAAAGTGCATTCACTCTCCTTCAATATCACACTTTCACCTGTATATTACTACAATATTGATTACATACACATGGTGGTTAAACCAAAGTGCCGATATTCACAGCAGTACAACATGGATTCTAATCAACGTATTACATTGAAATTTTATAAATATGCTAATGATACTATACGGAAGAGAGCTAATCTGAAAAAATATTACTTCCACTTTGTGCCACCAAAGGAAAAAGTGGGTTTTACGTGTAATACAAATGCGGAAATGGTCCTGAATGTACGGATAATACGACTGTTCAGATAGAAGAGGTCAAACATATGAGAGAAATGAAATGCGTACAAGGTGAAGGGTACGTGATTGTAACAAATGATGCAACAAGAACAAATTTAGGAACAATGTGGGGGGAAAAGGCGAAACTTTATTTCCATTACATTATGCGTACTGTACTGTGTGGTATGGATTGACAAAAACGTTCACTATTGGCTCTTTTTACTTTGAGGACATGACAACCCAAGGGGTTCTCACCTTACAGTGACATCGACACGTTATAGGCACTTTTAGTGCGACGTGTGACTCTTGGTTTACATGAACGAAACTGTTTGGATACGGCTGTTTTCTTTCAAGACGGGGCAACACCGGGCATCAATTGCCACAAGACAGATCCGTTTGTGAAAACTTCAGTGTTAATCGCACCATCTCCTGATGTTTTCCAGATGTGGGGCCAGCAAGATTTTCCGATCTAAATCTGTGTATTTCTTGCTGTGGGAATATCTGAAAGGCCGAGTCTACCAGAAAATTTTCAATCACTGGTTGCTCTCAAGGACAACACAAGGAGACATGTCGCAACAATTCCGCCGGAACTACTGCGAGCAACTGTTCTGCGGTCGCAACATATCGCCGTTGTGCTTGGTGGCTATGTGGAGCATGACATATATGTAAATTGGTCACTGTAACCGCAAAGGTTAATAAAGTTGTTGCCATTATAGCTTTCCTTACCATTATTTGGAAACAAATTTTCACCCTTTGTTATCCTCAAATTGTTCCTAAAGTTGTTCCCTTTGTATAATTTCTTACAATCATGTAATCTTCATTTTGCTTTCATTACACTTATCTCACACGTTCGACCTCTTCGACCTAGATAATCATCTAATACATACACCCAGGATCATGTCTGCGTGCGTACTACCTGTACAGCGAAATATTTTTCTCTTGTAGCGGAAATTGAAACTAATATTTTTCCAGCGTAACTCGCTTCCGCATAGTCTCATTAGCATATTTACAAATTTCAATGTAATAGGTTGATTAGTGCCCGCGCTCTCCCGCCATGAATAGAGGCACTTTAATTGAACCACCTAGTACAAAGGCCTAGGACGAACATAACGGCAATCTCTAGCTCCTTCAAATTGAATGGTTAGGTGAAATACATTGGCATTGAAAGGAAATCTGTAGATAGTTTAATTTCGGAAATGTAACTGCAGAGGAAGCTTGTTTGTGATGTGTGTAATTCTATTCAATTCAATGGGAAACTTGATTGATAATTTCCAGTTTACTCGAAAGTTAGAGAATATGACACATTGTTATGTTTCCTTGAGCTGCTCCTGTATGCCAGAACAATCTACTGTATTTATAATACACTACAATCCCGAAAAATAAAAATAAAAAACATTTGATGGAAATGTTCGATTTTTCTTGCTCCCATTTCCGAGGAAGTGAAAGCTAACTGATCATATACATCACGTATTCATTCATTTCTTGAAATAATCTTCTTATCTGCATATCTTATATATTCTATCATGTGTCTTGGATCGGTTACATGATTTGAAGGTAACTATCAAATTACGTTTGTTTTTTAAATGTCCGTAAAAGCTGTTTTATCTTCTAGATTTTTGTTGGAAGCATAAAAGGATAGAGAAAATTTATTTATGTTAAAAGTTGCGTCTGAATTCCAGTATTTACTGACGACTTATTGTATTCCTCTCTCTACAAAATTTTACAAGGGAAATAATCATGCATTTTATTGTATTTATCTTTAATTATATGAAACGTTTCCTAATTAAATTTTCATATCCATAAAATATACAATATACATAACTCAGTGAGCAAATTGTGTATCACTGTCACTGCAAATGATATGGTACAGAAAATTGATATGGTGTACGAAAATCGAATGGTGTAGAAAAATACAACAGTCTTAAAGTACGAAAAAGATTATATATGTCTCTTAAGTTGATATCTATGCGTCACCATTTAGAAAATGTTGATATATATATATAAGTCAAATTTTTAACAATATTGACTTTAAATTAATGGTATCAAGTAATGTGAATATACGAGCTATAATATTTAACAAAATATTATGCAATCTGCTTCATAATTTGAATTTCAATGCCAGTTAATAACGCATTTATTTATTTTATTATTTTATTTTTTATTGTTATTTATTATTTATTTTGATGTAGAGTAACGAACCAAACATTACACCAAACTACATTCCTCTCTTCGAATACACTGACCTCCAGGGAACAACCGTACATGATCTGCGTCACATGCGCAACCACTAACGCAGAACTTTGAACAGATGGGTTTAAATAGTTCATTGAATACGCAGAATTCTGGAGGGCAACTTATTCCACACTCTCTATAGACCTGTCCCGGCGGACACCCTGAAGGCAAAACAACAAATATTATTTAAATATTTACTGTTGTCATGACTTTTGTCTCCTCCTAAAAATATTAGTGTCGTTTCTTCATTACTTTAGTTTTTTGTCAGCTTTCTTTAAATATTTACACTTTCGAAGACGTATATGGCTACTTGAAGAAGTGGAAAGAAGTAGCGGAAAGTAATTAAAATTACAAATAACAAAAAGACGTATTTTAATCCTAATCTGATAAAAGAATCTTTTTGAGAGAAAGTATGAAAAAGAACTTTGTTTTATACAAAGGAGCACTACTATCTAGTTTACTAAAGAAACAATCAAATAAAATTTACAGCTATAATATGTATTTTGTTATAAAATACAAGTTTGAATTAAATTAAATTGAATTAAATATATCCTCTTTGTTTTATTGTCAAAGTTGCTTAAGTAAAAATTTATTGTTCTGAGGAGAGCTAACAGCTTCAAAATATGTTTCTAATATTTATCAAATGTGACGAAATATACCTAGTGTATATTGGATAGTACGCCAAGACATAAGGTAATGATGCCGAAAAAATGATTGTCATTATTTTATTTATAGTGTATAACCAAATAAACAAGAACAAAAGGCGATTTAATCCTTTTTTGGTCATTTTCGGCGGGAGTTCACGTCGTTAGGACTCCACGTTAATCAGTCTCATATATTCTCACTGTTGAAAAGGACCTTAAACTCAAAATTAACTCAATTCTTCGGCCATAAACCGAAGACACACTACATCTAAGGTAAAACATTTCATTAAATTTTGTAGTACGAAATAAAATTTGGTCATATAAAAATAGCAGACACTTATTGTGTTGAGAGTACGCAGTGAAGCATGAATTGCAATAGTTAAGAATAAGACATCAATTTAGGAAATGTAAATAGACCAATCCTTTAATTTGCCTTTACAACTGATATCGTCGCTATAGTGTTAAAGCAGGCTTCTTTGTTGTGGTAGACGATATTTCGATTCCCGACTTGATCTCATGTGGTTCGTGTCTCTTGCTAAAATGTACACGAAGGTTTCATGTAGTGTCGTTGCTGGTAAAGACGCTTCTTCACAAATAAAGCAATTAAGCAATCATTTGCTCTCGAAACCGATAATTGGATTTTCTCACAATATGAAGGGTGCACATGTTTGTACTTTGAAAACTTATCAAAATTTTGGAATATTAGAGACTTGAGAAAATAAAAGAATGGACTCAAGCCAATTACAAAAAAACACTTACACAACATTTCGGGTGTGCTCCGTAAAACAATTAATGACATACTTCTCACATATCGCTTTCGTACAATTAGTTCATATTCATGTAATATCCTTTATAGATAACATGTCAAGATTGATTAGTAAAAGATAGTTATATTAACCATTACTTGAAAAAAATTAAATAAAATATTTGAGTTTTACATCCCACGGTTATGCCGGCTAGGCTAAAGGAGACGGTGATGATGAGTAATGAATGAAATGGTGGAATAAAGAGAGTGGGAGGAAACGGGAGAACCCCGAGAAAACCCACGCACACGGTGTTTTTCCACCACAAAGTTCACTTGGCGGGAGCAGGGTTTGAACCCAGAGCCTCATGCACCACAGGTGAACGCTGTACCACTGAGCCACCGCGGCCCCCTAACCATTATTTGAATATCAGAATGTTGTGTAATATTTAATTATAGTAAATGAAGCAACTTGTTAGAGATTTAGGCAAGAGAGGAAATTGTTTCCAATATTTAGGTCATCAATGTTCATGTTGTCTAATATAAAACTTAACGTTTGGATACCCAAGGGTGTACAAATGCAACACATGCATATATTTGACTGTATATTTTAAGTCATGGACACTCAAGGCTGACTAACGTACTTTACGTTGTTGACTGGAGTTTAAGGAAACTTATTTACTCACTAGATATTATGTTGTAAGGGATCTCCTTACGTATGTGGCTAAAACTACGCTAAGGGTACATGTTTACCCCTTTGGGTATCTATATTATCTATTTATTTCAAGTGTTTCATTCTTGTATTTTCTTATTGTAAAGAGCAAATTAAAGAACAGGTAATATTGGAGACTATTACAATATCTCGTTCGAGTATCACAATCAAATTGCGATTATGCAACCTTTTCTGTTACAAAAACATACACGAAATTAATACAGTTCAATAGCGTATAAAAGCATATTTCCGTTTCGCTAGCGTAACCTACCTAAACTTACCGTAAACTAACCTACACTAACAAAACCAACATAACCTAACAAAGCACAACTCAACGTAAAACAGTATCATCAATGATACAAATAAGGTTGTTTCTAATTGTAAAAATATATTGAGGTACACCTGTAGCCCTGTTGAGAATTCAGTGTTAAAAATATCATTGGTATCAAAGGGTTAAGGACTATGGTTTAATGATCCCAATATATTTCAAAATTACTAATTATTATATGTTCAATATTATATTTCAGCAGCAATGGCTTAATATGCGAGATGTAAAAATAACATGAATATTATAAACTAAATTACAAAGTACTAATATCGAGTTACAACAGTTGATAGTAGAAGAATCATTTTTAGCTATGCTTTCTTTATACCTTCATTATACGACAACTTGTTCAAATCAATTACGCATAGGATAGCAGAAAACAATTCAGCACTCAAGCCATTCTTGTCGGGTTACACCATGAAAGGTGAAAAACATTTGTAAAGAATTTGCTTATTCATGTCGGTAATTCAAAGCAGGCTGATGCGAAAGATTGTTAAAATCGTCGCAGAAAATTATATACACAAAAATACCAGATACCTTAGTGTATACATTTCCTCAACCCTTATCTTTGATACTTTTTATACAACTAAGGTGGTCAGAGCGAAGAACAAGGAAAGATATTTCTCCAACAGGTTTAAATGAGATTCGTCCAATGGAACAAAAATATGCGGATAAGCTATAACTGCCACTAAGATATATCAACGGTGGCAGTTTACTGGTGGCAGTGTTATATAGTGCGAGGTACTGATTAAGAATCTATAATACAGATTGGCAAAGAGTGTTTTTCCTACTAATTAACCAATTTGTATTTGACGCATTTTAGCGAACTCCAAATTACTTTTATGCTTTAGGTGTAATATCAGCTTACTGATAATCATTAAAAAGAAGTATTAGAAATATCTGTAACTGAAATTAATATTAAATATTTTACCAAAGGAGTAAAGCATTATATATTTTATTTCAACAATGTAGGAAATTATTACATTAAGCTGAAAAAGACCTGGAAAATTTGATATTACAACATCGAAATTTGGTTGCAACAACTTTCCACTTTTATCAGCCAAATTAAAATTTTATATCTCAGGTACGAACAATATATTACATCAGACAGTATGTTGATCCATAAATAGTGTCAAACATTAATTGAAAACAAAGTGAGTTATAAGATTTGAAATATTTCCAAACCTCATACAGCAGATGCGCGTATACACAGAGACCAACTCCAAGTTCCAAATCATATCTGCCCGAGAGGCCCTGCGACAAAAATACTAGCATAGGGGCTGTAGCTCCATCAGTATATACAGTCAGTTTTAAGTCACAGTAACGATAAGCACTTAACAAAGTGTCCTACGTAAATTGCAAATGTGTGAGTTCGAACTCAGGAGTAGCATTACGTAAAACACCAAATACTTCTCATACAAAATCGGAGGGTTACAAAGTTTTCCAAGATCAACCAAAGACTGAAAGCCTAAGCTAACTGATCTTGAAATCATACGATACAGTACTTTGACAAATTCGTCCACCGGCAAACGACGACTCTCAAATAAACTAGGCATGTTCTGATTCACTATGGTAGTCATATTCACTAACTCTGCAAAACCATTAGAAGGTGCTGCATCGTCCTATATGCGTTGACCGCGTCTGCCTCAGAGGAGAGTGGATGCTTGCTGAAACTCCTGTAAAATCCACGTGATGTTCGAAGTCATAGAAGAATGAGTGTTTATCAAACCCGATTGTGTCGAAACACTGGTCAAGCAAGGACTCAGCAAGACTACGGAACGAGTTATCAAACGGGGACTACAATGATCATCTATTGTGTGAGGTGAATCTGCGAAAGGATAAATAATTTCAAGTTAATTTAGGATGGTCTCAGGAACAATGTCGACGTATATTCTCAACTGCTAAGGCCAATGTGTGATGCACTACGCCAAACTATCGACCATCGGTGAACCGAACGTAAGCCCTGCTTCAACATAATCATTCCAAATTATACTTGATTCGGAAATCGGAACAACAAATTCAGGACCTTAATGGCATCTGGTTGATTCTACACCGGAAATAGAGTTCTAACCTTCCCTATTGGATTACTATTAGCTCCAGTTAAATATGGAATTCCTGACATCATGAGGTGAAAACAACAATTACTGATATTTTGCCTCTATGTTCAACCACATATTGTTTTGATATAGAATCGAGGATCTGACTGCAAGGTGTTCATCATACTGTAATAAGTAGAAGTATGATATCTAACAAATGACTGCAAGACTTAATATTCAACTTTATAGAAAAGTTGACTCAATATATATTACTAATTGTGACTCTCGTTTTCGGAACTTAACATGTTTTACATGATTTAGATTGTCTTAAGATATCCTGCAAACATTTAATTGACTATATATTTTAGTTGAGTGCAAAAGCGTACAATTTGTTTCCCAAACATTGCATTTAGTAACGGTTGATCTATATTGACCAACGAGATAGCACATGTGAATAGAAAAGTCACAGTTTTCAACCTTAACCTACACATGCACACAACTCTAGTAAACATAATTATATTGAGTATTTTGTAGCTAAAAACATTTAATCTTGTTCTAAGTAATGTCATATACTTAATATTTCACTTTTATTTTTGAATGGCATGTAGCAATTATGTGGTTATTTTCTCTCTAAGTAATGTTTTTATTAAAGATAAAATCTTATCAAAACAGATCAATTTTAGTAAGTAAAAGTTTCTTCAATGTGTCATATATATTGAAAGTGATTTACTTTTGTTAGATTTGTTAATTTTCTTTTTTATGACGGACAAAATTTAAGGTTATAGTGAACGGCATTTAACCCTTTCCAGCCCAATGATGCCATTTGGAATCACAAAATTTTTATAATCATAAATCTAATATAAATTCATGCAATTTCCCCATGTAATCATAACACTTTTCTTTCGGGTCAATCTCATAATTTGGTATCTCTACTTACTCGCGTTGAAGCAAAACCGAGGATCTATGATGTGGCATCATTGCAATAGGAAATACTGTGTACATATGTTTTTCCAAAACACAAAAAAATTCGGGCTGGAAAGGGTTAAAAGATATACTACTTTGATTAACCAAACTCCTAAATAGCAGACATAAGGCCCCCTACTTAGGTCTAAAAAACAAGGAGTATTCGGTAATTTTTTGTGTATAAAGTGTATTGAGTTCTATAGCAATCTTTTCACTTTTTCTTTTACAACCTTCAATTTCTAGTCATGTCTTTGTATTATAAGACTCTTACGTTCCTTCACTTTTAGCATTTTCCAACTCCGTACACTGAGATAATTCCGTTATCGGGACAGCTATATGTTGTAGAAATATACGGTTTCCTTATGTTAGTATGAAAATCTGTACGGATCATATGGTGTCCATATGCTGCATACAGACTGCTCTTTTCGCACTTAGCTGTTTCACCATGCTGCCACATGTATATCTGGTATTTAATAGGTTTTTCTTATATTATATACCCCCGTTGTATGTTATATACGTCCATCTGTATATAAGATTCTGAGCAAGCATATACAGTTCTTCCGTTCGTAAATAAAGTATGTTTATTCGGAACACTTATACGGACAATACATATATGACATACGAGTATGTTTTAAATATGTTTTCATTATGCAGAATGTTGCATAGGATGTTTAAGGCTTAAAATACAGGATTTATGCATGTAACTTAAGTTTTTTCTCACTTAAGCAAAGTTAATCAAGGTTAATTACGAGCTTAGAGTGAATATGAAGTGTCCACGTAATTGAATGTTTGGAATCTATATAATAAACTAAAGAGAATATCATTCTGTTATGTCCTAAAACACGTATGGGTATTATAATTCTTTATACTCGTGTTCTTTTGATATCACAGATAAATCTTTTAAGGGAAACATTATAATGAAGAAACAGTCTAGTGTTAGTTTTAAACGTTGTAATTTTTGTTCTTCTGTATCTCAAGGTTCGAGAAAAGCAGAAAACAATTACTATTAACGTTAGTTCTAATATTTGACCAGTACTTGAAAATCGTAAGTTTTCACAGTTCACAAACCATTATGTAATATCAACTTTCACCAAATAGACGATTCTCTACCACACAATTATGTCTCTAGATTATTGAACTAAGAAAACTATTGAAGCAATATACTACATCCTAGCAAAGCATGAAGCAGGAAAGACAAGCATTGAATTGTTGTCTTTAATACTGTGCATACTTTAACATAATTTGTTGTGTTACTAAGAACGTACACATTAAAAATTTATAAACAGAATTGTTATAAGGCAGTTACCTGTATCAACCGTATGTCTCAAATTATCTGATATGAAGATTATCAATAATAAATGCATATTACTCTTATATAATTTTGCAGGAACATGAGGAATTCCTTGTAAATTCAAGATTATAGAATCATTGTAGTAAGATTAGTTTACGAAGGCATGCAAAATTCTTATAATATTTTGAGACTATTATATGTAATTCACCACTATTTTGTTCACTATAATGTTTAATTCAGAAATCATTCTTTTAACAAATTTTGCTTTAAGCATATAGCGGATAAAATCTACATAATTTGATAAAAAAAGATAATGTAATATTTTCGCGATATAATCTATAGTACATTGTCTATGATCTGTATTGAAACATGATCAGTCTCTGAGAAATAACAAAATGAAACTTACTGTACATATTGTGAACCGTAAAGAATTGTTGAAATCATACGAATGATAATATACATTACTATTTATAAATCTAAGAGAAATATTACCATTATGTGGCTAATAATATACTTACTACAAGAATGTTGCAAAAAGGAATAAAGTTATCGAAATGAAAAAATAAATATATTATTGAAGGTGCTAAAACGTTATAGCTTTGAAGGAGAAAGAGGAGGGATTATATCTTGAAAGGGAAATAATTAAGTTCTTTTTTGAGAACATATCTTAAACTCACTTACAATTGGTTTAATGGAAAGGGTGTAAGGTAATAGATAGTGAGTTTATTTGACACCTTTAAAGAGAATAATCTTTAATATATAGAGTAATCTTTAATTTTAGTTATAGTACTTAGTGTGCTGGCGTGTTCCAGCTTACACTATATCGTGCATGATACTGTGGTAACAACATTGATCCAATAATGGAACATTAGGTATGTTCTATCTTACTACTGTTGCTTGCCTTGATTTACACTACGTCGAAAAAGCTGATCTTTTTGGCCGTTGTCATAGATTAAACATCTCGTTCTCTAAGTTTCCAAAATATGTCATCTTAATATCGTGAACTAGAAATATTTTGATGCTAGGTATTAGCGGTATAGCATAAATAATGTACAATTAAGTTAAGGGTTTGAAGTAAAATGTAAGTCTTCAGCAAATTAGTGATCTCATGTTTATCTGTGCCTACATTTAACTCTATGTCTTCGCAACGTACCCTGTTGTTCTGCTGGGATGCTGGTCCTACCGAGCTTCTTTTTGGTACCCCCACCAGATGGTCGAGATGAGAAAACTTGTTTTGTTGATTCATTAGCATTTGATTCTGTATTTGCTGTAAGCATTGAATAAGTTAAAATATTACTTTATTTCATTGTAAAGTTAATAGTGTAATCGTATAAGTAAAATACATAATTAAATTTAGAAATACATCTAGATTCGCATTTCATATTGTATACCTAATCGTCAGAGATATATAAATATCAACTAAGTCTCAGTCCTGAAACTGACAAATAACTAAAAATAGAAAGTCGGTCGGTACGGGTATGACCTAATATTCCAAAATCTGAAACAGCATAAAGTAATTCCCTTTGGATATTGATGTAACCGTGATTACAAACTGATTTGTCACTTGGTACAAATACTTACATGATCTCCTTTATTATATACGACCTACGTATAGAAAAAAACAACACTAAACATCACGGTGAGTCACCTTCCATTTTACATTCTCTATATATTGGTTTAAACGTAGTTGCCCTGTACTATCTCTGAATATTGGAATATTTTTATTATAATCTAATATTACTCAGTAGTGGACCATATAGCACATAGAAATACAATTGATCAGAAATGTAATATCTTAGCAAATGAATTATAAACAAAAAAATCTACAATAGAATTCGTTTTCTCAGTCTCAGAAGTGTTGCTCTAATACTATACCATCTAGTGGAAGAAGAAATAATTTTCAAAGACAAGATATGATAGGTATGTGTTAAAATGTGTATTTTGCTACAGTTGGTAGCAGTACGTGTTTCGCAAATAGAAACAAAAGCTTCAATGTCAGAAGAAGACACGGAATACTGAATAAAGTTCATTACCCAACAATGTAGTCTACTACCTAAGAATATATTTCAGTAATATAATAACACTCACTTATTGCTAATATACATCTGCGCACCATATAAACACAAAATTAGTTTTTATAGATTTTTCTCGAAAACGACGTATAGAAATTTTCCTTTGTTATGCATCGTTATTTAGTTTAAAAGTATCTATCAGTCATTTATATTGCATTCTTAGCAATTTCATAAAATAAAAATTACATTTTGTAAGTTAATCATTATCTGGGCTACATATCAATAACTATAGAATATACTCATCATCATCATCATAGGTATTCTGCCTTTATGGGCAGGTCACTTGCCGCAGCTGAGAAGCTTCCATGCTCCACGGTCCTCCGCTAACTTCTTCGTCTTCGCGTATGATCTTTCTGTTTTAATATCATCCATTAATTGTAGTCTAATTCGCCCCTCCCTCTCTTTCCCGCCACCATACCTCTAGGACGTCCCTCATGATACAATCTCTTGTCAGTTGACAATGTCCCAACCAGTTTCTCTTCCTCTTCCTAATAATATCTAAAAGTGTTCTTTTCTAACCCACCATTTCTAACACACTCTCATTCGTTTTCCGCTTGACCCAACTAATTATTTTCATTCTTCTCCACACCCACATTTCGAAGGCTTCCAGTCGATTTTCGTCACCTTTACGTAATGTCCACCTTTCCGACACGAAGCATTTTGTGAGTCTTTTTCTCAACTCTTTGTCTTTTTCTCAACTTTCTTTCTTTTAAAGGCTTCTTTCGCCATTCCTATCCTTGCTTTTATTTCACGGTCGCATTTCATGTCATTACTAAGAATATTACCCAGGTATCGAAAACTGTTTACTTGTTCTATTTTCTCCCCTCCTACTTTTATATTTGACACGGACCCCTTCGTTCCAATCACCATGGCTTTTGTCCTTCCAACATTTATTTTCATCCCATATTCTTCAAAGCCCTTTCTCATGTTTTCTGATATTTTATTGATTTTCTTTTCAGATTCTGCAACAAGCGCCATATCGTCTGCAAATCTTATCCATCTAATCATTCTACCTCCTACCGAAATGATACAATATACTATGATATTAATAATGTTAAAAGAAAATCTTCACGCTGAATACTTCACTATCAGACTGATCTGCGAAAAAAATTCATTTGATTTATTTCCTCTGAAATTGTGTGTAGGGATTGACAATCGACTACATCGTTATTTATGGAAAGTATATTGACCGATAATTATTCATGTGTTACTAAATTATTTTCGCTTATTCAATTTCGAAGGAAAATTAATTTTATGATATTGTATTGATTACAATAATCTGCTTCTTTCATTCATGAATAACTACAGAATTTCACACATGTCACTTCTTTATCTATAGAACATACAATTGTGGAGTAACAATCGGATTAAAGAACGATTATTACATATTTAAGTGCATTATGTTTTCAGGACTAAGCTGGTAATGTAAACTCGCAACTAAATCTGTTAAGGTATCATCAAACCTTGATTACTTCCAATTACTGAATGTAAAGAAATCACAATTCTTTAAAGAAATATTTCTAACAACGAGCAGAAGACCATCTCCTATGTACGGTGATAGTAGTCTAATACACTGTACATTTATATGATGACGCTTGACTCATTATAGGACATTCTTCTTCCGTTATCATTCAATTTCTGCTATTGCGCAAAGTCGTTGACAATTATCATATATTCAGATAGCCTTTTGGACATTCGCTACATGATATAACAGCGTTGTGTCGTAGGATACTTTGCGTTGTGAAGGCTTATCTGAGAATGGAAGCAGGAATACAGATGAGTAGGACAGGAAATTAAGTAGAATACCCAAAGATTTCTCATACCCTAATCAGGGCCGCTTTTCCGCTTAGGCATGCTAGGTATGTGCCTAGAGCGCAAAAGATTTGGGGGCGCAAAGAGAAAAACTTAAAATTCCCTAGTACAGAAAACCTCATTTCCGTTCCGGTTGAGCTACCTGGTTACAAACAAGTTAGATGTCGGCGGCTAATATAAATGTGATACGTATAATTTTAGTTTTGTTAATTAAAAATAGAGATTTATATTACTTGATAAATAAGAATACTTAAAGATATTTGCCTAAGGTAACTAAGGTAAAAAAATAAACAAGGGTGGCCAAAACCATGCCATTATCCTTTCCTTACTTTTGCCGGTAGCCAGTCCGGGACACGGTTGGTCCTTAGGTAGTGGGTAGGGGTTTAATAGAAAGATTCTCCAAGGAGCGAAAACAAACAAAGGGAAAAGAGTACAGAGGGAAGGTAAAATCACTAACAAACCAAAACTGGCAAGGCAATAACTGAAGGAGGGGAGTATTCTAGAAATAGGGGGGGCGTAACAATGTGAAGTACCTAGGGCGCTGGGGAGGTTACAAACGGTCCTGACTCTAATAACAACGGTCCAGGAAACTTGAAACGTTTTACGTGTACGAACATATACGGTACATTGGGTAGAATAGTTTTTGCAACACGTTTTAAATAGAAGTATTCCGTCTGTCAAGTCCAAAGGCAAACACTTTCTACGAACAAGAAACTTAAAGTTTCAATGATCTGGCCCATATATGATATATAATTAACTATTGAAATGCATTTTTTCAATATTTCAACAGTTTGTATAACACCATTAACTTACAGAAACATCTCTTATTTTACACCATGTTACATAATCAAAATTGATCAAAGAAATACGTACTTACCACTCCCTGCACATTGATTTTCTGGAACACATGATCCGTCACCTGAGTTTCGCACAAACCCTGAAATGCATATACACCCTGTGTGACACATTTCCTGGCATTCTTCCGTTGGGTTCATTGTTTCACACGTCCTCTCGCACGACGTGCAAGTTTTAAAGTCTTCATTATCACCACAATCTGCGAAAAATGTAACACCATAATGTAAAAGATTGATATTTGTCTAGTTTGTTCAAGTTATCATGAATTTGAATTAAGAGTTCGTGTCAGCAGAGAGGCAAACGAGATGTAGATTTGCAGCTTAATGTGGAATCCAAAGTATATAAGCTCCAATCGGCTGTCGAACACGGTATCCTGGGTCACAGGTGCACGTGCTAACCATTTATGTGTAGGCACTAAAGAGCTGCATAAATGTGTTATTAAACAATAAAACCGTGTAGGTGTAGCAACATAAACTGTATTCGCTGAATATTTAATATCCATTAATTGACTAATTTTATGTTTTAGATAAGGGTATGTGCTTCACAACATTTTAGAGGAATATTATTTGACAATAATCATGTACGTAAGTAATGCAAATCCTACGTTATCATAGGGTATTGTTAATATTTGATTATAACTAATTTTATCTTTGATAAACCTAATCGTTATTTCTTTCATTGGAAGATGTGCAGAACATATTTAATGGAATACCGCTCACTGTTTACTTGGAAATCACTTTCCCTTCACCTATCTGAATTTACATAAATAAAACTGCTATATATAATTTGAAAAATAAAACACCGAAATGCAAAAGAGAATCATATTATTAAAAACGGTGAATTACTTTTATAGTTTTTAAAATCAAGTTTAAAATAGAAAAAAATCAAAAGTTTAATTCGTTTCCTAAAAATACGAGATGTATTAAAATTAAGTATTTTAGTATTAAATTTTGAATATAAAAGGGGTTTACGAATGTATATGCAATTCTGAACATTTCCTTATACTTAACCACACAATAATTGAGCCAGATTTTACTGTATAAAATGTCACCAAGACATAATTCCGTTAACAACACCATTTTGTTGTTATTTTAAACATTTTGTCTGCTATATAGACGACAATAGTTCCTCTTAACTAAGCCACACTTCCTAAACACTAACATAGAAATAAATAGTTTGCAACACGTAAGGATTATGTATTATGGAAGTCACTTCCGTTCTAGTAAAAACGAGAAAATTGTCAATTTTGTTGACACACAATTTTAATTGGCACATTATTAACTAAATTAAACACAACTAAATTACAATAGAATACTGTTACTTTTGCACTGATGTATAAACGAGCTGAAAGTTCTTGTAGTTAGTCCTAACAAGTAAACCAATGTAATAATCATTGCAATACAATGATCGTAGAAGAAGATATAGACAATTGTAAGAACATACATGGTTCTCTTCGAGAAAATGCAAGGGTGTAATGAATGTTAGTGATATACAATAGAATTGAGTATGGTAGAATTTTTTCACATCCATCTTTGTAAACGTACATACCATTGATTTAATTATGCGTATTATCAATCATTTGACTCTAGCCTTGTAAAATTGTACTATTATTACCAGGGCTATATCACCCTAAAATTACCCACAAAATACCAATGAATTTCAAGAGTCTGGAGCAGATAAATAACATTATGTTTAGCTGGAAAACAATCACATGAAAAGAAGGGAATATCACATGTACCCTGTAATCATTTATAAATATACTATATTAGAGGGAGTGGATTGGGAAGTGCTATAAATTTGTTTATTTTAGATATATTGCGAATTTTACACCCTGTTATACTTGGACCCCATTTTGCTTTGTGATGGTAGAAATCAATCCAATCTGCTTATAGAAACCGGCATGGTACAACTAATCGTAATCATAAGACAGAAATGAATAACGGACATTTAATCCTGCCAAATCGTACGTAGGTAGTATTTCGTCCCAATGTGTAAACAAGATGTATTTATGAATTGAAAATTACTTAAATAAGTTTAAAGTTATGATAACCCGTGGCCCTATTACAAGATCCGACAGGAGGAATATACAGTGTTCAAACAAATTAGGAGTAGTTGATAATTTCCTATATCTTTGGTCATCAATGAATCTCAGAGAAGGAAGTAAGGAAAAATACGTATTAACCAAACATGCGTTAAGAAATAATTGCTTTATGATATGTTGCCTTGATAAAGTTAATTAAGATATGGAAGAATAAACAATAACTTACACATGCACACACTTACCACAGTGACTCATCTAGTGGATGGATGCCTTCTCTGTTTTATGGGTGTGATATATATACTGAATCATTAAAGCCACTAATAGAAGAACTACCGATATGTTCGAGATGCCGTGTTGGTACAGGATGCTACATATTTCGATGAATGCCAAACGAACAAACTAATGTATACTTGAAGCGTTTTAAATGCAAACAGCCCCCATTCTTGAACAGAGAAAAGAATATTACCATTTTAGTGTACACTATGAGGTGGCTTGGCTAAAGTTTGGAAAAATCATAGTGAAAGACTGAAGTCAGTGCACAATGAGGAATGAAAACAGACCTTTTGATAGGACAATGACTTGTCTTCCAGTGCATAGTGAATTCAGAAAAATCGAGGACTGTACAGTATGGATATGTCTCATCAAACCTAACCCTTAACGTGCAGCTAATAAATTACAGAACTCATAAGGGGACATACAAAAGTGCCGGAAAGCGATTTAAATTAAAATTTGCATACTTGTAGACATCGAAAAATAATCGACACGTAGTTCTTTATTTCGGCAATTGACGGGTTTAAGGGTAGAAACCACCGTTTGAACGGTAGGGGTGGTGTCCAAGCAAAGACTGAAAACAATCATGTAATGTAGAAGATAACATACTGCCAGGGTTTTTTTTTTGGACAACTGATGCAGAATCTGACGTCAAAATTACAAAATACAAAATGACGCATCAAAAATGGTGATTACAATTGCAAAAGGTTTTGTGATTTGAAATACTCTGTAGTTAGGCAAGAACAATTATGGTTGACAGGGTTACTGCGAGAAGGTTGCTGACCGATTTTAAGCCCATTTCTCTACGTACTTTAACGGGATTCTTGATTAAAGTGCATCTCTGCGCCTCTCATTAATAGGGGTGCTTATTTAAGGTGAGTCCTCTCGCCTCTCACAATCCGGAGTGATTATTAAAAGTGAGGACACTCGCCTCGCACCATAGTCCGTAACAACTACTTTAAACCTGAAAACGGCCTTTGGAAGCATCAAATTAGAGAAAATTAACACGTCTTATGAGACAACGGTTTCAGGAAATTTTTCTCCCAGCGTCTAACGTAAAGTCCATTTCATTGTTTGATTCGTGGACTGATCACAATTCTTCAACTTTTGAACCTCTTTTAAGAACAGAAGCGAACCTCAAAATAGAAACACTGACTGCACGAACAACAGGTAGGATTCAGCCACTTGGCATGTTCTGCTTTAGGCCGTGGAAAAACTTCGTGAGACATTTTTCTGACATTGCTCTTCTCTACAACTATAACATAAATTTACATCTCGTAATAATATAATAAAGATTCAATCACTGATTCATAACCAGTTTTCTTCTCCCAGCTTTGGAAATCTTATTAGGTATGAGTGGTACAAAAGCGGTTATGTGTAAGAAAAAAATTTGCGTTTGAAAATCCCGTAATATTTTGTTTCAAAGATTCCGCAACATTTTGAGGTGTGTTTACAGTTATTTCCATAATAAATGTGCGAACTGTAAACGATGTTGATACATCACACACTTTTGTGCGGAATATCATTACTGTAAAACGTTTTCTCGATAAAGTCATAATTATAAGAATATAGGATATATGAAGTTCTGACGTAGTGAGAGGGAGGGAACTCACTTTAAATAACCACACCGGCTAGTAAGAGGCAAAAGGACTCACTTTTAATAAGTATCCCGGTAAGTGAGAGACGAGAGACTCATTATAAATAAGCTAACCTAATAATGAGAGGTGCAGAAACGCACTTCACACAAGCATCGCGTTAAGGTTCATACAGAAAGGGGTTTGAAATCCGTCAGTAATCTTCTCCCAGTAACCTCTGAAAACTATGATTGTTCTTCCCTACCTACAGAGAATTAGAAACCAGAAGACTTTTTGTAATTGTAATCACCATATTGAAACCGCCATTTTGAATTTTGTAATTTTGACGTTAGATTTTTTTTCAGCTGTTCCAAAACTCCCCTTGCAGTAAGTTTTCTTGTACATTACATGATTGTTTTCTGTCTATGCTTAGAGTTCACTCCTTCTTTTCAAACCGTGGTTTCTATCCTTAAACACGCACCATTGCCAAAATAAAAAAAAAACTACGTGTCGATTATTTTTCGGTGTTCAACAAATAAGCAAAGTTTCATTCAAATCGGTGAGTGACACTTCCGTAAATCTCCTTTTCAGTCATGAGCAAAAATATATAATTAAAGTGAATACTTCTAGTACAAGTATATCATCTAGGTCGTAGAGAATTGAATTTCTCTTCTGATTGACTCAACTACACGATAAAATTATGTTCGGAAGGATCTCAGATGTATGAAGTATTACTTTTCTTACGCAAAAGATTCACGAACTTTTTTCCTAATATTTATTACAAGAGATTACATTGTTTTCTGCTTTGACAGTGCACACATAAAATTCCCTTAATTTCTTTGCAAATGACATAATTTTGTCAGTACATTGAAATAGACAATTGTAAGTGGGCGACATCATTTACAGTGGCATAAAGAATAGTCACTGTCTAGGGGGAAAAGAGCATTGTATTGCTAGGAATGAATGATTATGGGTCCACGAGCCATATGCTTCTAAGCTTTCAACTGTGACATCCTGTTTATTTATCACCATATTCTTTCCCAATTTCCGGGTTAAGAAATGACAACATTATTATTTACCATGAATGAAGTACTGATAACATTTTTTTAAAATCTATAAAGTAAAAGAGACAAGTCGATATCTCTGAAAAACTGTTGTTAAAATACTGTTAGAATCGTGCTATTTGCATTTCATGTATCCAACAGAAACATCACACTGAATTTCCCTATCTTTTCTGCAATTACTTCCATTTCTGGTACAGATGGCTTCATCAGAGTAAATATTTGTTACTCCCGTATATTTACCCTGTATTCTTTGCACACTTTGAAACGTTTCTTGCATATATTCTCATTTCGAGCCCTCAACAAATGTAATATCATCTACAATGCATACGCACTAAATCTCTCAGCCATATTTATAAACTACTATTTCCTCCTGCATTTGCCATCTTCACTGTTATTTTCTTCCTTCCTAAATCCTACCTTTTGGTTCATACAATCTAGTAAAGAAATGTTTATTTTTCTAAAAAAAATGTTATATTTTTTTCTATGTACATTAATCGTCTAGGTGTACTACACGTCAAAACATAATTCACACATTGGAAATTTCATTAAATATTTAAAATCAAACACATGGAGTTGTAAAACTATAATGTAACGTTACCATATGTGAAAGTTCAGGTTGTATTTGTGTAATAAAATTCGTAATAATGTGAAACTTGAGTAAGGTATTTTCCATTGAAAGTTTACTTGTGCTACTATTAACATACTTGAAAGTACCCAGCATGCATAACGATCAAAAGTAACAAATAAGACTAAAAATGAACTATTTTAGTATACGGAATACATGTAGTTCTTATTAAGTTCATAATATACGTGTGAACCTCTGGATTTGAAGATAAGTCCTAAGACTTTTATCCGAAAATTTTATGTTAAGTGGGTGTTTATGAAATATAAATTTTGCCCTGATGACTTACCAGTTAGAACCATTGAAGAATTACCCAATTCCAAATCACTGGGTTCCACTAAAAGAGAAGAAATTAAGTTTTGTAGTATTAGCAACATATTATGTTCAGTTTATAATAAATTATTATAGTCACCTGAATTATGGATGAGCGATAAACGACTTACACTTTACAATTGTTTCCTAAATAGGTCTCTACCGCCCCATCGTAGCATGGTGGTGAGTCTACTTGCTCTAATGCTCACTTTAGGTTATTGGGATTATATTGCAATGCATACAAATAGAATTACTACTCTTATTCTACTTCCTGCCGTAGTCTTATATCATGTGAGCAAGAGAATGGAGTAAATGTTTGGTTATTTTGCATAAAATTCGCCTTTATGGTCTGTATCATAAACACTCTCGGAGGTTAAAATATTCAAGTTTAGAGCTGTAATAATTTTCATGATGCAAGAAAACGCATTATTCTCTTTACAATGTAATTAAAAATATCGCACAATATTCTTCAGACAAATTTTTGCCAAGCGCCTCTTTTTGAAATGTACTACTAGTTACATTTTATGCTAAATGAAACAAATGCGGATTTTTTGGCCAATTATGCCTTTTACTTACAGCTAAAGTATTCGATTTTGTTAGAAATAGTGGCAGAATATGAGCTGTTAAAACGAAGTGTGTGGCATTTTGTATAAATATGACTATACAAACTTGATCTCTTTTCCTTTCACCTTCGTCTTGATTCTCTTATGCTCTGAAATATCATTTACCTTTGATGCTGCAAAACAATCTTAAGCACAAGTAAACCAAACTACCAATATAATAGATTAATATCATCATATTATCGTTTTACCAAGAAGTTCCACAGAAAGTCACACACTTTGATATGCTTTGATCATCTGATCTTATAACTCTGTATTTATTGTTAGACTACATATAGTTTCGCAGTAGTCCTTTTCGCTATAACACAGAAGATTTTTAATGATATTGTAAGTAAAGAATACTACGCTCACATGATGGTAAATTATTAACTATTTAGTTATAAGAATGATACTGGGCACCAAAGCAATTCTAATGAAGTGAGGACTTACTATTTGGAATAAAAGCGTAGCGATATTTCAGACAATGCATTTTATATACAGCGACAATTGTATCATGACTAGACTTCGGATTTTTGCATATTTGCATGTTTTTTACCTGATGTGATATTGATATGCTCTTTAAACAGAAATTCGTTTCAGGTGTTTTGGGGTAAAATAGTAGAGTTTTATAGTGCATATATTTGCATATTTCGGAGGTTAGTGCATGTTTATGTCGTTTTTGCATATAAATGCATATTTTAAAACGACCAAATTAATAATTTTTAATGTACGAGGAATATACCGTACAAGAACTTACGTCAATAGTACGTACAATAACTTTCGTACAAGACCTTGAAATGGTTCATTGTTGTCGGTTTCTAATATATTCCAAGGTCATGTAAAAGGAGAATAAGAAAGGGGTGAGAGATTCATCCTCTTTTTAAATACAAAATATAAATAACGGTGTCAAATCACCTACAACAAAATTTCCACGTCACCCATCTAGGAAGTTAAAGCTGCTACCGTTGTGTGTGTGTGGATTTGAAATTGTGTGGTCCTGTGGCAGGACGAAAATACCGAAAGAAAATTCTTCTAGAAGTTATCTCCTGACACAGAGTCCATTTAGTTGTAGTGCGACATCTTCAAATTGAATTTTAACTACCTCAAAATTTTGTCAATTTTTGCCCATTTTTGTCCAACCTAGAACAAATTTTGTACGATTCAAATTAACAAGGGAGAACATTTCAAAATTTGGGCAACTTTGATCACCTGTAGTGCGACATCTTCAAATGAACTTTAATTACCTCAGGATTTTATTCATTTTTGTCCACCCAAGTTTTTTTTTTTTTAGAATTCAAGTAAACGAGGGAAGGCAATTTAAAAATCTAGCAACTTTGATGACCTGTAGTGCGAGATCTTCAAATTCGAACTTTAACTAGCTCACAATTTTGTCCAATTTTTGTTCATTTCTGTCCACCCAAGAAAAAAATTTTGAAAATTCAAATAAACGAGGGAGAGCCATTTAAAAATTTGGCCACTTTGATGACCTGTAGTGCCACATCTTCAAATCTGAAATTTAACTACCTCAGAATTTTGTCAATTTTTGTCCACCCAAGAAAAAAAATTGTAAAATTCAAGTAAAAGAGGGAGTGTCTTTCAAAATTTGGCCACTTCGATAACCTGCAGTGTAAGATCTTCAAATTTGAAATTTAACTATCTCACAATTTTGTTCAATTTTCGCCTATTTTTGTTCACCCAAGAAAAAATTTTATACCATTCAAATAAACGAGGGAGGCCTACTTCAAGATTTGGCCACTTCAATCACCTGTATTGCAACATGTTCAAAATCTGAATTTTAAATAGCTCAAATTTGAAATGTCTCACTACAGGTGAACGAAGTGGCCAAATTTTTAAATGTCCGTCCCTGGTTTATTTGAATGGTACGAAATTTTTTCCTGGTGGTAAAAAATGTTCAAATATTCAACAAAATTCTGAGCTAATTAAAATTCGAGTTTAAAGAGGTCTCACTACAGGTGATCGAAGTGGCCAAATTTTGAAATGAACCTCCCTCGTTCATTTGGATGGTATATATCTTTTTGTTGGTGGTTCAAGAATGTAAAAAATTGGACAATATTCCAAGCTTGTTAAAATTCAAATTTGAAGATGTAGCACTACAGGTGATCGATGTGGCTAAAATTTCAAATGGCCCTCTCTCGTTTATTTCAATTGTAAAAAAATTTCTTCGTAATTTATCAATGTACAAAAACCGGACTAAATTCTGAGCTAGTTAAAATTCGAATTTGGAGATGATGTATGACAGGTGACCAAAGTGGCCCAAATTTTAAAATGACCTTCTGTCGTTTATTTAAATGGTACAATTTTTTTCTTGAATGGACAAAAATGAACAAAATTATGAGCTAGTTAAAACTGAAATTTGAAGATGTAGCTCTACAATTAATGAACCCTCTGAAACAATGGATTGAAGTCGAGAGACGTTAACAATTCAAGGAGAAAACATATTTTGCAAAGTGTGTGCTAAACAAGTAATATTTTCAAACTAAGTATGCTTGTTTTCAGAAGAGGACATTTCCATTTTGTTCCAACAGCAAAAGCTTACACTTCAGCAGCGCTTTTTTTTTTTTTTGCCTTCTTATATAGCAGTTTCAAGTCTGGTAAGGAGTTCTACAAGTATAAAACAACCTAGTTGTGTTTTTTGTTTGCATACTCGACAGAGACCATCCCATAGAAAGCCTTTAAAAATGTATTTCTGGAAGAAATGAACAACCCTTTTGAAAATATGCTATACAATTAATTAAAATATTTGCTTTACAAAATCTAAAAACTTGTCGCAGCAATTACTTTTTGAGATAAGTTTCCGAGTTTTCCTTTAAGGAGTTTATGAGATTATTTAAATATAAGCTTTTGTTGCTTTGATATGCACCTCAGTCTCTCGAAACTTAACTTTCCTAATAAGTCTTCTTTTATGTTTTCGATAACTTTACCTTTTTCCCATTCATGCTCCATGTCTCGTACAAATCAGTTTATTCCATTTAAAGTATCAATATTGTACATTGTAAATTCTTACTGTTTTAAACGGACAATATTACGCTAGAAGAAAATATTCTAGGGTTAACACATAATTGGATACAAAAAGTAATTTAAAGTGGATTTATTTTCTTTTAAACAAGAACATAAGGTTTTGAATACGGGCTTTTAATACAGTAAAAATTGCCTTCAACAGGCCCCTTATTAAACGGAAATATTCCACGCCCCCCCCAAAAAAAAGTGTTAAATTCTCTTGATTAATCGGAACCTTTGTTGGGAACAACGGATGTTAAAATATACCTTTCAACGAAAATTTTCAAGCTCCAGAATGCAGCGTTTACAAAAGTTTTAGACATTCTTTGAGAGGTTAGGTATATGAACTACGTTGTCTGTAAAGATCTTCGTTTACTTGTTACCCTACATATTTAACCTTTAGTCCACCGCCACATAAGGCCCTAGATACCGTGCAACTTTATTGAACGAAGTGCAATTTACATAGTTATTTCCAAATACCAATAGCTCGTTTTCTAGCTGGTCTAGAGACTTGGAACAAGGAGTATTACACAATAGATCAAAGGGTGCCAAAATAGAGAGAAGAGTGCTGAAAAGGACATAGCATCTACTCTATTTCTTGGCCTTGGAAAATGTATGTAGCAGGGCGGATCCAGGGGGGGGAAACTATCTTATTTTATATATATAAATATAAACCTATCCCAGAGTTTGGAGGTCTTAAAAGTAGCTCTAAGTAGCTGATTACAACCCACCGCCCCCCTTCCCAGAAGTCCGTCCTGGATCCGCCCCTGGTATGTAGGCTTTTTTTAGTTCACTGTAAGTTTTATGTGTATGAATTAGTAGCATAACTAAATACTGTAATTTAATACGATATGTAGGCTATAACATTTTATTTTATCTTCCAATATCCTTTATTTATTTTATTTTATTTTATTTTATTTATTTATTATTTTTTGCATAGATCTATCTCCGTTAACTTTAAAACTTTTAAGGGAAATTTTTACGAGTCCTGTTCAATTTCACTAGTCAGGTTTTACTATATGCTTATGCCAGAAATATTTATTTACTTCTCTGAGTATATTTATTCTTTATTCACAGATACTTGGCGCATTCTTTTTTTATTTGTATATATATATATATATATATATATATATATATATATATATATATATATATATATATATATATAATATGGGGGTAAATGTATTTCAATTTCACATACTGAGATGTTTGAACCTGAAGAAATCAAATACATTCAAGAAGCCGTGGATACTGAAAACATTAAAAGGGAACTTGCGTTTATCAATACTCATTTCAATTCAATTTCAAAGATCATAACGAGATGAGAAGACCGATGGTTAGGACTTTGTAGTGCATGAGCTGTTTGATTCAATGACGAAACATGCTCCGCCAAGACCAATCGGACAAACATTTTTTCGAAAAGCACAGTCAATAGACGCGAAAAAACCTGGCATAAAATTCTTGTCTAATGCAAATAAAGTGTTCCTGGGAACAACGACACACGAGTTACAGATTTATCGGTAAGTAACGTTGCTTCTTTGAAATAATGTTCCTTAACTACCTGTGACACGGAAGGAACATTTTCGATGTACAGTAATGTTTTGACTGACAAATAGAGGCTTCTGCTAGAAAATACCGAAAACTACATAGTTATCTATTGTAGTATGAATGCATCATAATTGCATACCAAGTATATGTAATTCAAGTAATACAACTTTTTTCTCTAAAGATAATAAAATTTCTCGTTTAACTTTAGCTTTTGATTGGTGCATATTATCCTTTTTAGTGCATATTTGCATATTTTCAGTGCATATTTTCATGATTTTTAACGCATATTTGCATGCATATTTTGCCGTTTTTTAGTGCATATCGATCCGAAGTCTAATCATGACATAGTTAACAGAGCAAGAGCAGAACTACACTCAAGCTTAACCACAATAATATCTAACAACTATTAACGATTCACTGAATAAACAAACAAATAATTAAGCAAATTGACTAACTTAGAAAAAGACCAACCCGTCTCATACAATTTTTGATACACAAAACATCAGAGACAAATAGGAGAACAAAGTCAAGTGACTTGTTTCATGGTATGAAACTGCCCCCCAAAAGTTACGGCCCTACGAATATCGCAACTTCAACAATACTGACCCAAAAACACTGATTCCATCCATAACACAGTATTGCAGAATCGAACCTTTGGTTGCTATGGAAATTAGGCTATAGGCATTTCCCATGGGAGATGACAACACCCTCTGATGAAGTGTTGAAGATACAAATTGAGCACAGCATGAGGAAAAACTATTGATGAGACAGGTTCCAAAGTCTGAATGCTGAACACTATCGGCAGCGAGTTCAGTGTTCTTTCCAGATATACTTCCTCCCCTCTCCCCTCAAAGTTGAAACCTCGCACTGAGCAGGAGCTAAGATATATTAAATAGTGTCGAAGTGTTACTCAACTAATTTTGATTTCTACCCGGACAAACTTTTCCATAGAAAAATGTGAGCGACTGCTCGCTTGTGATCACATAATTTATCTTCATAAAGAGGATATAAGCTGGTTTTAGTAAAATTCGTAATTAAATATATTACTTACATTCACCACTTTGAGCCTGAAAGAAAACAGGTTTCAATGCAGTAGAAAGCATACCCAATCTCCGCGTCCAAAATAGTTATTAGTGATTATTCAGGGTATGGAGATGGCCAGGGCTTTATAGAGCTCTTAGGGCATTCGTATGATAGACTTTCTAGCAAAGGGTGATACGTGACTGGAGTATACCATTAGGAACTGTTAAGGCATTTAAATAAAAAAATCTGAGATAGCCGCGAAAACCAGGCAAATTGTTCTGATGCACGAAGACAATATACCAAGGTGTAAATTTCATAGGCGTAATAACGAACTGCGAAGAAATAAAATGTTACCCAATTTTAGTACCCGCAAACCTTTCTTTCTGTTCCCTACTTAATAATAATACTAATAATAATTTGATTTGATTTGATTTCATTTTAACTTTAGCGTCCCTTTCAGAAAGCTATATGAAACATGGACATATAGCTTAGACAAGTTTGTTTTTCATTGTTTTCAGGAATTGCATAATGCAGACAGATCTCTTACTCACCTTTTGATGCACTAAAACATCAGCAAAATTGCCAATACAGAGTGTTAATTTTTTAAAACTACGATTTCCCTAGTTCCCCCTTACAGAGGCCTCATCCTATAGTATCCAAACTACTCTAACTAAACAAGCTGAAAATTTATGACAGAACATCCATATGTATGGGTTATTAGTCAATTTGCATGTTTTGCAAAAAAAAAAAAATGATTTATACCTACGGTTACATCTGGCAATACTGTGTCGTTCCCAGTGTACGTCAGTCATTGCCTTCTAGTTTAAAAATATATGCATGAACAAGGCTTCATTTTGGTATAACGATTTTTTGTGTATCGCTTCAGGTTCAAAAGTTCTACTATCCCAAACTCCGGGTTGCATTGTATATTGGACACCTTGTAGTATAATGAACATATCCCTTGGCAGATTCCATGGCCTACCAAGTATGTAGGGAGCAATCCTGACGGAATGAAAGAAATTCCCCTAATAGAGTGAACATTGGTAGCAAACAATTAGCAAATAAGAAAGTATTTTTAAAACAAAAAAAACTTAAGATAGTAGAGTCGGTGGATTAGGTTTTAGGACAAATTTTATGAACTTATTGAAGCTACCTTCCATTGAAACACTTGACAATACAGTCAGTTCTCTTCCATTTCCTCGGGCGCTACTTTATTTCAGATTTTCATAATGACGCTATCCCACATCTCATCTTCCTACTTCTGTAACTATAGTGGAGGTAGGTTACAGAATTAAGGATAGGATAGTTATATTGGGGAACCGTTTAAACGCAATCTACTACTTAATTCAATGTGCCTTTAAATTAACTGTCATTAAAACATCATCTGAATGAGTAAAGAAAACTCGACATCAGCAAAGTAGATGAGAGAAGAAACCCTTGCTTAGAAAAAGAGAAAATTTTGATTAGGTGGTTAAATCTTTTTCTCAGAAAATCTACGAACAGAAAATCTGCGAAATCTACAACAGTTGTAACAATTTCTTGTAAAAAGACTGATATAAAGCATTATTACCAAAAATTGATAAGAAACAATAGATTGTTACAGATGAGATAGAGGAAATACTTATAATTACCTATAGGGCTTTTTTCTTGTTAAATTATAGTAGTCAAACATTAGAATACCAGAAAACGTTAATAACCTTACCTTCTTCTTTTCCTACTTCTTCCTTATTATTTCCATTTCTACCTAAAATGAAAAACACATTACAAAATTGTAAATAACATTTTTAAATAGAGTTTTATAAGTTTAACACATACTTAATACTCTTTATATACATTTACATACGTTATATTTTCATCTGTTCATCTGTATTTAAATGCATTACCTAACACATATGTTTCAAAGTTGGTCAACATATGCCAAACATGGTAATGGAGAGTAGAATTGGAGTTTAGGTATGACTTTTACTAAAGCCTAGAAAGTAGATTTGTTATCAATTCATATAACCGCTAAGCTCGAAGCTAACAGAAAAAGAAACTACTGGAAAAATTCTCCCAGAAGTTCCGATTTCTTTTAAACACTGTAGCGTCATTTCATGAGCATCTTAGTAAGCTCTCGATATTTTTCACCAACGTTATTAATTACACCACAAAAACCTTATCGCTAGCTATAACGAACAAATACGAAAATGGAAAGATACATTCTTCAGCACTAATCGTACAAAGAGGACAAAATATCTAACCCTGTCCCAAGTCCTAAGAATTGTTTACTATACTTACAGGCTAACTATGGGTTTTTTGCTAGATAGAGTATTGAAAGCTTTGCTTAACTTGGATGTGTGTGCATGTTAAAGTCTATAAAAGCATTACGCTGCACACAAGAAAATGCGAGCCTAGATGCAATGAAGAATTAAACCAGTTGAAAAATATGTGTATTATTAGGTGAAACTACTTTTTCATCATATTTTGAAGTTGCGATGCCATTAAACCTAATCAAATTGAAAATACTAGCAAATATCACATCTCTTGTCCGACTTCAGGATTGTGTATAGTGCATCAGGAAGTGTTTAGTAAATCATAATGGCGGTAGGAAAGATCGATGATGAAAGAGACCTCCAAATCCAACAGTTATTGCTTTCGTTCTAGGTAATGTAATGTTTGTTCGTTATCGTAGGTTTTCGAAGATGTTTTCAATATCCTGCTATCGTCTCATTCAGAAATAGTTTCCAACTTCTTTGTCAGAAACAATGTTTCCGTAGGATACATTCCCTTGAGCAGAATGTGAATTGATCCAATCTAGGACATCCACGTTAATACGGTCAGAAAAGAGCTGCATGTTTCACAGCATGCGTTTTTGGCATACCTTAAGAGGTAGCGACTGTGCTATAACACACTTGTTGATTTAGGAGAAGAACAGTTTTAAGAGTGTGATCTCTCGTAGCTGACAAACACAAATGGGTTGTAAGTCACGGCCACTCATTTATTAGAACTGGACCTCAAAAATTGAAAGAACTGGTCTTTGTTTGCTGAATGAACTCAAACGGAAGTACATACTGTTTTATGTTTACCGAGACGCTTTGAAAGATCCTCAATCAAATCTTCTTATAATTTGTGTAAAATCTCTGAATGTGCATGTTTGTTTGTTTGAATAAATAAATAAGAATCATATTATCTACTTTATTTATATATTTTTTTTCCCAATATGTATGGCTGCGTGTATCTAAGTAGCTGCTATCAAGAATTTAATTTTTTTTATTATTTACAAACTATGTTATGCGTAAGGGATGGAAGTCGTAAACGGTAGAACGCTCATGTCTGCCTGTATGTCTGTCGACCGATTGGTATCAAATCAGAAGTGGTGAGAAATATCGACAAGCCCTTTAATGCAAACAATTTAGAATCCCAATCCACCCCTCCATCTAATCCATCCCAGAGTCTCAATCCATTTCCTCCCTTTATTCATAAACAAGTTGATCAAATTATTCAACGATTATCGATGCCGGTTTCAACGATTATCGATGTTGAACGAGAGCAATAACAAATAACGAGAATGATTTCTTCAATCGATTCATGGTGTCCAGAGAACAACTCTCTACAGCCTTGAGGACTCTACCATAATTGGAAGATGTTGGGATTTATAATTACTTCCAGTGTTAATACCGACACCCAGACCGCAAAAACGGAACAGATATATTGAAGCGCGGCTTATGAAATCGATTACACTTCCCAAGAATAGATTTCATCCTCTTCTTATTCCTCTATTTATGCCAGAACAAGTAGAAACCAGCAATTTTCCGCCTCAACATGTATCGCCATAGAACTAAAATGGTATTATATATCAACAAGCTATTTTCTTAAATGGATTCAGCGTGTGAAGATAATACATAATCGAAATGCAATATTGTACCAACATCAGAAGAGGTTTAAATTTACTACTTCTACTAGTTTCAGTGAAGAATTTCAAAGAGGAAAAGTGGTAAAATATTTCAATATTTTGTTTATGAAATTGATTTGACGCTCAACAAACAGTTCCTACCTCTTCTGTTAAGCTTTACTCAAACCAGAAGTGATTCAAGTTAACGATTTTCGGTTTCATGATTTGTCGCCATAGCCCGAATATAGTAGTTGAAACAGATAACAAGCGGTTATTTTCGCAAACGATTCAGCGTGTCGAGGCAAGATATGACGACTATTTGCAACATCAGAAGGAGTTCGGAATTTTCATTATTTAAGGTTTCAATAATAATTTACATATAGCAAAAATCGATATGAGATATCAAGATGCTAATTCTGCAATCGTTTTTGTTAACCATGACATGTTTCGTTTTCTTCATAACCCGCTATTTGAATTGAAACTTATTCAAATTAAGGATTTCCGGTTTCATAATTTATCCCAATAGAACGGAAAGAGTAAGGGGTAGCAAGAAATGGCATTTTAATGAATTCAGCATTTGAGGAACAGGTATTTTCTCCTACCCCATTAATCTATTGTAACCAATAGTTACATATGAACTATTTCAGAATTTAATATTAAATGCACATAGGTTATAAATCTATCATAGTGTGACACTGCAAAGTTAAACTCGTTTGTAAAATTATATTAATGAAAAATTTAAAGTTCCATAATAAGTTGAATTCTTACCTTCTCCATTGGCTCCTTTTTGTTGAGTATTATTTCCATTTACACCTAAAGTGAAAAACATTTTACAGAATTAAAATTGACAATTAATCAAAGATTTCTTAACTTTAAATTATAATACGCTTTACCTACATTTGGTTACATTACATTCTTATATATCTAGCTATCTTAAATTTCTTTACCTAACGCATATGTTTCTAAGTTATAACATCCTTAGTAGCAGAGGGAACTTGCAAACTGCTTGCTGTAAGCTTCAATTGCAAACTGGCCAAGCTTGCATCCAGGTTGATTGGAAAACGTGTAAGCATGCCGCAAACTGAATTACAGTAACAAAGTTACATGGGAACAAACTTGCATTCAGCGTTCAATTCAAGCTTGAAGTAAGCATTTTCCTAACAAGTGAAGTGAATAACCAATGAATGGCCAGTGATGCTATGATGCTCTGTGGAAAGTCTAAAGCATCGCTTGCAAGTACAACAGACGGCGTACTGTATGAAAGCATGCATTTCAAGTGCAAGAGTAGAAATCCAAAAGTCAAGCAAGTGCCAATTGGCCGAAAGCTTTCTTGCTACTAGGAACATAGCAAACATCAATATTTAGCAAGAACAGTAACAAAGAAAGAAAGTGTGTTTTGTTTATATAAATTTATGGAGATTATGTATACATCTAGGGATAACATATGTATTTTACATTATCGCCGAATTTCTGGAACTGCTTGATTGTTTTAAAGAAAAAGAAGAAAGATCTGAAGCGTGAACTTGCAACTTATTAAAAAAACCTCGTATGAAGAAATACTCGGAACGCTCGCTATTGCAAGCATATACATGTATGTTTGCATATGTGTGCGAGAATTAACTGTGGCGTGAATCTCCAAGAGCTGCTTATAAGGTGAAAATGAAAGAAAATCGCTTCGTTTTGCATTACTAGGGACAGTGTCAGCGCTAAGTATCATGGTGAAATTGTTTCGTTCCCGACGATGTAATAAAATCAGAAAATTTTCACTTCAGGGCCTCAGCACAAAGAAAGTGGCGGAGAAGACAACTCAGTCGGCGGCGGGAACTTGAGTGATTAAGAGTGCACAACTCACCCCGCCACCACCTTCTATCAGAAGATAGTATCCCACGGTCTTGCTACTATAAGAATGAACGATAAATTAGTTTGGAGATACTAAAAGTGATTATTAGTTAGTGAAGTGATATTGAGCTTCAGGAAAGTTGAGTTAATTGTTGTACCATCAGAATTTAATATTCGGCACCGTTGGTTCTGCCAGCACCTTTGTGACAGTGACGGCACCATTAAAGCAGAAGTGTTTTGATGTTAACGGGATTCGCCTAACGTTCAGAGACATCACTCCAGAAGAGAATGGAAATACAGTCGGATCGATCGACTAATGTCTATACCCCATTACCCATCGCATCAGCGTTACTGTGAGAAAGTCGTAGTGAGTGTAATCAGGAAAATTTAGCAAAGTATTAGACCATGCATATACCAAAATTGACAGTGAGTACTAGACCTATGATACTCGAAAATAGCCACCAAAATTTGCGTAATCCAAAGTAATGTCTTAACTGTTATGCATTAGTAGTATACCAAATCATAAATGCTCATAGAATGCTGATTGTCATATCATGTATTATATTTGTTAGTGTGATTATTTTCTGTTTTGATGTAATATATTTGGTCTAGGAATTAATTCGTGCGGGTGGACAAGAGATGGCGCAACGAACGGAGCGTCCCACAGTTCCGTGTATCCACACATGTGTTGCAAACCCCTGTCATCGCGTATCGTTCGTAGTATAGGGCAGTGGATTAAAGCGTCAACAACACCAGTTTGTAGTTAAGTGAACATGGCGCAATTTGTGCCTGATAAAGTGTTTTTGCGGGGTGTCCTGCTGCATTACTTTAACATGCAGAAAAGTGCGACTGAAAGTCATCGTATTTTGGTGGAAGTGTATGGTGACCATGCTCTAGCTGAGCGAACGTGTCAGAAGTGGTTTGCACGGTTTAGAAGTGGTGATTTCGGCTTGGCAGACCAAGAGCGAGCTGGACAGCCCAAAAAATTTCAAGACGAAGAATTGACAGCATTGCTCGAGCAGGATTCGTGTCAAACGCAGGAACAACTTGCAGCAGCATTAGGCATTGATCAAACAACAGTCTCCAAACGCTTGAAAGCCATGGGAATTATTCAAAAGATGTCACATTGGGTTCCACATGAATTGAACGACAGAGACGTTGAAAGACGAAAAACCATTTGCGAATTGCTGCTTCAACGACAGAGCAGAAAGGGGTTTCTGCATCGAATTATTACGGGTGATGAGAAGTGGATCCATTACGAGAACCCTAAACGAAAAAAGGCCTGGGTGAAACCAGGTGAACCAGGTCCATCACAACCAAAACGAGATATTCACTGTGCAAAGGTTATGCTGTGCATATGGTGGGATATGAAAGGTGTGGTGTACTATGAGCTGCTGCAACCTAGTGAAACTATGAATGGAGAACGTTATCGACGACAATTAATGCGTTTGAAGCAAGCTCTGGCCAGAACACGACCAGAATGGGAGAACAGACATGATAAACTTATTGTTCAACATGATAACGCTCGCCCACATGTCGCAAAACCGGTCAAAACCTATTTAGAAAATGTCGGATGGGAAGTTTTACCCCACCCGCCGTATTCACCAGATGTTGCTCCTTCGGACTACTACTTGTTCGATTGCATGAACAACGATTTGATTGGACAGCGGTTTACTTCTTCAGAAGATATCGAAACATGGGTCTCTGACTGGATCGCTTCCAAGGATGAGGACTTCTTTCGCCACGGAATCCGTACATTGCCTGACAGATGGGCGAAAGTGGTGGCTAGCGATGGACAATATTTTTCTTAAGGTGTTTATGTATTTTGTGTTTGTACTACAGCTTCAATGTGTGCGTACCAACCGCACGAATTAATTCCTAGACCAAATAATTTTCATTAAAAAATTAAAAAATATTTCAACATTCTTTTCATTAGTTCATAGTTTGTTTGCTTGGTCGACACCATAATTTAGTATACTATAATCAAACGGTAGCCAATTATTTTGCACTAAGCTCATTCGGGCCTTCGTACAAAGGAATATGCCCATAGGAAGTGAGGATTGAATTGTGATTTGCCGAATATAGTCCCAAGAGAGAGAGAGAGAGAGAGTTGAGTTGATTTTAGTTTAGCGTCCCTTTCAGCAGCGAGGCTATATGAGACGTGGACCTACTGATTAACGTGGAATCCGAACCACATGAGCTCCCGCCGGGAATCGAACCCGGGTCTCCCACGCCAAAGGCGCGTACGCTAACCGCTTAGCCACGGAGGAGCTCTGAGAGAGAGAGAGAAAGGGAAGAAAAAGAAAGTAAAAAGTTCTTATTTTCGTTCATTCACTATTACGATACCCACAATCACTTCAAATAACTAATAAACCCAAAAGTGAACCCATCTACTAAATGTTTAGGTTTTAATATTTTTATTCTAGACTGTAAATAGAGTAGAGAAATTACAAGGGATTATCACTTAGCTCCTGTATTTCTATATAAAAATTATTAATTGTATCATATAATCCTTAACCCAATTACCGAAATGAAAGATAATTATTTCTGACAAGATACAAGGAAATACGTATATAACCACGTTCAAATTCTCTGGTCTTTTTTTACTATGCTTTGAAGTAAACCACGGATGTATGTGTAGGTAGAGTATGAAGAGCTTCATATTAATTTACCGTGCATTAGCAATGTCTTTCTTATGAGTATATTAAAGTGTGCAAAAACAAGCACTTCTCACGAGACCGGACTACACTTCTATTACACTTTTCGAGATGAGATTCCCTTAATTTCAATCTAGTGGGAAACAATGACCAATATCAAGAAGTTCATGGCCTGAAGTAATGATAGGGAGTTAGTCTATCCATGGAAGATCAGTGGTAAAACGAGACCTCGAATACGAACGGATGGTTCTTCGATTCTACGGAACATAATATAAGTATGTGGGGAACATCCGTAGGTTTTCAAAGTTATCTTCATTATCGTTTACCTTCCGATTAAAAAGTTAATGCCAAAAATATTCATTTTATTTACATATTACATCACGCGATTAGTTTTTAACCATTATAACTTCTGGTATGTAGGTTTCGTGGTTCGATCCATGCCTAATGTAATTTTGTAGCTGACAACACATTGTAAGTAAGTTTTGTCGGGGTACACTATTTCTTTCCACATTGTAAGTCAACTAGTTCTTCCATCATCTTCATTACAGTTCTTGCATTTATCATCCGTTTTCTCTAACTTGAAAAGGCTCAATCTTGTAAAGCTAAACAGAAAGGTTTTATTTAATTAGCATTCAACATTGTTGGAATGTTGAATTAGCAGTTATTTTGATTTTATTTTAATCAAAAAATATCGTTGTATTTTATTCGAAAAGTACTTTTCGCTGCTCATATCCTTGGCTATGATAGAATTTGCATGTTAATGCAAAGCTTTTATTTTAAAAGAATATTGGTTTAGGAAAACCATAAGAGAATTCCTAAAATAATGTATATCTGATACAGAAAGCTATATTGTAATTGTTAGAATACACAATGCCTCCCAGGTTTGTCATTAATTTCTGCCATAAGCAAATCTGACATTATGAATCTCTCTTTGTGTATTACTTTTAAACTAATATATACATTAGACGGAAGCCTTATAAACACGTAACCAAGACCTTTCTGTCCTTTTTTCATCCAAAACCATATGTCACCTAAGAAATGTTTGGAAAATCCAAAATAGTCCCAATCAACAACGACAACGTTCTGAAGGGCAATGGATTCCATCGCTGTGAAACCTAGTGGGCCGTGAAGCGAAGAAGGAAACTAGTGCATTTTCCACCTCTGCTAGGGATTTGAATTGGCGCACTGTAAGGTGATTGCACGAGGAGTGGGAAAGGTGATAATCAGATGCTGCAATGTCCACGGTGTATGGAGGATGCAATAGTGTTTCCAATCCAAAGCGTAGAATGGTGTCCCGTGTTATCCTAGCCATGAGGGGCTTAGCGTCATCCTGTAATAGGAGTACCACTTTGGATTCAGATTTGCTGGCTCCAGAGTTTTGAGTTTTTCTTGAACACGGGTCAACTACTGACAGTTAATAGTTGCATTTATGCTGTGAACAGCTGGTAGCAATTCCTGATACAAGATGTCACGAGTAGTAACTTAAACGCACTGAAGGACTTCTTTTGACCCAGAGATGTTTTAGGAAAGGTTCGTGGGATGCTAATCAATGATGACGGCGACATGGAGCATCGTATAGGACCCACCTCTCATCACATGTCAACACTTTGTCCATAAATGGTTCCTTCCTCAGACAAGACAGCAAAGAAACACGGATGTCTGTTCACATTGCCTTCTGGCCAGGAGTCAGAACATGTGAGACCCATTCAACCAACTTGCAGTGCTTCCCATGTTAATGGAAGTGCTGCCAAATGGTTTATACACTCACATTTAATTGTAGTCCCATTTCCGCACATGTCTGGCCACTCTTCGCCTCAATTCCTACCTGAAGATCCTCATTTTGTACATCTGTTGGTGTTCCGATAAACGATTCGTCTTCGAGTGTTTCGTCACAATCCTTAAACTCGTTAAACTACCTCTGCCCTGTCCGCGTAGTAACAACAGCATCACCAAAGGCCTAGCATATCTTCCGCTTTCGACCACAGTTTAAACTAGTGCAACGTACACGTTCTTGTGGCTCTCTGTGAAAGACCTATACTCACTTTGTCCTTACGCACGTGAAGATGTAACTGAAGTTCCACAACCATGTAGTATATTGGACATAACCACATCAACAACTGCAATTCGGCTTATTTCCATCCGTATTCAGCTCATGGTGTGAGAGCCAATTGAATACGGACGTCGCCAAAAAATGAAAAGACTCTCTTGGTTATCTTTTGAGAATATACTGTTTTTCCGTTGATACTATCAGATGAAAAACTGTATGATTTGAGTGCATTAAGAAGCAGCTTGTAATAAAAGTTTCAGAATCTAATACCAAACTTCTTGTAATGCGTCAGCTTCATGTTCAATCCGGAAATGATTCAAATGAGTTCAAATTACATAAAGCTAAGTGTTTAAAATTTACAACCTTTTCAAGTTTCCAAACATATTTCCATAGAAGAAGCATCAATAAGATATATTCAGATTCAGTTAATGCAATCAATTTTACTTCCAAAATTAGCTTTTATCTCCTATTAATAATTTACCCAAAGCATATTTGGTTGAAATTTACATTTTTGTACAAATTTACATTTCAGCACATGCCACTATATATCCAAAGTCTGAGCAGATAGCAAGAAGCTTTCTTTTTTTTTGCAAAAGAATTCAACGCTCGAACACAACATAGAAAAACCATCTCAATACGTTATCAAAATTAGAATTTTTTAACGTTACCATTTCGCCTGATTTTGATAGAGCAAAAATGGTACGATAAATTGAGATAAAACATTGCAGTTGACTCCGTTTGAGGATAATGTCTTACATCGTTGCACTAATCCTCTAATAAAAACAAAAATAATTAAAATGACCGATTTTTTCTTTAAATCATTATAACCATCGAACAAAAACAGTAAGGGAGAAAGAATGGTAGTTTTCGACATGGATTAAGCAATTGGGGAACCGATTTTATCTCTTATCTTACTAGTCTATTGCAACGAATAGATATAGATGAACTACTGCAAGATTGATATTTAATTTATATAGTTTGAAAGTCTACTGTAGATTAACAATGATAAATAAACTTACTAGTTAACTTATAATAATAAAACATTTAAAATACTCTTAAACTTAACACTCCTACCTTCTCCATTTATTACTTGTTGTTTAGAATTCCTTGCAGTTGTACCTAAAATGGAAAACAAAATAAAATTATACATCAGATTTCATCACAGAGTTTTATAAGCCTAATATAAAAAGTGCAATTAACCAAGGCTTAACTACCTTACATCTAACCTATTTGCCTATCTTAACTCTTTCGATCCTCGGCTAATCTGACTGTTCAGTCTAGTATCCTGGGCTTTAAAAAAAATAATTCATTTCTAAATAACAATAGACATACTAAAAGCATTGCAAACAAAGTTTTGGATTTTATGTTATTACGAATAGGTAATTGGTTGATGAAACAAGGGGTAGTTTGCTAGATTGCTGTTTGAAATATGTGCTTTTTGAAAAATCGACAAAAAGTTTTACAATACGAAAATTATACGTCCTCCGTGTGTGAAGAGCGAACAGTGACAATGGTGTGCCATATGGAGCAGGAAATCTGCGGGAATACAACTTCTGTAAGTTTTGGAAAGAAAATATCCCACTATATAATAGAACATGCTGCATTTAAACGCAGAAACTTGATAACAACAATCAACCTGCAAAAGTTCGTTTACTTTTCGTTGGATGCCATTTGAATAGTATTACCTCAAGGACTGAAAATGAAAAATGAATTTTTGAGTTTTATGTCCCACGACCTGAAGGACTAAGTCTCAGTAAGCATTTAACACGGCCGACAACCGACTGAATCCCAATAAAAGTTGCTTAGGGGCTATTACGTAAAATACGAGTAGGACTCGTGCCCCGGCGTTTCGGAATAAACAGACAAAACGAGTCTGACTCGGGCTTAGGATCGAGAGTGATTTGTACAATCTAACATGAATGTTTCCTAGTTCTTCAACAGATAGCAACATCAGGTATGCATAGAGAAGCGGAGTTTAGATATAAAGTTTGCGTCTAGGGAGTAGATTCACCATCACTCAATATAATTACTATGTCACCTTCTACAAGTACAAAAGAACTACTTGAAATATCTAAATGAAAGTTCTGGTTTCGATACAGTTTCTCCGGAGTGTAAACACTGTAGTGAAATTACAAGAGCTTCTCATTTATGTCTGGGTGTTTTCAGTAAAAATTAAATGTTAGTTGTACCAGGAATAATACAGAGTATCCTAAAGTAGGAATACAGCCCTGTACTGATCAACTCATTGCTTTTTATATCTTTTTAGAATACACTGTTTGTCCGTTGATACTTATCAAATCAAAAACCGTATGATTCGAGTGTATCGAGAAGAAGTTTGTAACCGAAATCTCAGAATCTAATACTAAATTTCTTCTAATGCGTCAGCCTTATATTCAATCCGGAAATGATTCAAATGAGCTCAAATGACATAAAGGTAAAATGGTTAAAATTTACAACCTCTTTAAGTTTCAAAACATATTTCCATAGAGCAAAAGTCATGAAATACATTCAGATTGAGTTAAGGTAAACAATTCTGATTCCAAAATTAGCTTTCATTTCTTCTGTTGATCATTTATCTAAAGGATATTTGGTTGAAATTTACATTTTTGGTACAAATTCACATTTCAACAAATGCCGTCATATACCAAAAGTGTAAGTAAATAGCAATAAGCTTCTTTTTTTGCAAAAAGGTTCAACGCTCCAACACCGCATAAAGAGGCCATCTCAATATGTTATCAAAATCAGAATTTGTTTAAAGTTACCATTTCTTCCGATTTCGATAGAGCAAAAATAGTATGATTGATTGAGAGAAATGTTGCAGCTGGCTCCGTTTGACGATAATGTGTTACATCGTTGCATTAATCTTCTAATAAACCCAAAACTAATTAAAATAACCGATTTCTTCTTTAAATCATTATAACCATAGAACAAAATAAATAATGGATAAAGAATGATAGTTTACGAAATGGATTAAGCAATTGAGGAACAGATTTTATCTCTTACCATATTAGTCATTTGCAACGAATAGATATAGATGAACTACTGCAAGATTAAATATTTAATTTATATAGTTTGAAAGTATACTGTAGATTAACAATGAGAAATAAAACTCACTACTTAACACATAATAATAAAACATTTAAAAATCCTGTTAGAACTTAACACTCCTACCTTCTCCATTTACTACTTGTTGTTTAGAATTTCTTGCAGTTGTACCTAAAATGGAAAACATAACAAAATTATAAATCAGATTTCATCTTAGAGTTTTACAAGCCTAATATATAAAATGCAATTGATCAAGACTTAACCACCTTACATCTAACCTATTCGTCTATCTTAACTCTTTCGATCCTCGGCTAATCCGACCTTGTTCAGTCTAGTATCCTGGGGTTTTCATGCCTTTTTTAAAAAAAATAATTTATATCTAAATACCAATAGACACACTAAAAGCATTGCAAACCAATTTTTGGATTTTATATGTTATTACGAATAGGTAATTGGTTGATTAAACAAGGGATAGTTTGCTAGATTGCTGTTTGAAATATGTTTTTTTCGGAAAATCGACAAAAAGTTTTACAATACGAAAATTATACTTCCTCCGTGTGTAAAGAGCGAGCAGTGAAAATGGTGTGCCATATCGAGCGGGAAATCTGCTGGAATACAACTTCTGTAAGTTTTCGAAACAAAATATTCCACTATATTATCGAATGTACTACAGTTAAACGCAGAAACTTGATTACAACAATCAACCTGCAAAAGGTCGTTTACTTTTCGCTGGTTGCTATTTCAATAGTATCTCTTTAAGGACTAAGTCTCCGTAAACATTTAACACGGCCGACAACCGACCGTATCCTATTATAAGTAGCATAGGGGTTATTACTTAAAATAGGAGTTGGACTGGGCTCAGGTGTTTCGGAATAAACAGACAACATGAGTCTGACTCGGGATTTGGATCGAAAATGTTAAATTGTATTATTTAACATGAATATTTCCAAGTTCTTCAATAGATAGCAACATCAGGTATAAATAAAGATGTGGAGTCTGGAAATAAATTTTTCGTCTAGGGAGTAGATTTACCATTACTTCATATAACTACTTAGTCGTGTTCTACAACTATAAAAAAAAACACTTGAAATATATATATATATATATATATATATATATATATATATATATATATATATATATATATACGTTCTAGTTTCGATATATTTTCTCTGCATTGTGAACACTGTACTGAAATTAGAAGAGCTACTAATTTATGTCTGGGCGTTTTCAGTAAAAATTAAATGTCAGTTGTACCACGAATAATACAGAAGAGCCAAAGGAGGTATAAGTCCCGTAGTGATCAACTCATTGTTTTTTATATCTTTTTAGAATATACTGTTTGTCCGTTGATATCTATCAGATTAAAAAACTGCATGATTCGAGTGTATCGAGAAGCAGTTTGTAACAAAAATCTTAGAATCTAATACTAATTATTTTCTAATGCGTCAGCCTTATATTCAATCCGGAAATGATTCAAATGAGTTCAAGTCAATAAAAGATTAAATGGTTAAGATTTACAACCTCTTCAAGTTTCAAAACTTTCCGTAGAGCAAAAATCATAAAATATATCTGGATTCAGTTAGTGCATTGAGTTCGGCGTCCAAAATTAACTTCTATCTCCTCTGTTTACCATTTACCCAATACATACTTGATTCAAATATACATTTTTGGTACAAATTTACATTTCAACACATGCCACCATATATCGAAAATCTGAGCAGATAGTAAGAAACTTTTTTGCATAAAGCTCCAACAAACAAAGATCATCTCAGTGCGTTATCAAAATCAGACTGTTTAAAGTTACAATTTCATCCGATTTCGATAGAGCAAAAATGGTATGATAAATTGCCATAAATATTCACTTAGCTGCTCCGTTTGACAATTCTGTGTTACATCGTTGCATTAATCCTCTAATAAACCCAAAAATAATTAAAATAACCGATTTCTTCTTTCAATCATTATAACCATAGAACAAAATAAATAATGGATAAAGAATGATAGTTTACGAAATGGATTAGGCAATTGAGGAACAGATTTTATCTCTTACCTTATTAGTCTATTGCAACGAAGAGATATACTGCAAGATTAAATATTTAGTTTACGTAGTTTGAAAGTCTATTGTAGATTAACAATGAGAAATAAAACTCACTAGTTAACTTATAATAATAAAACATTTAAAATACTGTTAGAACTTAACATTCCTACCTTCTCCATTTACTACTTGTTGAGAATTCCTTCCAGTTTTACCTAAAATGAAAAACATAACAAAATTATAAATCAGATTCCATCATAGAGTTTTACAAGCCTAATATATAAAATGCAATTGATCAAGGCTCAACTACCTTACATCTAACCTATTCGTCTATCTTAACTGTTTCGATCCTGGGCTAATCTGACCTTATTCAGTCTAGTATCCTGGGGTTTTCATACCTTTTTAAAAATATTTTAATTCATTGCTAAATAATAATAGGCAAACTAAGAGCATTGGAAACAAATTTACGGATTCTAGATGTTATTACGAATATGTAATTGGTTGATGAAACAAGTGGTAGTTTGCTACATTGCTATTTGAAATGTGTGCTGTTTGAGCTATCGACAAAAAAGTTTTACAATACGAGCTTCCTCCGCGTGTGAAAAGCGACCAGTGACTATGATGTGCAACGAGGGGCGGGAAATCTGCGAGAATACTACTTCTGTAAGTTTTGGAAACAAAATATTCCACTATATTGTCGGACGTGCTGCAGTTAAGCGCAGAAACTTGATAACAACAATCAACCTGCAAAAGTTCGTTTACTTTTCGCTGAATGTCGTTTGAATAGTATTACCTCAAGGACTGAAAATAAAAAATGAAAGTATTAAGTTTTACGTCGAACGACCTCAAGGATTGAGTCTCAGTAAGAATTTAACACGGTCGACAACCGACCGCATCCCAATATAAGTTGCATATGGGCTATTACGTAAAATACGAGTAGGACTCATGCTCCGGCGTTTGGGAATAAATAGACAACCCGAGTCTGACTCGGGCTTCGGATCGAGAGTGTTAAATTGTATAATCTAACATGAATGTTTCTGAGTTCTTCAACAGATAGCAACATCAGGTATGCATAGAGAAGTGTAGTTTAGATATAAAGTTTGCGTCTAGGGAGTAGATTCACCATCACTTCATATAACTACTAAGTCGCTTTCTACAAGTACAAAAGAATTACTTGAAATATCTAAATGTAATTTCTGGTTTCGATACAGTTTCTCCGGAGTGTAAACACTGTAGTGAAATTACAAGAGCTTCTCATTTATATATGGGCATTTCCGGTAAAACAAAATAAATGTTAGTTGTACCAGGAATAATACAGAGTAGCCCAGAGTAGTTATACTGATCAACTGATTGCTTTTTATATAATTTCTTCTTGTTGTCCGTCAGGTAGACTTAGTTTCTTTATTATTTGTTCTTCACGCTTTTACTTATATTTACTCTCGGAACAGCTGAAGCAAATAAACTCATAAACTAGCATATTATAGTTGATGATTGCAGGGGTATATACCTACTTTTTACCCTCCTGTATATTGCATTTAAGGAAAACAAACAAAATCTATCAGAGAAGTCAAGCGAATGAGAAAGACACATGCCACCCAGTCAAAAGTTCAAAGAAATTTTTGCAACTCTTTCAGACACACCACAGTTGTGTTATTAAGTACAGTATCGGGTGTTTTTGTTAACTTTACCATACAGATAAGAATTAACAGTGTCTTCTTTGTTTTCTTCAAAGTTAATGCTATTCGTCGAAAGAGCAGAGGTTCAAGACAATACGTTAATAATCCAATTCAAACATATATATTTTTTTCGAGATGAAACTAATTATTTATCACACTTTCGAAGACGAAATTGCCTAAAATCTAAATTAGATATAAACACTGTCCAATATCTGAAATCTTTTGTTCTGACAATTGGGAGCGCTTATTCAACTATGATGACGGTGTGGAAGGCCAGTGATGATACGAGAGCTCAATTCTAAGAGCCAATGGCTAGATTTTAGCCAAAGGAATGTGAGTTACTTGTGAAACACTTTGTGTCGTCGTTCTAAGAATTTCCAAATATCGTTCTACCTTTTCGTTTCTACTATTAATGTATCATTGTTCTTCTTATTTCCTCATTATTCCTCTCATTTAGCCTTAAAGTCATATTTTATCCGATTAGTATGGTTATAACTTTTTTCAATGTCCAAGTAAGCTTATGACCAACGTTATTTATGTATGTTTTTTGACGATTATCTTGTTTCCTCCACTGTTGCAATTCTTCCATTATTATTCATCTGCCTCTGTCGTCTGTTTTCTGGTGCCAAAAAGGCATATGCATGAAATTTTAAACTCAAATGTTATATTTCGATTTAATGTCACGTTAATTTTGTGAAACATTAAAAGTTAATATTATTTCACTGGTATCGAGGAATATTTTAAACCTCTATTTCAAAATTACTTCTCATTTTTCACATCTGTGCAACGACACACTTTTCTCGCGAGTGGAACATGAAAATATTCATTATAAATGTTCTATAATATTATAAATAACCATTTGTGGAATCCAAAACAAGATTGCATTTCAATAATCACTGAGTTGGTTTTAATTGGCTCAGTCTGGTGATTAAACATGCAAGCCGAGGTCTTTCGGTTGAGTTACATAAAGTGAAGCATTATGGTTGATTTTTCCTTCTCTAGTAAAGTTGAGAAAAATAATGAATTTATTTTTCTGTGTAACAACATTTAACCATGACACCACAGCGTTATCGCTCATAGGAGCCCATATATGTTGAGTGATGCGACATTTTTATGACAACACTCTGGTGTTACTTTTAATACAGGATACCGAAAAGAGTGGCGAATGTTTAATAGTTTTAACTTTCGGGAAACATCTTAGGGAACAGTGCCTGATTTACGTACAAACTAAACGAGTTACAGCTTAAGGTCCCACTCTCTTGGGGCCCCAAAAATTTAAAGGAAAACAACTAGGTGTATATTTTCGAAAAAAAGATAAAAGTAAACAAAATGAAACCTACACACAGCAACCCAAACCCACATACTTGTTACCAACTTGATATCACTGGCATTTTATGAAGTGAGCTTCTTGTATGTGATTTCCTTAACGTGGTAAGAAGTATTTAGATGAGGCTCTAGCAATCTATTCAGAATCCCAAGCACACTTATCATTTCTTCCACAAAACCCACTTTTACAATTTCTGATTTCAACATTCATCACCATAGAACACAATTGTATTAAATAGTGGTAAATAATTTTCTGCAATCCATTCAAGGTATGAAGAGAGCATATAGTCAAACTACACAATATTCTACAGAAGTGCTCTTTGCAAATGATTCAGCGTGAAAATGCAACATGCAAATACTACTGTAGCACCCTATTAAACTCAGAAATGATTTAAAATGTCCATTACCTTCGATTACAATAGAGCAAAATCGATACGACATATCGAGATACAAGTTCTGCAAACAATTCCTCTTGACAATAATTTGTTATGTTTTCATATTAACAGTGTATAAAAACCAAAAGTGTTAAAAATCAACGAATACCTGTTGCAATCATTTTGAAGATGGAACAAACACCATAAGGTACAGTGATTAATGACTTTCGATGTGGATTCAGTATTCGAAAAAAATCTCTTATTTTTGTAAGCAATAGTTATAGTTGAACTACCTTACGATTGGATATTGAATTTACATAATTTGGAGGTCTACTGTAGCTCCAAAACGAAACTTGCTTGATAGATTAAAACACTAAGTGTCTAAAATACCTTAATAGCCTTACCGTGTTTTTTTGCTGCTTGTTGCTGAGAATTATTTCTCTTTCCACCTAAAGTGAAAAATATATTACAAAGTATAAATAACATTTTATCATACAGTTTTTACTTAAAAATATACAATGAGCTTTATCTAGACTTCTAACCTATTCATCTATCTTAAATTACATTATTTAATATACATGTTTTAAAGAGCTTCAACAGGCATCAAGAACAGTAATATAGAGAAAAAGAGGAGTATAGATATAAAGTTTACGTCAAGAGAGTAAATTCATTATCAGTTCATGTAACAACTAAGTCCTTATCTACTAGAAAACCTACTGAAAATCTATGCAACTTTCTTCTTTCAATATATTTGTACAGAAGCGTAAACACTTTAGCAAGATTACAGCGATTTTTCATTTAGTTCTCTATATTTCTTGGCGAAACAAAAATATATTAATTGTACCAAAAATTTTATTTAAAACAATAAACTTACCAAAAATGTAAAAATGTATTGAACTTAACGGAAACGAAGCAAAGGTTTTCAGGACGAGTCATGCAAATGGAAAAAGTTACAACACCCTGCAAATTTCTATTATTTTATTTACTACGCTCAAAGACTAACCACTAGCAGTGTCTTGTAAATGCGTATGTTAAAGTTTACAAAATAAATAGTGCTGCTCATGAGGCAACATAGGACTCAACACAATACAAAACTCCTTCAGTGGAAATATATACACTCTAATGTCGCTCCACGTCTATATTCTGCAGTTAATGTTATCTGTATTCATTTTATTTACTCATTTTTATAGTGTAGTATCTGGTGGAATCTTTGGTAAACCTCTTTGAATTCCTATACATCTCACTAGTAATTTTATGCATAATTGTAATTGTGCTTTTAATGGTTTGCAATGTTTTAATTCAGGTAAAACATTAATGAAACAACGGGGCTGCTGTGGTTCTGTGGTAGAGTGTTCGCTTCTGGTGCATGGGGTTCCTGGTTAGATCCCAGCTCGCGCCAAGTACACTTTGTGGTGGACAAACAGTGTATGTTGTTTCCTTGGAGTTGTCCCGTTTCCGCCCACTTTTTCATTGCACCATTTCATTCATTCCTCATCATCACCGTCTTCTTTAGCCTAACCGGCATAATCATGGGACGTAAAACTTAAAAATATCATTTCACTTCACTAAGGAACTAAACAATTCATTGTACTCATTTTTCTGATTCTCCTTTCTAATTGCGATTATTATGTTTATTCAGCTTCCTACTTATAACTTTTTTTACTTCATTGTCTCGTTTTATTTCCTATTTTTTGTAACTAAACATCTGAGAAGAAGAAAAATATATAAATAAATAATTACATTTATATATAACTTTCATATAGCTTAGAAGAGATGTACTACTGTTTTAGAACCTTCATTAAACATTACTCAACTTCCTACAAGAACACTTATAAACAAGAGTAAACGGAAGGAGGAAGAGGAAATAGCAACTAAAGTATTGATTATTCATGCACATCGAACTCTCAAGATGATTCTTGCAAGGGCAGTTGTAGACGTGAAAGAGTTTAAAGCTGAACTAGAAACTTTTACAGAGGGATAGTGTTGAGTTTTGTACTGTTTGGTGTAAAGAACGTGAAAACAGAAGGGAGAGATATTTGGATTCCAACTGCATGGTAAGGGAAGATCTCATGCCAATTCCAATGAGATCGAAGAGAAACTACAAAACATTCATGCTATAGAATAAAGGCATATGTTTTCGATTCAAGGGTATGGTAAATTTAATTTCCAGGTTATTTCAAGACAAGATAAAGAGTATTAAAATCATTCAAAACAAAATTCTCTAGTTGTTTCGAAGAATGAAATGGATAGCCCATGAACAGGTCAAGTATATATAGAGATATAAAATATATTTTCCCTGTACCAGTAATCAATAATCGCCATAAATCCTAAATTTTGCTTTGTTTTAGATGTTCTGTATAGGAAGCACATATACGTTTGCAAAATGTGCACAATATCAAGATACATTAATGCACACATATTAGATTTACTGTATGTTTAGACATGACTTTATTCATTGCTTTCCCTACTAGGTATTTGTTAGAAATAGTTTGTGATAAACATATATTTCTGATACTCCGTAATCTGTAAATCTGTTTCCAAAAGTTGTAATTTGGCGTATGCGCCCATTTCGGAGTTCATTTTTATTTTCCATACGGATACAATGCTATAAAAATAAATTATTTTTCTATCATTATTCTTCTAATTGTAATAAACATTTAAAGCCTTTAATTTCTTTGCAAAATTCCTATCAGATACTAGTACCTGTAACAAAACCAAATGTTACTAACTTGAATTCACTGTTATTTTATGTAGTGGCTTTTACGTATATGACATTCCTTCCTATAAATCTGTAAGGTGAGCATCTAGAGTTAGTTGCGTTACATGTTTTGCTATGAACTGATTTAAATGGTAATAAGGGTAATTATACGAACCTAGTAACTTCTTCAATAAATGCATCACATAAAAAAGATACTGTATTGGTAATACTTCTTCACATTTAGGCTGCAATTGTTATTGTACAGTCCGCGGCATAAAATTTGTTACAAAAATTCAAAGTCCAAATGAATAACAAACTGTTGCCCAGTTTCTTATGCATTCCGGCAATACATGTATCAATCGATTAGTTGCTTCTAGTATTTATTCCAACTCCTCCCCGTCCTCCACCTCTCCTTGTCTAAAGCAGTGTGTGTGACGTAGTACACTCTTTTCATTCAGCTGTAAAAGAAACAGGAATCAAGTTTACAACGTTATAGCTTTAAAACAGTCTTTTCCATTCGTTTGTTCTGAAATATTTTTAAGAGCCTAAATTAAATGGAAAGTCACACAATCTTCCCAGAGCTTCATACATATCTTTAGTTTCATTCTTTTCTTTCTTTAAAGAGTGCAAGCTAGTAAGATGCTCCCTAAGAAATCTACGGAAATTGCCAAGAGCTCTAAAATATCTACGGACAGAAACTAGTTTTATTCAATGATACATTGAATTTCTTTTCAGTAAGTGCAAGCAAATGTTTCAGGGGCGTCATTTGGGCAGGACAGGAGGGTGTAATTCTCCCTCTCTTGAGCTGCATAAATACGTATTTTTTGATCAAATATATAGTAATACACTAATAAAAAGTGAAAATCTTATGTCGCCGGAGAATCTCTTCCTCCCCCCCCCCCAGAATGAAGTCTAAGAGACACTGGTTTTAACAACAAACCTATAGAGCTACGATAGCACATTGTTAAAGACCATACATTTGGTTTCAAGAGTCGAAGGTTTGATCTCAAGCCATATGACTTCCTGGGTGACATTGAGAGAGAGAGTGAGAGAGAGAGAGACAGAGGGATTCAAGTATGGAGACAGAGAGGGATGATTTGTATACACAGATTTAGAATTGAGGAAAAATGATCGGACAGCATTCGTATTATGACGAAAATTCTGATTTTGTGAAAGATAAGAAGGGAAGTTTTCGAACTGCGAGGATCACATTAGGCAGTGTTCGAATTAATGTGGAGAACTCTTTTTAGAGCATCAGATGATTACGAAAGGAGAGAAAGATCTTCAAAACTGAGGAATTAAGATTTTTTAAAATCTGATTTCGGCGACGGGTTTCGAACCATGAACCTTGTGGTTATCGAACCATGACTTTATCCATTCTGCTACGGAGAATTCTGTTACTGGTTCACATACGTTTCCCTTAGCTGCGTTGAAAGCTACCTTAAGGGGATATTCCAAAAGTTGATTCGGTGGGTGCGCCGTTCAGATAGAACGTAAAACTCTTGTAACTTAGTTATAATGTGCAAAATGAACTTCCTCTTCTTCAGGACACTTTTTAAAGCTTTAAAATTTGTTACTATTGTTTTAATTAAGTTACATTTGATAGAACCATCTGATAAAGTAGTGCCAAACCCTGTGCGTCATTGTCTGTTAGGTGAATGGTTAATGTAAATTACTCCTACGTGGATGGTCCGAGATTGCAATCAAGACCATTCTTATTCATTATTTGATTTGAGCTACGCTCATACTGTATATTCCAAAAGTTCAATTTTGAAGTAATGTAGTCACAGCTAGTTTAATTCGAAATAATTTTCCAATATTATTTTTGTTACTAAATTTACATGGCACTCCTCACTGTTTGTAGCCCTGTATAAATGCAAAACTGTTTTAAAAGTATATTTTACTTTCAAGTTTTAATGTTTTTTTAATTGTCCTTCAACTTTATTTTATAATTACTTTCTATTTCTTAATTATAACATATGTTCTATTTATATTGTATTCTATGTTACACGTTTATTATTTATATTTTATGTCTTACCTTTGAAGAGGAGCTTTTGACAATTCAGAGCAGCAGGGACATACACAGGATGCAGGCCTTTGCAATCAAGAGCTTTTGCCCACACGAAATCACTACTTTTGTTTGTAAATTATATCTAATTTTAGAGATGATGATAGCAGGGGCGTATTCAGGGGAGTGCGTTCGGGCGATCACATCCCCCAGAATACGGAACTTTTTATACTTTTTTATTTTAAAAATAAAACATATCCTATGTATTTTTCATCTTTGTATTATAAACTTAAATTAAAACCTAAAGTAGATAGGCCTTACTTTCTTAAAAAAGTTAATTCTGCAGAAGAGCTACTTCTCCTTTTCTAAATTTGTTTTTTTCTTTTCTTTTCTTTCTTTCTTTCTTTTTTGTTTGCAATCCGCTCTTACCTTGATTTGACTTCGAACGACCGCCCCTCCCAAACAATCATCCTGGATCCGCCCCTGGATGATAGGCATTTTATTAAAATATGCCCTCAATCGCTCAAAATAAGTTCCTGTCAAGCTTTCGATCGTTGAAATAAATTTCTGTCTACGGCCCTGCAAAACAGTGACGATTTTAGGGAGTGATCAGTTAGTAATGCCTTCCTGGAGCAACGACACTTCCCCAGAAGTCATATCTCCGATAATTCAGAGTGTGATTTGTGCATTATCACTTTTTACTCTCAGTGTCTTGAAACGCACCAAAAAGGAACTGTTCTGAAGTATTTACTGGTTCTCCCTATGACCCTATTTCAATATGGCCAACCTTGGACATATACACATCTGAAATATCACCTTTTATGTCAGTGATCCCGAAAACTATCCATTCGACACAAATATAGGATATTTTCGATTCTTTATTCCTGTCACCCTCCCATTGTCAACTCGAAGCCAACCAATGCTTATTTTGGACGTACGCAGCATCCACAGTGTCACTTTTCATCTTTGCACATGAATTTGACACTAATTTTGTTCGTATTTGACTACTTTTACATGTCACCTTCACCTCTTGGTAGGGATTTTTTTTCAGTATCTTGCCCCCACAACTATGGAGAAATTTCAACCAACTAACTATAATTATAAATTATCATCTGAAACACAACAGTACGGGTGATCTTTTTCGCAGAGAAATTCCTTAACTACTGTTTCAATATCAATGTATAGGCTTTTTTTGCTCTGCATGCTGGAGATTGCCAAAGAGCTAAACTTCCTTCTGTAGTATTGTGCTATGAATATAGTGGTTTAATTCACTGAATACTCGCTTAGATGATGCTCTCGTCACAGGAAAAGTGATATACAGTTATAAAAGAAAAACGAAACGAAATATTTAAGTTTTACGTCTCACGTTATGCCGTCTACGCTAATGGAGACAGTGATGGTGAGAAACGAATGAAATCGCGTAATGAAGAAAGTGGGAGGAAACTGGAGAAACCCGAGAAAACTCATGCACACGGTGTTTGTCGATAATAAAGTTCATTCAGTGCGAGCTGGGATCTAACCAACAACTCCATGCACCATAGGTAAAGTTATAAAAGAATAGGCGTCTAAACAAATACGGAAAACTACTATCAATGCGAGTTGTATAAGATTAGATTTTAATTTATTTCATTCTAAGTTGAAATTTCAATCAATCTTGATTTTCATTACTGTTCCAAATCCGGACCAACCAGTATTCCCTACTACGGTAAAGATTAATTGATCGCCAACAGAAATCCAAAATCCTCTGTAAAACCCCACGTTCCATTATTCCATATACATAATTAAGAGTCCAGCGTAACCTACCCGTTAATAAGTTTTCTTCTTATTATTATTTTTAACACCTCAAAAATATAGGCTCATAATTGAACCACTGATTGGAAAAAGGGAATAAGTACATAAAAATATTTTTTCCACTTTTAAGCTTTTCTCATCAATTGCACTGCTACAATACAAGATTCTTCTTCTTGTTTTAGAGTTTGTCAGTTCTTTTGCTACAATTAATCAGTTATACACGTGTTGAAACAAATACAAATACGCCTCGGGAAGGTTTTTTAGCGTTTCTGAAAACTTAGGTCTGATATACTTATTCCCTTTTGCTGGAAATAGTTGCTGCAAATAGTTGCTGCATGGACGTGATAAATCTTTTCGGTAGACTTCACAGTCTATAGCTCCTTCACAACTTCCTTTTCATCTAAGGCTAAGTAGTTACATTATAGACATTGTGGAAAAGTGTGAAATTAATTAAAACTCTTCAAAGTGGAGTTACGAATCTTCAATGGGCCCCATTTTGCTGTTGGCCTCGCTCAATGCACTCCCGTCAGTGCTCAGGATGCACGATGGAGTTTCTCCCTTTTAGGAATACTTTCTAAGACAGTACTGGTTTTTTTACAGCTGTTTCAATTGAATTGTATTTGCTAGAACTGTCGGTTAAAGGAAACAAAAGATCCTATACTCAAACACAAATCATCTCTCTAGAAGCTCTAATGGAAAACGAAACGAATCGTCGTAAACATGTTACGTTCTTGAAGAGGAAAACAGCAAAACATTGATTGCACAAACGTATAATGGTATCATTTGCTTGCAAATTTAAAACTTATAGAAGTTGATGGCTTGTTAGGTGAGGGATTAGTGAACAGGAGTTTTGTACTGGTGGCCTAGGGTTCGAATCTCGTCCGTTCTTCTTACGTTTTGTTTCTTTAAGCTACACTGAGTTTGTTCATTCCAATTCTTTAATCTTGAATTAAATCTAATACCAGTTAGTGAATTAAAAGTAGCTAACATTATTTTCAAATACGAGACGTTATTACATGCTTGTCACTACCTCACAATACTCAACTTTGATATAAACTCTTGCAGCCTTCATTTAACTCATTTCTTGACGTGTTTTGTTACAAAACTCATGAATCGTGGCGAACAAAATTGCTTTAACAAATAATGGTGACTGCTTTAAAACCAAATGACAAGTATGAGAATTAAACGTATCATATCTGTAGTTTGGTGTGGAGAAGAAACCAAATAGCGAACGAAAGGTTTAAGAACAACCACGTTATTAATATAAACTATGCCAAAGATTATTGACTTATATGATTTTTAAAAAATCGAAAGAAATTTTGAAAGAACGAATAATACTAACTTAGAATTTTGTAACTGGAGGCAAGGAAATCTAATTTAAACATATTAAAACATACCATTTAGCGCATATAGAGCGTGGATCTGTGCTCAAGGCGCTAGCTAATAATCTGGAGGTTCTCAAGTCGGAACCATGTGTGAATATTTTGTTTAAATTTAGAATTTTTGGTGATCATTAGTCGGCGATGACACACGTTTAATTGTCTTAAGGTATTTGAATATTTTGATCTTTCAATATTTGAATGATCAAATCTTCAATAATAATAATAATAATAGTTAATATTATTATTATTATTATTAGAAAAATAATTCAATAACACGTTAATATCTTTAATTATTTCTCGATAACTACTCGAACTTAAGACGTCCTCGAATCTAAGTCGCGCCCCGATTTCGCTGGGCTAAATTAAAGAAAAAAAGTAATATGTTATGGTTTTACTATTGCTAAAGCACTTTTTGATGTTGGACATTTTCGATGATTTTATGTATCCTTCTCCCATCTCCATGCTGGGGGCACGGTATGACAAAAATTATCCCAGGCCCGAATGTCATGTACGTTGAAAATTTGATCGAAATCTGTTGGATGGTTCAAGAGTTGTTCTATTTATTTTTATATATTAATCTCCCATTCTCTTATCCTCTCCTATGTTCTGCCGTCAAAGTGAAAATATTAAAACAAACGTTTCTAGGCCCGAACGTCGTCTATGTTGAAAATTTGATCGAGATCGGTCAGGTGGTTCAAGAGTTGTTAAGTTTTATTCATTTTTATAGATACCTCCCCTCCCCTCCTCCTACCCTACGTTATACCATGAAAGGGATATGATAAAAAAAACACCCCAGGTCCGAACCTCATCTATGTCGATAATTTGATTAAGATCAGTTCGGTGGTTTAAGCGTGATGAAGTCACCAAGACAGCATTTTTATTTTTATTTTTTTACATAGTCCCCCCTTCCCCCCTACATTGTGCCGTCAAGGCAAAAATTGAAAACATCCCAGGTCCGAACCTTATCTATATTGAATGTTTGATTGATTGGGATCAGTCGGATTGTTCAAGAGTTATTAAGATTTATTCATTTTCATATATTTACCCTCCCCTTCTCTTCCGCAAGTTCTAATATCAAAATGAAATAACAAAAAGCTTCCCAGGTTCGAATTTCATCTATGTTCAAAATGTGATTGAGAACGATCGGGTAGTTCAAGAGTTATTCACCACCGAACATTGTCACTTTTATTTTTATATTTATAGGTGTTATGTATCTTCCCCCTCCTCTCCATCCTCTACGTTATTCCGTCAAAGTGAAATGGTAAAATCCATCCCTCGCGTTAATCGAGACGGGGAAATATAACCTCATTGCTGACGTCCCCATTAATCCCCCTACTCATACCCTTTAGTGTGTTTAAGTTAGTTTTTTTGTCTTCAGTTGCAAATTTCTAAGTTATTTTTCTTTGTTTCAAAATTCTCGCATTTCTTGTATGATAATACAAGTTAATAATCTTTGACTTGTTTTATATTAATAATCTGAGTTGTTCTTAAACCTTTGGTTTCCAATTTTGTTTTGTCTCTACACCAAACTACAGATATGACATATTTAATTCTCATACTTTACATTTGATTTCAAAGCGGTCGCCATGAACTGCTTAAATGCACTTTTTCCGTCACGAAACACCCAGCAGAGGGCATACGATATCGTCTACAGCAATGAGAGGAAACTCCGCCTTGTTACGTGACGTCACATGAAGCACGTTCCGTTCAAACACCTAAGCAAAGCTATCATTTTGCTTCTGGTGTGAAAATGGCTCACTACGAAGCTTCTGTTAAAAGCAGCGTGATTGCTTTAATTGAGCATGCGGGCATGAACTATAGCGAGGCAGGCGCGAGATATGGCGTTAACCGTGCTACAGCACGGGGGTGGTGGAGGAGATATGAGGAAACAGGAGATGTAAGACGTAAAAGAGGAAGTGGGCGACAAAGAGTTTCCTCTGCCGAAGAAGACCAGAGTGTAATTGCCCAATGCCGTGAGTACCCTTTTAAGTCTGCCCGACAGTTACGAGAGGAAACCAATTTCCCAGGCAATGTTACGACTGTCCGTCATAGACTCAAATCCTTTGGTTTGAGATCATACAGGGCAGCTGTTAAGGAGCGACTAACAGAAGACCACATGGTTGACCGTCTGGCGTTTGCACAGTTAAATATTGCACGTGTGTGGGCCGAGGTCGTTTTCACAGACGAAGAAATATTTTCTAGTGCAAACTTCGGGCCGAAGCGTGTTTACCGCCCCCCCTGGAAAAAGGTATGCCTCTGAATACGTTTCCCGTTCTGGTCGAATGGGACATGTAACTGTCCACTGTTGGGCATGGATATGTAAGGCTGCAAATTTCGGAGGAATCTACAGGATTCCTGGTCGCCTAAACGCCCACAAGTATGTGGAACATCTGGATGAAACTCTTCCGGAAATAAAAGCTCATGTAGCTGACGGCATATTATATTTGCAACAGGACAATAGCTCGATACATATTTCAAATGTGGTTCAGACATGGTTGCAGAGGCAACCTGATGTCGAAATAGTTGACTGGGTTCCTCATGGATCAGATCTGAACCCTATTGAAAATATGTGGGCCTCTGTTGCAAGAACATTGCGGTTAACCTGGTCGAACAATCCTCCACGAACATCTAATGATGTTCGGGAGCGTGTTGAAGATGCGTGGTCGATCTGTTGCACACAACGCTATATCTCTCGCCTGGTGGATTCAATGCCACGGCGTATGGCAGCTGTAATCGAGTCCCAAGGGGACTATACACACTATTAATAAATGCTCGCCCACAACACCATCAGCCGTCTCGAGGGCTACCTAATTCGACCCATTTATTAACAAAATTTTATGAAATACATTACGCGAAACCAGTGAATGTAAGTGTCTCAGCATGTTCTGCATTAATAAAGAGGCTAACGTGCGAGACTTGGTGGCCGAGTGGTATTATGCTTGCTATGTAAACCAAAACCGCCTGTACCAGTGGTTCGAATCTAGTGAAGAAGACCCCTACTTTTTATCACCAGGGATATTTGCAATACGCCTTCTGCTATGTTCGCCTTAGTACGGTCTATTATATGACACATAATGTGGAACATCATAAGTTTTTACTTAGTAAACAATTTATAAATATATGAACAAATACCTATGTATATTAGAGTAACAATGGAATATAGTACTTTCGTCCGACTGACGTCGCTCTGCAAATATTCATTGTATTACACCGGAAGATGAATTAAATAAAGACTGGAAAATTTGATATAAAAATTGATACGTAATAAGTTAAAGACAAAATATTTAATTATAATCTCATATTTGAAACTGATTTCGACTACAATTAATTCTCTACCTGCTTTCATAAATAATCCAAACCAAACTTCGAGGTTTGGAATGCACAAAGTGTAGCTGAGAGAAAAAAGTAACAAGAAGAGCAAAGATTCGAACCCACGACCACCAGCGTAAGAATTCCTTTTACTAACCATTCATCTATCAAACCATGACGTGAGCATGACTTTTGTAAGTTATAAATTTGTATCCAAGAAACACCATTAAGCGTATGTGCAACTACTGCTTTGCTCTTTTTCTCTTCAAAAGCGTAACATGTTTAGGACGATTCGTTTCGTTTTCCATTGGAGTTTCGAAAGAGATTATCTGTGCTTGAATGTAGGATCTTTAGTTTCCTTTAACCGACACTTCTAGCAAATACAACTTAATTCACACAGCAGTTAAAAAGAACTCGTACTGCCTTAGAAAGTATTCCGAAAAGCAGAAGCTGCATCATGCATCCTGAACAGTGACGTAACTAACGGCAGTGCGTTGAGGGAGCCCAGAGTAAAATGGGGCCCACTGAAAATTCGTAATTCCACTATTTTTCCTCGATGTCTAAACTGAGACTACTTTAGCCTTACATGAAAAAGAAGCTGTGGAGGGAACTGCGAAGTCTACTGAAAAGATTTATCACGTCCTTGCAGCAACAACTTTAAGTTCTCGAACAGTAATAAAGAACAAGATTGATTTAAATTTTAACATAGAATGAAATAACTAAAAATCTAATCTTATATAACTCTCATTGATAGCAGTGTTCCGTATTTGTTTAGACGCCTATTCTTTTATAACTTTACCTATGGTGCATGGGGTCCTTGGTTCGATCCCAGTTCACGCCGAATGAACTTTATTATGGACAACCACCGTGTGCATGAGTGTCCTCGGGTTTATCCCGTTTGCTCCCACTTTTTTCATTAAACAAGTTCATTTATTTCTCACCAATTCTCTCTCCATTAGCATAGTCGGCATAAACGTGGGACGTAAAAATTAGATATTTCATTTCATTTTTCTTTTATAACTGTATATCACTTTTTCTGTGACGAGAGCAACATCTAACCAAGTATTCAGTAAATTAAACCACAAAAACCTATATTCATTGCACAATAGTGCAGATGAAGTTTAGCCCTTTGGCAATCTTAAGCATGGGCAGCAAAAAAAGCCTATACATTGATATTGAAACAGTAGTTAACGAATTCCTCTGCGAAAAAGATCACCCGTACTGTTGTGTTTCAGATGATAATTTATAATTATAGTTAGTTGGTTGAAATTTCTCCATAGTTGTGGGGGCGAGATACTGAAAAATCCCTACCCAGAGGTGAAGGTGACATGTAAAAGTAGACAAATACGAACGAAATTAGTGTCGAATTCATGTGCAAAGATGAAAAGTGACACTGTGGATGCTGCGTAAGTCCAAAATAAGCATTGGTTGGCTTCGAGTTGACAATGGGAGGGTGACTAGGACAATGGGAAGGTGATTAGGAATAAAGAATCGAAAATATCCTATATTTGTGTCGAATGGATAGTTTTCAGGATCACTGACATAAAAGGTAATATTTCAGATGTGTATATGTTCAAGGTTGGCCATATTGAAATGGGGTCATAGGGAGAACTAGTAAATACTTCAGAACAGTTCCTTTTTGGTGCGTTTCAAGACACTGAGAGTAAAAAGTGATAATGCACAAATCACACTCTGAATTATCGGAGATATGACTTCTGGGGAAGTGTCGTTGCTCCAGGGAGGCATTACTAACAGATCACTCCCTAAAATCGTCACTGTTTTGCAGGGCCGTGGACAGAAATTTATTTCAGCGATCGAAAGGTTGACAAGGATTTATTTCAGCGATTGAGGGCATATTTTAATAAAATGTCTATCATCCAGGGGCGGATCCAGGATGATTGTTTGGGAGGGGCGGTCGTTCGAAGTCAAATCAAGGTAAGAGTGGATTGCAAACAAAAAAAAGAAAGAAAGAAAAGAAAAGAAAAAACAAATTTAGAAAAGGAGAAGTAGCTCTTCTGCAGAATTAGCTTTCTTAAGAAAGTAAAGCCTATCTACTTTAGGTTTTAATTTAAATTTATAAAACAAAGATGAAAAATACTTAAGATATGTTTTATTTTTAAAATAAAAAGTATAAAAAGTTCCCTATTCTGGGGGATGTGATCGCCCGATCGCACTCCCCTGAATACGCCCCTGCTATCATCATCTCTAAAATTAGATATAATTTACAAACAAAAGTACTGATTTCGTGTGGGCAAAAGCTCTTGATTGCAAAGGCCTGCATCCTGTGTATGTCCTTGCTACTCTGAATTGTCAAAAGCTCCTCTTCAAAGGTAAGACATAAAATATAAATAATAAACGTGTAACATAGAATACAATATAAATAGAACATATGTTATAATTAAGAAATAGAAAATAATTAAAAAGTTAACTTGAAGGACAATTATAAAAACATTAAAACGTGAAAGTAAAATATACTTTTAAAACAATTTTGCATTTATGCAGGGCTACAAACAGTGAGGAGTGCCATGTAAATTTAGTAACAAATATAATATTGGAAAACTATTTCGAATTAAACTAGCTGTGACCTCATTACTTCAAAACTGAACCTTTGGAATATACAGTATGAGCGTAGCTCAAATCAAATAATGAATAAGAATGGTCTTGATTGCAAGCTCGGACCATCCACGTAGGAGTAACTTACATTAACCATTCACCTAACAGACAATGACGCACAGGGCTTGGCACTACTTTATCAGATGGTTCTATCAAATGTAACTTAACTAAAACAATAGTAACAAATTTTAAAGCTTTAAAAAGTGTCCTGAAGAAGAGGAAGTTTATTTTGCACATTATAACTAAGTTACAAGAGTTTTACGTCCTATCTGAACGGCGCATCCACGGAGTCAACTTTTGGAATATCCCCTTAAGGTAGCTTTCAACGCAGCTAAGGGAAACGTATGTGAACCAGTAATAGAATTCTCCGTAGCAGAATGGATAAAGTCATGGTTCGATAACCACAAGGTTCATGGTTCGAAACCCGTCGCCGAAATCAGATTTTTAAAAACCTTAATTCCTCAGTTCTGAAGATCTTTCTCTCCTTTCGTAATCATCTGATGCTCTAAAAAGAGTTCTCCACATTAATTCGAACACTGCCTAATGTGATCCTCGCAGTTCCAAAACTTCTCTTCTTATCTTTTAGACTTTATTCGGGGCGGGGGAAGGAAGAGATTCTCCGGCGACATAAGATTTTCACTTTTTATTAGTGTGTTACTAAATATTTGATCAAAAAATACTTATTTATGAAGCTCAACAGAGGGGGAATTACACCCTCCTGTCCTGCCCAAATGACGCCCCTGAAACATTTGCTTGCACTTACTGAAAAGAAATTCAATGAATCATTGAATAAAACTAGTTTCTGTCCGTAGATATTTTAGAGCTCTTGGCAATTTCCGTAGATTTCTTAGGGAGCATCTTACTAGCTTGCACTCTTTAAAGAAAGAAAAGAATGAAACTAAAGATATGTATGAAGCTCTGGGAAGATTGTGTGACTTTCCTTTAATTTAGGCTCTTAAAAATATTTCAGAACAAACGAATGGAAAAGACTGTTTTAAAGCTATAACGTTGTAAACTTGATTCCTGTTCCTTTTTCAGCTGAATGGAAAGAGTGTACTACGTCACACACACTGCTTTAGACAAGGAGGGGTGGAGGACGGGGAGGAGTTGGAATAAATACTAGAAGCAACTAATCGATTGATACATGTATTGCCGGAATGCATAAGAAACTGGGCAACAGTTTGTTATTCATTTGGACTTAGAATTTTTGTAACAAATTTTATGCCGCGGACTGTACAATAAGCTTATTCCTATATTCTCCATATCATAATCAATATTGTATGTACGTACCAACTGGATGAACAGCTTTTGATGCTGGTGGGCCTGGAATTCTTTTTTCTCTTGTTACAACTTAGATAAAGATTTTAAGCAGCTTCTCAAAAATTGGTAAAGGAGATGGATTGTATACGAAAACTTTTCTACGTGCACAAGTGATTTACAAATGAAACTTAGATCTGATTAAATATCCAAAATTAAAGAATCTCTTTTACACTAAACATTATATCCTGATTTTCATGCCAACATAAGCCTTATAATATTATAATGTCCGTACTTCTGTCTATGCATGAGTTATTCTTCTCGGCAACTTCGGAATGAAATTACATTTTTAAGTTTTTTTTTTGTTTTTTTAATATAAAATTATTAAATGATTAAATTGGTTTACAAAATCGTGACAATTTACCCATTAATATTCCGTACGAATAAATATATGGTGGGGTCTTTTGGGAGGGTTAAAGGTAAAATATTTTAAGGTTAAAATGTTTTAGATTTTCTAGACAAACCTCCTTAAAACGCGTACTTTTGTTATCAAAGTACATAGCAAGCCTAGAGAATTATTGTTTTCTAAACTGTGCAAAAGAGATACGCTTCCCAGATATTTAAATACTTTTCATTAACCTAACAAATATTTTGAGGTTAAATCCAATAACAATGGGGTATTAGAGAGTATATAATACTGGCCATTTGAATTACTGACTTAGATTTTTTGGAAACTAAAATTTCTTCGTGATAATCTTTACTGTCTTTAAAAGATATTATTTGTTACTCCTTATACACATCTCATTCGCAAGAATGTAATGAAAAATACCTTGTCATAAATTAGTTCAAGAATATCAAGTTAGATATTAATATTTTGTAATTCGAACAGTTATTTCTGAATAACGGAGAAATATCAAGACACAAAATGTGTGGCTTCGAATTTATCAGCCATAACAATTGTGTTAAGGAAACGGTATTCTTTGAATAATCGATACTGTCTAAATCTTTATAATGTAATTGATTTGCACTTTAGGAGACCATGGTGAATTAGTGTAAAGTGTTTGCCTCTTTTGCATGAGATATCAAGTTAGATTTCAGGGCAAATAAGTTTCTGTTAGACGATAGTGTTTATCCGTTATTTCCGGATACTTCTGTTCTGTTCCACATTTTGACTCCTCTGATATTTCCATCACTCACATGTATTAATAATCCATCTTCCTTAGGAAAGAGGTCAAAATTTTAAGATGTAAAACTAAGAGATTAACTCTCTTTTTAACTTTGTATTCTTATTTTAACTTTCCATTTCCATACTTAGAGTTCATGCGTAAAGAAAATATCAGCTGCTATATTGCAGCTTAAGAAACTAGCATTTTCAATTAGTCATTAGTGACAAATAGCTTCAAATTCTACAATATGAAAATCAAAATCAATCTCGATATATATAACTAGAATAAAATAAGCATATGCCAATTTAATGACATTATGATCTTCTTAAAAATATTCAGACCTTGATTCATGAGTTTAGAACATAAAATATTTGACACTGTGGAAAGAAATGTATCAAGTAAAGTGTCTATGGTATTATATTCTCAATAAAAGCAATTTATCCTCTCAGTAGCATGGGGATTAAATTGTAAACTCTAAATAGATTAACATTCATTCATTTAGCAACACTTTAATACATTTTAAATACTTGTATGGTTTGTGTAAATTCTCTTATAAGTGAAAATAGTTACCACGAATAAGAAGTTATGCTAGCTGTCCAAATTTCTATTTTTGTTGATAACAATTGATCAATAATGTATATGAGCTTCTCAGGAAAAAAACATCCGAAGTATGTTTTATCCTTGGTTTCCTCCTTCTCGCTAGCCGGAATGGTACCAAAATATAACTCCGGTGGTCGCCTTGCTTTCCGACTCGTTCTGTCCCTGCACTCAGGGACGTCTTCTCTCATACATGAGGTCCGTAAGTTGGTAGATGCCAGTAACAACCTGAAATCTGAATGAAACTAACTAACTCTATGTCCTATGGAACCTGAAGGTTGAATGCCGCGATCACAAAAGCTTTCCATTGAGTTATATCCTTAGCCAACTGGATCCAGTATCTACTTTGGATTCCTCTTTATGCGAAATCGAAATTAATATTGCTCCCCCATCTACGTCTAGGTCTTCCTAATGGTTGAAATTGACCTAATACGATGTTTCTCTTAACACAGGTCATGTGAAACCGGTTCCACACAAAGGAAATCAAGTGGTGAAAGGAACTATGGAAATGAACGAAAGTACGTAGGCATAAATAGGAGCATAGTCATGGTGTTCATTACAGATACGATTTCATATCATTAAAACCTCATCTCATTTAGCATTCTTAAACTATTTAGTTACTTATATGAAAATATTGTTAATTGTCAGTGATAACTGACAAAATTTTATTTGCTATAAACCAAGGCTTGTAAAATACGTCAGACTTTATAAAAACCCTCTGTAATCTGATAGGCACATCTACACTGTATTGGTTAGTCTGCACAGTTCCTTCCAGGGATGTCATAAATGTGTGTATATCTAACATTGGAAATTTCAATTTCTTTATTCCACTTTTAAATTATAATGAGAATTAGACGGAATCCTTACAAAGTGTTTTGTCCATATGTATCAAATCAAAAACATCAAAATAAATCTACAAGATTATAGCAAAAGACTCGGATTCCAATAATAAATTTCATTTCTTGCGTCAGCCTTCCATTCAACCTGGAAATGGTTCAAAATTAGTCATTTCCGGCTTCATCATTTATCATCATAAAATAAAAAAAAGGTAGAAGATAACGAAAAGCAGTTTTGTTAAAACGATTCACCGTACCAAGAGAACAACTCATCTTAACTACCAAATATCTACCAAAATCATGATTTGTTGTAATTTTAAACATCTTAAAGTTTCAATACTGACTTCCAAAGAGCAAAAATTATATGGAGTATTGAGTTCAGGGTTTTGAAATTCTTCAGCATCCCCAACATAGCTTCCAGGGAAGTGGTTCAAATTTAAAAATTCTGATTTCGACATTCATCACCATAGAACAAAATAGTATTTGATAATGATGGTCAGTTTTCTGTAGTTGATTCAAGCTATTCAGAGAACTTATATTCCAACCAGGCAACATTCTCCTTAAATCCCCTACTTCTTCCGGTTTCAATACTTATTTTCATAGAACAAAAAACAATGTACAATTCGGTATTACAGTAACATAATCATTTTTCTTCTCAAAGTAAGCTTTCATCTCCTTCCTCAAAACTTTACTAAGAATTAGAAATTAATTGGTTCTAATTAACCATTTTCGGTTTCAGAACAGATTCCCATAGATCGTAAATCATAAGAGATAGCAAGAAGCCTTTTTGCAAACAAATCAACAACATACAAACATCACCCCAATACATTAGCAAAATTAGATGTGGTTTAAAATCTCCATTAGTACCGATTTAAATAGAGTAAACGCGATATGAAGGATCGACATGTAAGTTTACCTATCAACTATAATTTACCATATGTTGCTACGACTTATCATTAACTCTCTATTACAACTAAAGTAATTAAAATTAGCGATTACCTATTTCAATCATTAAAATCTCAGATGAGAAACAGTATGTGGTAGCGACTAATGGCTTTCGATATTTATTCAGTGTTGGAGTAACATGTTCTATCTCTTGTATTTTTAATCAATTGCAAACAATAGTTATAGATATGCTACCTCATAATTTTATACTCAGTTTATATAGTTTGGAACACTACTATAATATTACACTCTCAAACGAAACTCACTGGTTAACTTATATTAATATAACTTTTCATATATCGTAAGAACGTAATACTCCCACCTCCATATCCTACGTGTGGTTGAGAATTATTTCCATTTCCACCTGAAGCAGAAAACATATTAAAAACATTATAAATAATATTTGATCATAGCGCTTTGTAAGTTTCAGAAAAATAATGCGTTTTCTCTTGACTTATATATGACACATCTTAATCTATTCATCTATCTTAAATTGCATTACGTAACACGTATGTTTCGAAGATCGTCAATAGATCGCAAAGTATCAGTGATACACAGAAGAAGTGGAGTTTAGTTATAAATTTGGCCTGTAAAGAATATTCGTCATTAAATTAATATGACTATTAAAACTTACCTACTACTAGGAAAAAGCTTCTGGAAAAATCTGTAAAACGTTCTGGTTTTAATATATTTTTCCCGAGGGATAAACACTGTTGTAAGATTACAAGAGCTTCTTATTTAGCTTTTCTGTCATTTTATCTAAAAATAATAATTACATCACGAAAAATTAACTTGAATTATGGAAAATGAAAATGATTTTTTTTTTCGGATGAGTCACGCAAAGAGGTGAGATAAACGTAATGCAAACAACGTGACAGGGGATTGTAGTGAAAGTTGAACAACTTTAGAAGCAATGTGAGAGCACCAAAAGGTGAAATATTATATCAATTTAATGGTTACATACGGTGCAATGGTAATAACGTTACTAACAGTTGATGTTCCATACATAACGTGCTGCATATGGTCACCAGATACATCGACGACTTGTTCTATCCACAAAATGTCGTGCGCAACAGTTACTCACAGCAGTTCCGGTGGAATTATTGTGATATGTTGAATTAGAGTAAAGACATATTGAAGATACTTCGCGATCAAGTTCGAGGTTTAAGTAGTGGTTGCTACTTTGATGTCCAAGTCTAGATGAATGAAGGACACACATAGCAAAGGGGGCTCGTCTTCGTTCTACATTTTCAGTTTGAGGAGAAATGTTGCTGTGTTAAATTATTCCCTCAGTACATAAAAATCACTGCAAAACCACATTTTGAAATTGGAGTTACCAACCACTTTATAAATATTGATGAGATATGCCTAAGTCTCGTCCCATATTGCGAAAAATATTTGAGTCTCATCTATGTTCTATCTCTAGCAATAAATCAAAGACTTTTCCCTTTTTTTAATTTTCTGTAAAGAAATGTCCTCCTTCTTCTGCACTCAGGCGAGAAATCTTTTCCCAGTAAACTGACAAAAACAGGTGTCTTCAGCTTTCCAGGTTTCAGGACATTAACTTGACAAAACTAAATTCAACTATTCGACATTGCCTTCCTATGGATACATGCCTGTCTTTATAGGTATTTCTTTAACTTATATGAGTAACGAATTTAGAAGAAATTATTTTTTTATAAATCTCGACATTATGGGGAGTGTGAAGTTTTTAAGACAATAAATGATTAACACTAGCTTCTTTTTTCTTTACAAATTCCGCAATTTAGTGATTTCATTCCGAAACCACCTTTCCTGTAACATACAATATCTTATATAATAAACTACTACAATATAACTCTCAAATAAATATGTATAACTTATCTGACATTCTCATTGGAGTTGCTATTTTCTTCCATTTTCTACTTAAAACGTTCCTGTTGTGATGCTGTCTGTGCCTTTTATCCCATATTGCTAGAACATTCCTCATTAGTTCTACTAACATGTCTTTCATAATGAAATTAAAATTCCAGCAAAACCCCTTGATCATAGAAGCACAATCCTCTGCAGACGAAATTCTGCACGAATGAAGATTTTATTCCTTGCAGCACTTCATGGAGAAAAAATGAGAACACGAGCCACAGCGATGCTTCCACTGAACATCGATGTAAAAAGACACTTGGTTGTTTATCATTGCTACCACTAATTTACTATCGCGGTCGACCTCGAGGTTGCGATGTGGTATACATCTCTGGCATGTGCTTACCCATTTAAATCCATGTGTTATGTCATTATCTAGGTAGTGACCGTGCCTTAAACGTCGACCTCAATCGCGGGGTATCTTCTGCATGTCTTAACCCTTATGCTGTTCTTGAAATCCGCCAGCGATTTTACATTTCTCTGATAGATCCGAGCTTTCTTATATCCCTATCGCAGAGGATATCGCAGGCTACGAATCTTGTAAATCTCAATAGACGATGTGATCTCTATTGAATGTTTCACGAAGCAGATCTTCCACGTGGCGACCGATATGTGGTGTTACCCCATCTTGAATGACAACAGTTGCCCAAAATAGTTTTGTGCCATAACGAAGGAATCCTATGTTGCACTAAAATGTCATGTAACTTGCCGATATCACATTACAAGTATCGTGATATGTAAGGTAATGGAAGTATTTGCTGCAGACATTCTAAGCTAGCACAAAGCGCACATTCACTTGGGAAGGTAACTTTATAGATCAGTTATCAACAATGGAATTCTTATAAAGATAAAACTCAATTTTTATAAACAAAACCTTTTTTGTTTCTTCAAGGAAGTATACAGATTGGTGGAGTATTGTTAAACATTGTTGTTGAAAGTTTTTATTGACACATTTCTACTTATTTAAACATAAACGAAAATTAATACTGTCAACAAATTATCAATTTCTTCTGGTCAAAGAGGTTAGACCTGAGACTTTTTCATCCAGAAGACACTAATGTTTGATCTTGTCATTATTCTTCCACAACAAACAGCAAGTTCAAGACATGAAAACCAGATAATTTAAATAAGTTTTAAGGAAAAATACAGATCATCAACAGAATAAAGAACCCAGTATATACAAAGTGGAGGTTTAAAACTAGCTTCACCCGCAATTAAGGTCAACGTTTAATATCTAAGACACTTTTTTTAATATTTGGCTTTACTGTAAAGAAAACAAGTTTGCATGCATAAATAATCGTTACTCTAACCATTACTAACGTTTCGGATAATATAAAATTGTAGCACGAAAGAACATTACAAACAAGAAACAAACACATACGCTATATATATATATATATATATATATATATATATATATATATATAACAAGAATGTGACAAGTTTGTAACTCCAACGTTGGCAGGCAGAGACCTGCACCTTCAGATAGTAGTTATTGCACTTCTATCTTCGTGCAATACCTGATAACTTGGAGACTGTAGAACAGAACTGCTGACTGTCAGTACGCAATGGGCCAACTATGTAAGGTCAGAACAAATTTATCCTGTCCATTAGCCGTATATATGACCTGGATGTGATATAAACTAAGCCTTTTTGATTTTAACTTTGATCGATATATGTCAGTAAGAGATACGGACAATAGATTTTTTTTTTAATCGTTTTCTCTTATTAAGAAAATAAGCCATCTTCACCCTTTAATACTCTATCAAAACCATATGTAGTAGAAATTTACAACATTCAATATTGATCTTCCTAGAGAAAAGTTGTAAGATATATCGGGAAAAGCTTTTTCTATGCTTCGTAATAAGACATCCAAAAGTGTAGGAAGTCTTACAGAATAATCCTAACCGCCCATTCTTCTGCCAATAGGTAGCAGAATAAAAACGGTAACTAATATCGAGAAGCGGCCATCTGCAATCTATTCATCATCCCAAGAATAGACACCATCTTCTCTGTTGACCCTATTTACAAACAGAGGATAGTTCAGAATAACATTCTCCCAAGTTTCGTTGAAATAAAAAAAAACAGTAACAGATAGCGAAGAGCAGTTACGTTCATTTGACTTAGGCTGTCAAGAGGAAAAGAACTATCAATCCCTAATACCGTACCAAAACTGGAGGTGCTTGAAATTTACTACTTTATCCGATTTTAATACCGACTTATCTTGAGAAATCTGAAAAGACATATTGAGATGCGGCTTTTGCGAATTTGGCCATTTCTGATTTCCACATTTATGGCCATAGAACAGAAATAGTACTAAATAGCAACAAGTAACTTCCTGAAGTCGAATCAGGCTATCAACAGACCATATCATCACGATCCCGAAAAATATAAATATTCTATAAAACCCGAAGTAGTAGAAATTTACTAGTACTTCAGTTTGTAATATTTCCATAGAGCAAGACGGTAAATATGCATTTACACGGTTTTCTACAATTGATTTAGCACCCAAAGAACAGGTCCCGTCTTCTCCCTTAAGTCTCTATTCAAACCGAAACTCATTGAAACTAACCATTGCCTGTTCCATAATTTAATACTATTGAACGAAGCTAGTAATAGATAACAACAAATATCTTGTGCAGTCTTTTCCGAGCGTCAAGAAAATATATAATCACAACCTGCAATCTCTGTCAAAACCGGAAGTAGTTGAATTTCTTACTACTTATGGGTACAATACTGATGTCGGTAGAACAAAACCTGGAAAATATATTACGTTACGATTACTTCCAATAGATTCTGCTCTCAATAGGAAGTTGCGTCTTCCTAGTAACCGATTATTGAAATCGATAGTGGAAGAAATTAACCTTTTCCGGTTTCAATCTATATTGCTACACAAGAAAAACAGTTGATGTTAGCGACTAATGCCTTTTGATATGTCCTCTGTGTCAGGGAGCAGGGCTTTAACGTTGATTTTATTAATCTATTGCAACTAATAATAATGGATGAACTACTTTAAGTTTGATTACTGAAGTTCAACAGTTTAGAAATCTTCCGTAATTTGACACTGAGAGGAAAACTCACTTCTGTAATTTTACTATTAACACATGTAAAGTCTGTTAGAAGAATTCGGTCTTACCTGCAGCTTTCGCTACTTCTTGATGAGTGTTACCTTCATTTCCACCTGAAGCAGGAAATGTATTATAAATACTTTTGATATTGAAGAAGTTTTATATATATTTGCATTACCTAGATGTTGTTATATTAGAATATTATATATTCATCTATTTTAATATTTAATATCTAACCCATATATTGGGAACTTTATCATTATATAGAAAACATGGTAACGGATCAAAGACGCGGAGTTTAAAAACGGAATCTTACACTTGCCATATGGAAGTAAAATTGATCGGAATTAGTCCAAACAATAGGAAATCGTTTGGTCGCCAATATTTAGCTTTTGGTTGCGATCTCCAGTAAAGTATTTCGTATATTTTTATAGAGAAGATACAATACTAACTTGTTCGGCTCCGTGTAAGCAAAATTGATTCGAACTTACACAGATCGTTTGATTGACGTTTGATTAGACTTGATACCCAACAATCATTGTTTTGTTTGCCACGGTTAGTGGCATAATATTCATAAAAGACCTCATTCAGAGCTGATAGAAATCTGGTTTCCGTTATATTAGTCTTTATTGCAGTATGTTGTGTATTTTGGTCTCTTTACGAAAAGTCTCAATGGGAACGAAGCCTGAAAACGCCACGTTTTTTATATATATCCGCTGACTATTATCATCACTTAAAGGCATACCCTCACTCAGAAACTCAAATTAATAAGGAGGCTAGCATTTAATCTATGAAGTATGAACGAGTCTTACTAGGCTATACTGGGGTTGTTGGGTCTGGGGATATTGGGGTTGATTCTGAAAAATCTTAAAAAACCGTCGGAAAAATCTGAAAAATTTATAGATAAGGTTTTAGGATAACTGAAAAAGCTTTCAAAGAATTGTAACCACTCCTACTGCAAGGATTTTAGGTCATTAACTTGTATACAAGTCATCATATTATGGGGGGACACATACAAGATGCCGGTAATCCTATGGATGGAAATAAAGTGAAACACTATAGGCTCAAGTTCAAGAATAATGAGATGTGAGATGCAGAACAAAATTTATACTTAAGACAAAGACACTGCAAATAACTAACTGGAAAACTGAATGGACAATATTAATGATAAATTAGATTAACACCGACCTCGGATTCGGAACCAGCTACACTTAAGACGTATTTATGATCTTTTCAGATTTGAGGGCTGTTTTTCAAGTTCGACCTAAAATGAAACAGAAATTACCTTGAAATGACCTCGTTGGGTCAAGAAGTGATTGGATGACGTGACTCAAGTAGAAACATTTATGTACTTTTTGTTCACATTTTTGCAACTATCCCCTGGATTTGACCTTAAATCGTAATTCATCATTAAACGCATTATTTATATATTGAGAGAAGTGGTAAGCTGTCCTATCGTTGGTCCCAAAGCGGAAGGATAGGGGACAGTGTGGACGTTTTTAGTTCCCAATCCCCTTAAGGATTTGAAGTGGGGAACTTGCAGCTAATAGCCATAGAGAGGTAAGTCATACCTCGCTGGAAAGATTGTGAGACATGAATTCAAACGATATAAATTTATGTCTTCGTGCTCAAACTTAGAAGAAGAGAAATCAAAAAGTCTGCAAAAATACACTGTTTCGAAGTTTGTGGGCCCATGGCACACTGTTATTTGTCGTACGCAAGTGGGATATAAGTGTTATCTTGTTAGAACTTGTGGTCCTTGAGCTTTGCAATGAGGTATGACCCATATCTGTGTGATAATTGGGGTCGTCGCAAGGGCTACCAACATCACGGTAGACGATAGTTCATCGAAAAATAGGCACAAAGGTTCACGAAGGTGCGATGTTCTAAATTTTTTGATAGCTTTGTTACATGCCTATCATTATTTGTACGATAGTCACCAATGTCTGGTGTACTTTGTATATGTAAAATTTCTTTTCTTGTGTAAGAAAAATATGGGGTTGCCATAGTCACAAAAACATCGAAAAAATGTATTTTTAATGTTTTATGTTCTTCTTCATCTTCTTCTTCGTCTTCTCCTTTCACGGGTTGGACATGTCTTGTCCACTGGTGCACTGAAGGTACTGTGGGTAATGGTAGTAATTTCCGTCGATTTTATTCAACAGATGTGTACTCTTTTATCCCCTCTCATGATTAACTATGCTGGATAATAGATAATAGTTATTGGTAGTTCACTGACAATTAAACGATCTGAATCAATTACGTTGTATTATTCTTATACTCTAACTTCTTAACTCGCTACACTATTGTGCGTATAGTGTTGCTACGAGTGATGATCAGATACCGATTGTTGGCGATTAAATGATCTGGCAAGAAACTTGAAAGTTTATGTATCATTAGTCTTAAATAGTATCAGTTTTCTTCAATGTGAAAAGCAAACCAACACAGTATTATTGTAACACTTATATTGATCAAATTTCAAGATTAAATCCATAAGTTGAAACGAAATTGAATTAAAAGGTAATTGAAATTAAAATTGAATAGCGATTGGTTAAAATTGAACTATCGATGAAACTCTTGAGTTGGTAATATTAAAGAGATATTTGAACAGTTAGCAATTATCAAAGACGCATTGAAATAGTTATGGAATTTTATTTAATTTGTGAAAACATTTTAAACTAGTGTAAACCTCATCTTCAACTGGATGACAACTCTGTAGATATTGAAAATTGAACATTATTGTTATTATTCAGATGGTTAAACTTAATAATTTGTTGTATAAATGAATTGTATTATTTCATTAAAGAAGTATATAGATCACGTTTGTTCTATTAAACTTAGTTGTTCAAAACTTCCATTGACAGCACTCACACGTTGCTACACATAATTAGAAATTAATGCAGTCAACAAATCACGAACCTTATCATACTAGGGATGTACTTGAAACTGAACCCACAAACTGGAGTGATGTATATATTTTTTTTAAAGATTGTGTTATGTTTAATAAATTATTGAAATGTTAAAAAACGAAACTTTTGTATATGAGTGTACAATTAAGAACATTTCATCAGTGTTATACGAAAAAACAACGTTAGACGTCATAAGACAAACAACTTTTAAAGAAAAACCCACAACGAAAATAAGTCACAAGGACTGCTTACGTACAAGTTGTTTGTCACATACTCACTCTCTCAGACTAGTATAAAAGCTTAAAATTTTGGAACTATTTATCTCAATCGATCTCAATCTTCATCATACTTTGTCTTCGCTACTCCGTCATCTTGCGACTTACAATTGGACTTTGAAGCTTCAATGATGATGGTCAACATCGAGCTGAGAGAGAGACCTCCTAACGTTAAGAGTAAGTTCTTTACCTTTTGAATAATTCAAGTCTCTTTGAAGAAGTAATTTCTTCAGGCAGTCTCCTGCTATGGCCTCAAGTATAACAGCTCTTAAAGCTAAGAATTTATCATTTATTAATGAATACTGTTGTAATGTTTTGCAGACCTTTTGAGCTCATTTTAATACTTAATGTTTGATAATATTACGTCTGCACATTTGTAATAATGATTTAGATATCCTTGTAATAAACATATACATTGAATTCTTTTCTTTAATATACTACCAAATTATTATTTAGCTGTTAACTTGAGTAATAAGATACTAACCACTATACGCATCCAAATTTCATAATCAATAATATATAGACAAATATTTTTAAATTAAACAATTGGGTCAAGGTAAGATCAAAACCGCTTACCAATATTGGGGAGGTCTCATGCATTCTGCTTGGGGGCAACACTTTTCTCATTTTCATTAAAATATTTAAGCGTGTCGATAAAGTCCGTTGTAACTCCGAAAAATCTTAAATAATGGGGCAGATATAAAAACAGAAAAATATGTCTTTATCATTTCAAAAGTACAACGTATCAAAGTAAAATAAATTGTCCCGCGGTCTCTCGCAGGGCCCCAGACGGGATCCAACTCAATATTTTTAAATATAAAGGAGAGTCAACTTGCATATCGTATGAAAGTTGGTGTTAAATGAAAGAAGATAAATCAACTATCGTCTCTCTAAGATAAACCTGATCAAAATAGGGGTGGGTCAAAATATCAACACACTCTTCATTGCAAAATCTATTGCCATTCGTGTGAATATGAAATGGTCGAATAAGTGTAAAAACAAAAACACGGATATGTCATTATTTCAAAAGTATAATGATTGATAGTAAAAAATGTTCGAGGTTCCCTGGCAGGGTCCCAGACGGGGTCCAACTCAAAATATTGAAATGGGAAAGGAATTCAAGTTGAGTGTAGTATGAAAGCTGATGTTAAAGGAAAGAAGATGAAACAAGTCTCGAATCTTGATAAGCCTGTACAAAGTGATGCTTTGTCAAAATGTCAACACAAGCGTCATTGGAAAGACTATGGCCACTACTATTAGCCGCGAGACAGGTGTAAAACCAAAAAAATTCTAAAATGTATCAACACGCTTATGTTGACATTTTGACCCAAAGCCATTTTACACAGGCGTACCTCAAGAGTCGAGAAGTGTTTCATCTTATTTCACTTAACATCAGCTTTCATACTATACTCAACTTGAATTCCTTTTCCATTTCAACATTTTAATTGGACCCCATCTTTGATCATATTCGAATCATTATACTTTTGAAAAGTACCTATTGATTTTGCAATGATGAGTGTGTTGATATTTTGATCCATAGCTTTTTTTGCACAGGCTGATCGTAGATAGTCCAGAGTTGATTTACCTTCTTTCATTTAACACCACATTTCAAAGGATATGCAAGTTGACCCCTCCTTTCCAATTAAAACTTTTGAGTTAGACCCCCTCTGGGACCCTCCGTGGGATCCTGGGACAAATCATTTTACTTTGATACAGTGCACGTTTGCAATGATGAAGATATGTTTTTCTGTTTTCATATCTGTCTCATCGTTTCAGATTTTTCGGGTTCTAATATACTTACGGGCAGGATTAAAGATTTCAATAACAATGAGTAAGGTGCTGCTCCCACGGAAAGCACGGGACCTCCCAACTTTTCGTAACCAGTTTCGATCTTGCCTAGACCCAAACTTTGAGGAAATACATACATCAGCTCCACTTTGTGGGTTCAGATTTAAGTACATCCTGGGTTAGTATAAAAGTCGGACGTTAATGTTCTACATATAGAGAAACACTAATGCTTGATTTTTTATTATTCTTCCAAAGGAATAGCAATCTCATTTCATGGCAGAAAGATACTTTTAATAAAAATTTTATTTTAAAAAAAACTACAGAAAATAGATTGAAAAAAAGAGCTCTGCGTGAGGAAAATGGTGCCTGAAAACTACCTTTATCCCCAACTAGAATCTATCTCTTATATCTTAGATGTTTTAGAGTGCTTGACTTTGACCTAAGGGAAATAACTATGCACGTAAAAACCTTAACACTAATAATTATTAATGTCTTTAACCACCATATGCATCAGCGGTGATTCACAATGAGTGCACTTTGCGGAGCGATGTGCATTAAATATGATGTTCACAAGCTTTGCATAATTGTTTCTGAAGCCGTGTGAATCACCCGTTATGCACAAGCACATAAATTTTAAATGGGAAAATAAATTATCTGACCTCAGAAAGATGTTCGGCATCCTTGGTTTCCGACTTCTGAAAGTTTCCTCGTAGAAATTATTTGATCATTTTGAAACATATTTTCCTCCAATAAAAAAGGCTGCACGACCCTCTTTACATGATTACGCTCTGGCAGTCAATGTGTTAATATAGAAATAGAAAACAAGTAACGTACGTTATGCCAACAAACACATAACAATCATACACACGCACACGCACTCACACACGCACCAAGAGAGAAATCTAGATAAGATAACGAAGTGTTGAACTTACAACTGCGTGTGATGCGTGACAATGTAGCGACAAAGGTACAGAACTCGTTTTAGTCAGCAAACTTTGGACCACTCAGCAACATGGACCCTCAATTGTATTTAGCACTGCTAATGAGGATCTCCGTTTGTGTGTTCTTCGCAAATATGCTGAGCCATGAGTTTCTCTCAGAAAAGTTTCGACACTTCATCAACTCTGCTGTCAAAGTTTGGAGTTGTCCATGACATTGTCATCATCAACCAAATATATATAACATTTTCTGCACGGGCGTGAGATGTAGGGAAAGCGACGATAAGGGAGGAAGTGTAATACTTATTTCAACATAAGTTTTCGCGTTACCCTCCGGTAATGCAGTTCGCAGCATGACTTGCACTACAGTGATAAATGTCGAGTACCACATGTCGCCAGTGTATAATTGGCTGGACAAATATATGTCAGTTTGTAGAAGGCGGGAACGGGCAAGAAATCCACTTTCAAATCGAACGATAATACACGGGTCCAGACGAACGTGGTGATGCAAAGTGCACACGCCACCCAGTAAAGTGAATGATATCGCCGAATACTTATGTGGCCATAATGATGCTGCAAACAGAAATGACAGTAGCGCAAGAAAGGTTTCCTATCATTTGTCTTCACAGAAGTTAGGTTCCTAAGTACCTTGTAGTATTCCATTTCTGTACTGAGCAGTCAGGGGAGGACTTAGAAGTGAGTGCCGTACTAATATGTTCGTTCTGCTTGATCTAATTTGTAGTAGTATTGAACATCGGATCAAAGCTCATTCCACTTCTGCGAAATTAATACAAAAGAGTGTGTTATGTGTGCAGATATGATGTTCCATGCCTACGGCTATTTAGAAAGCTGTCATTACTTGAATATCATACCAAACTGACATTGTGTTACAGGTGAGTTGTAAACATAGTGTTCTAGTCATCCGATCGGTGAATGTTTTGTACAAAATACCATCCATTTGTCTGTATTCCTATTGCACTTATTTTCCAATATTACATATAGTCTTATTACATATTATAAATAGTACATTATATTATGTGCGCATTAATAATAATGGAAATTAAATTACAAATAATGGTATTTCGCAGGTTGGAGAGGTTACTTTAAGAACTTAAGTTTAGCCACTAACAGCATTATTTCTAATTTTTAGAATACAACTACAGTACAAACACAAATAGTTGACTGTAGAGTACAGTTTCGAAACTTACCTGGCAGACAAACCACTTCGAAGTTAATAACCTGCGGTATCTCACTGTGTCTACAGGTACAACGATTGTTTTCACAGGACACAAACTGTGGATTACGCTGAGCACATTCATCTGATGTTTTACAGGGTGATCCGAAAATTGATAATTGCTCATAACGATAATTGTTTATACTTCTATCTGAAAAGAAAGAAAAAGTAGTCGCATTTTACCTTATATTCCTAGGCAACAAAAACTTAAATGACCGCTTGGCCATGAGAACTGTAGGATATTTGAATTTTGCTCCCTTCATTACCATGTCCAAGGAAATCCCTTTGAGATTAAAATAAAATTCGCTATTTCAAAACTTACATTATAAAAGTTAGTGTGACTTAATGATATGGGAAGTCCGTGAGAAGGAGAAATGTTTACTACGTAAGTATATGAGAAAGATGAAAAAAGAGGAGATTACTATCACGTGTTAGTCAACGTTTTACCTCGGTGATTATGATGTATAGGTTGGACGCATTTGCAGATGGAAATTTAGGTAAGTTTTAAATAGACAATGATGGATAAGTTTGCACAAGGTAAGATGAAACAACTACGAGATATTTCTATTTTGTGCTTTGATACAAAGGAATGTCATGTCGTCGTAGTGAGTCAGCTAGCCATTTGCAATTATGTGTTTGGAAATGTTAAAGATTCAAACTGGATTGCATATTTGTTTAGTCTTCGCCGAAGAGCAGAGAAATGACAGATGCTTACGCGTGTTATGTTTGTGGAATCAGCAATGAACACGAAATTTCACATTAAAAATTACATATCATATTAATAATATTAACATACATTATTACACCTATATTTAGCTACTATTCCCTCTCAGGAAATTATGGCTATAAATTCCACCTTAATTTCCTGGCATTATTTTTTATCTTGACGTGGGTATTTCATGTTTCATGCAGTATTCCAAATGTAACCAACTTCCCCTTTATCTTTTTCTTTCTACTCTACTTATCCTTCCCTGCCACACGATACGATTGTAATTCAGCCAATCTTTATATTACATCCAATATTTTTTTTCCGTTTCACTACTTATTAAATCTTAAACAAATTTTACTTCCACTAGTATACCTAAAACTTTCAATTTCGTTTTATCTTCAAATCTGTCGATTTCCATATTTCTCCAGATTCATGTTTCAGTCTGATAAATTCTTTTGTTGACTTTTAGAACTCTTTCTATTTATTTCTCATTAGGTAGATTGATCCGCAAAAATATTTTATAATATGTAATTTTAAACATTTTCCCTAAGGAACCTTAAATACACTTAATCCCCCTGAGTTCTACCATTAATCCTTGTACTTTCTTTTACTTTATTTCAAGTTTGCACTTTATCGTTATACTAATAATACATTCCATGAGTCCATAAGTAATTGCTTGTCCTATTTGCTATAATCCTACTTGTTACATAATTATTATACATAAAGATAATATTTTCCGGCCAAGCTTAATGTAATAACTGTTCAGTCGTCAAGAACAAAGACTACTGGCGCCTAAATTCGAAACTAATTTTATTTTGAGGTATGCAACTATTGAACGTATAATTCATGTCATTGAAAATTGTCTTACGCGAACAGCATCTTGTCTAGTACATAGTAAACATATGTACCTGTTGGCGAAATAATGGCTACAACGAAGATATTTATATTGCAGAAGGTCCCAAAGGAAACCAAAAATATGTATTAAACATACGATGGAGAATGCATCCTTTCAATGTTATAAGCTGTGGAAAACAACGAAAAATAAATTGAAATACTCAATAACTTGAGAACTATAAGACCTATTGTAATATGGCCAAGGAATTACATAAGAACTAGTGCACACTCTACCTAAATATCTATCTTTATAATCCTACAGTACAGACACAACTAATTGTATAGATAAAGTTGGCGTCTGTAGAGATAATTTTCAGATAAGGCACAATTGATAATAATCATATCGAATGGGTTATGTTTAAAAATAACTTTATTATTCTGTCATTAATAGAAAATGACTAACACTAACATTACTTTTATTTAACACCCCACATTATTTTCAGCACTTACACAACGGTATACAATTTTAAATTGAAAGTTAGTTTTTTCATAATAAAGTGTATTAAAATTTGGATATTAAAATTCAATTTAGTGACGTTCTTAAGGATATTTTTATTAACTTGTTTAATTTCAAGAATAGAAATAACCAAAGTACTTTTCATTTTAAGAGTTTGACAATCACTTTTAGGTGGAAACGTGCAGTAGTTTAATTTCCGAGATATTTAAAAGGGCCTTCTCGAAGAATCAGCAAAATAAGTGCATGATATTTATGCGATCGAATAGTTTCCTATAGTTAACTATTAACCCAGCAGAAGCATGTGATATTGAGTTGCGATATCGTGATTGAGTTTCGATATTGATATTGACTTTGATTTTGAGTTGCGATTCTTCTGTATTCGACATAAAAACAAATCTGCTATGACAATTGTAACAGACCACGACAGTGATTGGATCGTGATTAATATCTAGATTGCTTTGCTACACCACTTCTCCAACCACAGATAATATTGTTCGTGGTATACTGATCACCCTAATGCTAGGAGAAACCATCGATGCATACCGTTACAGTGTTTTCCTTTACAATATACACATCAAACTTCTCTACACACATTCAACAAGGGTAAACACGTAAGTTGTCCTAATGTTACACGACAATGCTGTCGTGTAAAAATAGATCTATGAATAGCAATATAAAAATTTTGAGCCCATTGTATTCCTCTGATATCTCTTTCACTGACTGCTGTCTCTTCAATAGCTCGCTTGTTTTACGAGAGAAGGCTGTCCCAAAGGAGAGGACGGACTTCTTTGCATCGCACACCTAAAATTCATTTCGTAACGAATCATATCATTCACACACCACTAGAAGAAGTGTTTGGTTATAAATGGTGACTATTTTTGTGAACCAGACATTGTCACTTACTTTTCTGTCCTATAGAAGTCATGCGTATAATTGAACGTGCCTAATACTAGGTGAATGTGTACTTAATTTGCTGCAAACGTTCAAGAATAAAACATGATTAACAACATTATAAGTTTCATAGTGGTAGTAAATCGTTTCGAAAAAGCGAGCCTCGATTCGTCTTACATCTCCCTGTGCGGTTACATCCACATTGTTACTCATACATTTCCGTTAATACAACACAGGTATAGATTATCTTCCACACATAACGCTCCATTCTGAAGGAATATATAACATGATTCGTTTTCTGTAAACGTACAATAAAGGCTTTATAAAATTATTTAGTTTACCCAGAATGCCGTGCTGTAGAACAAACAATATCTGGAAATTCACTGGTCATGCAGCAAACGAGAAAGCTGGCTTCAATTCTCTACAATTTGATCGAAAAAAGTGTTTTATTGTCTATGCATTTGTGACTTACGTAAATCAACTATCTTACAGTTATTCGTCCATGCTAAACAATATAGACCATAAATATTTACAATTACAAATGATTGCAGAATTCAAGATTTATTTTCATTCTCAAACAAAAACGTTAGTAAAGGCACCTTAAAACGTTTCAGAATTATATTATTTGGTCTAGGAATTAATTCGTGCGGTTGGTACGCACACATTGAAGCTGTAGTACAAACACAAAATACATAAATACCTTAAGAAAAATATTGTCCATCGCTAGCCACCACTTTCGCCCATCTGTCAGGCAATGTACGGATTCCGTGGCGAAAGAAGTCCTCATCCTTGGAAGCGATCCAGTCAGAGACCCATGTTTCGATATCTTCTGAAGAAGTAAACCGCTGTCCAATCAAATCGTTGTTCATGCAATCGAACAAGTAGTAGTCCGAAGGAGCAACGTCTGGTGAATACGGCGGGTGGGGTAAAACTTCCCATCCGACATTTTCTAAATAGGTTTTGACCGGTTTTGCGACATGTGGGCGAGCGTTATCATGTTGAACAATAAGTTTATCATGTCTGTTCTCCCATTCTGGTCGTGTTCTGGCCAGAGCTTGCTTCAAACGCATTAATTGTTGTCGATAACGTTCTCCATTCATAGTTTCACCCGGTTGCAGCAGCTCATACTACACCACACCTTTCATATCCCACCATATGCACAGCATAACCTTTGCACAGTGAATATCTCGTTTTGGTTGTGATGGACCTGGTTCACCTGGTTTCACCCAGGCCTTTTTTCGTTTAGGGTTCTCGTAATGGATCCACTTCTCATCACCCGTAATAATTCGATGCAGAAACCCCTTTCTGCTCTGTCGTTGAAGCAGCAATTCGCAAATGGTTTTTCGTCTTTCAACGTCTCTGTCTTTCAATTCATGTGGAACCCAATGTGACATCTTTTGAATCATTCCCATGGCTTTCTAGCGTTTGGAGACTGTTGTTTGATCAACGCCTAATGCTGCTGCAAGTTGTTCCTGCGTTTGACACGAATCCTGCTCGAGCAATGCTGTTAATTCTTCGTCTTGAAATTTTTTTGGCTGTCCAGCTCGCTCTTGGTCTGCCAAACCGAAATCTCTACTTCTAAACCGTGCAAACCACTTCTGACACGTTCGCTCAGCTAGAGCATGGTCACCATACACTTCCACCAAAATACGATGACTTTCAGTCGCACTTTTCTGCATGTTAAAGTAATGCAGCAGGACACCCCGCAAAAACACCTTATCAGGCACAAAATGCGCCATGTTCACTTAACTACAAACTGGTGTTGTTGACACTTTAATCCACTGCCCTATACTACGAACGATACGCGATGACAGGGGTTTCCAACACATGTGTGGATACACGGAACTGTGGGACGCTCCGTTCGTTGCGCCATCTCTTGTCCACCCGCACGAATTAATTCCTAGACCAAATATAATATAGTACTTTTATTCAATTTTATAAGCTGTTCTTTTATTTGTATTAACAACACGTTGTGTGTGGATTCATAACTCGTTAAAACAGCATTGTTTGTCACATTACAAGGAACAAGATATTAGTAATTTTCAATTATCGACACTGTAATCAGTGGCTTTTAAAGGTTTGGAGTCAGGCGTGTCCAGTATTTAGTGATGTAATAATAATGTGTGATAGTTTCAGAGCGCAGGATATTAAATATTTTTTCTTATTCAGACGAAAAGATAAACGGATTTTCTTAATTAATTATGTATAGAATGCAGAGCAAAGCTGAGACAAACTTCACCAAAAGATTCATCTAAGAAGATAGGAAACATCTTTATCAATATGCACTACATACTGTTTCGTTTTGAAGGAATACCGCGCTAAGCGAATTCATGCTCAGTAGATGACAAGTGGCCAATAGTGTAGGAAAATGACGGTTATTGTAAATATAGTGGTTATTTTGAACAATCCATGTAACTACGTTGCGCAGGCTTAGGACCATGTCCATAAATCCACACGAAAGCATAGTCATCCCCAAAGATCTGTTAGTTAAATCTTGCTCTAAGTGGTTGTAGTTGCCATTCTATCTCCTACTAATTACTACGCCTATTTTTGTTCAATAACGTTTTCATTCTTTCATTTATATCAATACCTCTAGTACTTTGACTGATGCAGTATGTAAAATTCAAAGAACCGTTAAATCTAGTGAGTAGATTGGGTACCTAACTACGGGCCCACTTTCCCCCTCCACCCCCTAACTACCAAAAATTTATGAAGCCGCCACTGACCATTGTACTTTAACACAGAAGGATACCTCAAAGTGAGATTGAGTCGAGCGCACTGCGCATATGCTTTTATGACATTTAAAATCATAAAAACTTATATCTAACTAAAACTAAAACTACAACTAAATTATTCTACGCATTTACAAATATAATCATACCCATAATTTTCACATCTACTACATCTTCCAAAGCTACAGAAGTCACTTGTACAATCTTTTTTAGTTTGCGTTGCAATTGATTTACATGTTGTGCAATAATATCGAAAGTAGTCTAATTTTATTATGTTTTGTTTAGGCATTTATTATATAAATGAATTGTATATATATATTTCATTTTTCTTCTATCTTATAATGTCCCCATGGTAGGGTATTGATCCCATCCTTTAAAACACATCTCTTATCATCCACACAACTTAAAGCTAGCTTATTTACTTCTATACTGTACAAATCGTGCTTATAACTTCTAATCAAGTTCATCTTCTTATAATATTCTTTTTGGCTAATCAAACAGTCCTTATATTCGTCAAATGTGAGTTCTTTATACACAACACTTTTCTTAACACCTTTAGCTTTCTTACAACACTTTTCTTTATCGAACTTACCTTTAAAGTCTTTATCTGTTAAATCTATTTGACGTGCTTTTATACTGTACATCTTACTTCTTAAACCTACAAACTCTTCTATGATTGTACCTTTAATCTCATCCTTCATCTTACCAAGTATTTTCTTATTGATTTGCGGTATCTTATATTTGTTATCTTTAGGGTAGTCACTAGTGTCGAAGTAATCAATGTAGTTTTTCATGTCCTCGTACACATCTTCTGTTTGAATATGGTATATATAGCTATCAGTATCTGTATAACATATTTCTATTTTGTCTTGGTATTTTGGTTTCATTTCATTGTAATGGAAGTCGTACATTAAATATTTCGATAGATCTAAGATACTCATTCCAACATATATTGGTTTATTGAAAGTTAATTATGTTTTATTCATTATGATCGCACATAGATTCTCAGTATAAATAATTCTATCTTTAAAATTTGGTTTAGCAATTAGTTTTTCTACTCTTGTTGGATCACATTCTAAATTATAGGTTTACATCTCTTTCTAATATTTTCCATAGTCTTTCCAAAAACTGAATTGTTCATGAGCTTATAGAAGTCTTTTTCAAAGTCATTTGTTGCTCTAGTTCTCATCTGCGTGTTTAAATCAATATATTTCTTTAACCAATCTGATTGTTCGAACTCTATTACTCGATGTATCTTGTTAAGTTTTAATCCAAGTGAAAGACATTGTTTTAGGTTTCGATAGTGAATTACATATTTTTCTTTGTCATATAGGGTTGTTAAGAGTTTTGATTGTTTTGAACCAGGTGGACACATGTTTTGAGGTGCTAATGGGTAGTCTTTGTGATAGTCATGCAATTCTTTAGGATATTCAAGATCAACTTCTAATATGTAACCAGTATCAGAATCATCAGGTATATTTGTGAAATCTATTTCTCTTATCTCATCTTCACTTAACCATCTGAATCCCTTATACGGCATATATTGACTCATTGCCCACCCATACAAGTTATTGACATCTAGATACATTAAGTAAGAATCTTCTTTATTCTTATTGTAATCTTCCATATACTTATTGTTTGCTTTCACATATCTTTTTGAGCATTGACTAATCCCACCTCTTATACCTTTCTCTATCATCAATACCATATCGTAATCAGATAGTAACTCTAGTTTTATATTTGTCATCTTTAACATCGCATCCCAAGCTAAACCTGGTGCTGTCATACACCAAGCTGGATCGAGACCATAAGCTTTAAGACATGTTTCTCTAAAGTTCTCAAACACATCTGCTAATAACAACACATCGGTTTTTAGATATAAGTCATGGTATTGTCCGAGATTCTTAATTTTAAATGTTTTCCACACTTTCTTTGCATGTTCATAATCCTCATCACTTATATGTGTTTTGTTAAGCTTGTTGAAAAATGCTTTCTTTGGAGGTATTTTCTTCTGTTTAAACTTATTCCAATCACTAACATAATCGTATGGATAAACACCTTTTCTTGTTACAAGGTTAAATTGTTCTTCATCAGGATAGAAGTGTTGTGTGTGTACCATTTGTTCTCTCGTTAGGTTTGATAATAATTTGTGTAAACTACATGCCATAAATCTAAATGAATCTACGAATTTTAATTTGATAGTTCCAACTTTTTTACTGAATGATATGTAGCGTTGCTCGTTATTAGGTATTAATTCTATTTGTTCTTTATTACATCCTAGCTCTTTTATAAACAAGTGAGAGTCATATCCAGATAAGTTATGTATAATCACTGGTACGAACTTAGGTATTCTAACTTTTAAGTTACAGTTGTTACATAATGCAGCTACAAACTCTCCTGTTGTATGATCGTGATGTTTAACTTTATGGTTTTCTGGTGTATATTTTACTTTACAGTAAGAGCAGGATTCGGATTGGTTAAACTCTTTTATCTGTTTACGTGTTAATGGTAATTCATTATTTTGACTATATATGTTTGATATTTGTTTAGCTTCTTTCTTTGACATTCTTATGAACTTTTTTGCTGCATCTTTACCTCTATACACAACAGGATTAGTTTTACTTCCATCACTTTTTACAATATAGTAACAGAATCCAGATGGTTTGTGCTGTTGATATTTTTTGGTATATGACTCATCTTCTGGATAACATTGTTTACATCCCATAACCTTATGTAGCAGACATTCAAAATCAGCGTAAATCACAAATGGCATTTTCATTGTATATTGATAGTTCTGAAATTCAACATATGTATCTTTTGGTGGCATTTCTATCTTAACAGCTTCGTGAGTGGAACAATCTTTTTCGTGTTTATCTAATGCACTTTGTGAGTAAAAATATAAAGAGCATCTATCACATAAGTATTTTCGAGCTCTCCATTTAGTTATTTGGCTGCTTACTAATCTACTTAGATCTTTAATCCAACAATAGTGTGTTTTAACTTGGTCTTCATTTTGTTCTTTTACATATAATAAATTCACATGGATGTCTTTCTTGTTTTTATTATGATATAAAACGTATATTGTATATTTTCCATCATCACTATATGTATAAACGTTAAATGATATATTGAGCCGTCTTTCAATTTTTGGGATGTCACTTAGTTTTACAGGAAAATGAATATCTTTTAATATTGTTTCTAAGTTTTTAACAACTTGCTTGTACTTTGGTGGTCGTTGTGAATGTTTTTCAACAGGATGCAATGCAGAGGCAATTGAATACAAGAAACACTTTTCATCTTTGTTCTTTACATTGATAACAGCTTGTTTCCTTTTGATTATATTTGGTAGTTCTATATATGATGATCCTCTATATGGTGCATATTTATTAAGAGCTAACTCCAAGTAGTTTATATTTGTAAGAGTCCATCCAGAACCTCTAGCTTGGAACTCATCCATTCTTGCTCGTAATATTTGTTTAGCATCACTTATGAATTCTTTTAGATTGGTTGATTGGAATACCTCCTTGTTATTAATGTTGAAGTAAATGTCTTGAATCTCTTTACCTTTCTTATATTGACAGCTTATTAGGAGATTAGCCTTTAACGATCCATGTTTTTGTAAGCTGATGTTCAATCTATTTATTAAAGCTTTTGATGTTGAATTGATATATTGTTCTAGAGGATCATGTTCTTTATAAGTTGTTATAAATATCCATGTTTCTAATCTTGATTTGAATGCTGTGCTTTTAAGTTTTACATCGATTGGTTGTGATTCAACTTTGATTCTTGGTTCTTCAATTACTTCTTGTTTAAAGGGGAATATATCTCTAATCTGCCTTCTGCTTTGTTCATCGTCATATTGTTTAAGAAGGTCTATCAGTTCTGCTTTTCTTAATCGGGAATATCTTCTGATTCCCCTCTCTTTACATTGTCGTCTTAACTCTACTACAGTAAATTTATTATAATTATTCATCCTATTTATTATATAGAAAATCTTTATTACTCTTCAATTTTTACCTTCATCGGGTTATTTCAGTTCATTTTCATTTGTCCTAGTACAACGCTTAACATTGTACACCCCTGCCATTGTCTACATATTACGCGTTGTATTAGAACACGGCTTTTATGGGATTAACCCATCAAAGTCACATATACACATATTAAAATTAAATCATTTTTGTAAACTTACTCATCATCATCATCATAATCATCACTACCATATTTATATTCATCATCACTACTCAAATCAGATGTTTTTTGTTGCATTACTAATAACTCTTTTTCCTTTAACAGTATTTGCTTCTCTAGTAGTGCTGCTAAGAGTTTAAGATCTTCATAAATAAGGTTAAGTCTATCATGTAATAAATCAAATTCTTTCTCCATATTTATTATATACAAAACCAACAAAAATGAAATAAATTTTAAAAATCTAAGAATAAAAACGAACATGACTACTGCTAAGGAAATATTGTCTTACAAACCTATATTTGATTGTGTATGTAAATATTTAGATATTGGTGGTTATAATGATGAAGACAAAATAAATTTTAGCGTGTCCATAGGTATGTTAGATCACCTGTTCAAGAAAGCCACTAAAGAAAAGAACTCATTTCTCATACAAAACATTCTCTATGCAAACGTTATGAACTTATCCGATGAGATATTAGATTCACTAACTAATGAGCAATGGTTATCTATAGGTTATGATGATTATGAGGAGGAATATAACTATGATCACATTACAGAAGACTTCATACGCAAATATCAGGAGAAAGTTAATTTGATTGAAATATGTTTATGGAAAAATTTATCGGAAGAGTTTATAAGAGAATTTGCAGATAAAGTTGATTGGGAGATTATTTCAGGAAGCCAAGACTTATCAGAAGACTTTATAAGAGAATTTGCAGATAGAGTTGATTGGAAAGAAGTATCGTATAATGAAAAGCTATCTGAAGAATTTATTAGTGAGTTTATAGATAAAGTTGATTTTGATGCTATATCTTATGGAAACAAACTCTCTGAGGCCTTTATACGAGAACATGCAGATAAAGTTTCTTGGAGGTGCTTATCTGAAACTCAACAATTATCAGAAAACCTTATAAGAGATTACGCTGACAAAGTAGATTGGGGAGCAATTTCATTGTTTCAAAATTTAACAGAAGGATTTATTGAGGAGTTTAAAGACAAAGTTCATTGGCAAAACATTTCAATTTATCAAAACCTCTCTGCAGAGTTTATATATTTATTTAGACATTACGTAGATTGGAGAGCCATAATAAGAAAATATCATAATAATCCTGCTTTAGGTGGTATATTGAATTTAGCATTCGAAGTTACAACAGATGGTTTGTTTAACGCTTGAAATTGTACTTTGATGGATTAAACCATAAAAGTCGTAACCTTAATTATCAGATAATAACCTCTCATACAAGCGATCTATATGTTAATCAATTCTTCTTCTGATAGGGATGTCCAAAACTCATACCCCTTACCTTTACGAATCTCTTATACTCAAAAACAAATCAACAACAAACTCGTCGTCTTCTTCTTCAATATCCACATGACAACCATACGAAACAACACAGCTGTATTTTTCTTTGACTTTGTTTAGGAGGTTGACCAAGTTTGGATCTTTGGTTTCTGATAACACTGACATTCTTGGGTACTTTTCTTTGAGACACTGAAGTCTTGCTTTAACGTTACGCTGCTGAACCCTTCCAACCCAATATTTGTATGACTCATAACGCCTAACCTGATCGTGTTTGTCTGTGTCATACTTGTCTACTATGTCTTGAAGTTGACCAGCCGTGAGGTTCTTTTTAACAATAACTAGTTTGTGTATTTTTCCCGGATCTTCTGTATGTTCGGCTGCGATTGATTTAAGGTGTTGATTTTCAGTTTCTAATTTCTCATTGTTTATACCTAACTGATTCATTTGTTGTTCTATTTCTTGTAGTCTTGTTTGAAGTTGATCGTTGTTAGTAAGGTATAGTTGTTGAAAGTCTTTAACGAAGTAGTTAATAATGATTTGATTACATTTAAGATAAAACTCTGGAGAAAGCCATCGGGATATATCCAGAATCAGTTCCTTACATACATATGCTCCTCTTATTTCATCCCATATTCCCCCTTTACCTCCTGTTACTTTTTTATAATTTCATCGGCTCGTATTCGAGCGCTGGAAATGTATGCTATTAGTTCTTTTGATTCTTTATTTCTTATCCAATTTTTAAACTCTTTACCACCACTCTGACACAACTTAGTAGCATTGAAGTATCCTGTACTCTTATCTATAATCAACTTGAAGTCACCATACAGACCATACCAATAGTTGTCCTTGATCTGTACATAGCAAATATCATTTAGACTAAGTGAACTATCCATAGTACTCATATTTATTATATAGAAAATCTTTATTTTTTTAACTTCATTTTCGTGGAGTCCACCAGCACTGGACCCCTTTAAAACATGCATACGTCGCTTCTTTGAAGTGGTCTATATCTAGACCGCTTATCTCGTTAATGAATTCGGTGCGATGACTTTATATAAGAAATTAACTTTTTAGATTGTTTATTTCGTTACCAGCTAGTTTTTACTGTGTAAGATGAGTTTCTGAAGTGGCCGGAATCCCGGGGACTTCGAAGTTTTTTGTGTTGTTAATTTTTGATAATTTCCACAGCCGGAATACCGACTCTGGAAATATGCTATGAGGGGTAACGTTTCATTACCCCCTTATCTCGTTCAAACTATCCTTTTATGGCATAATAACCATAAAAGACAAACATTTATATTTACACTACACTAAGGAATACAGACCAGACTCATTGATGATTGTATGAGGATGTGCGCTTGACAAATGTCCTGGAAAACGGGACCTTGATTTGTCTGTATGTAACTTTGTCTTGGAGCGACCCTTCGTATATGAAGAGACGCTTATTTTTTTTATAATTTCCACAGCTGGAATTCTGGCCCTGGAAATATAGGGTTTTGCAGCTCCCCGGAAAACTGAGAAGCTGGTTTTCTTTGATAATTTCATCGGCCCGAATTCGGTCCCTGGAAATATATGCTATGAGTTCTTATGAATTTTCAAAGTAACCCGAATTCGGTCCACTTAGTTTGTTATTGTAAATCTTTGATCACTGTTTGTACCTTTTGGTTCTATATAATACGTTAAATTTAGCCTCCTACAATTATAGGAAGCTAATTTTTCATTGTAGTATTCCAATAATTCTTATGTGTTGCTAATTTTTGATAATTTCATCGGACCGAATTCGGTCCCTGGAAATATATGCTATGAGGGGTAGCCTTTCGATACCCTTATCTCATTTAAACATTTATATTTACACTACACTAAGGAATACAGACCAGACTCATTGATGAAGATTGTATGAGGATGTACACTTGACAATGTCCTGGAAAACGGGACCTTGATTTGTTTGTATGTAACTTTGTTTTTTGGAGCGACTCCCAGAATTCTGGGGGTCGGTTATTTTTTGATAATTTCCACAGCCGGAATACCGACCCTAGAAATATATGTTATGGGGGGTATCGTTTCGTTACCCCCTTGTCTCATTTAGACCAACCTTTTATGGCATAATAACCATAAAAAGACAAACATTTATATTTACACTACAACATTACTTTTATCTATCCAACTATTATGTGAATCATCAAACCCTAGCCATTTAACATATACTTTGTCACCTTTCTTTCTCAACACTTTCTCCACCAAGTATTCATCTTTGTGTTTCGTCTTTAATAGTTCTGGTTCGTAAAATCTACCTTGCACATCCTCTTCTTCTAAATCTTTAATTCTATATGTAGGTGGATTGGATGGAATAACTTCACTAATAACAAATACTTCTGTTGACCAATTAGGTGTATATCCTTTCTCAAATAACCCTTTCGATTTACTTATACGAACATGATCACCTAACTTCTATTTAGGCTTAACACGCTTATATTCTTTTTGATACACTTTCTCCAATATCGCTCGCTCATTTTTCTTATTAACTTATATAGGCTTTAAACCAATTGTTCTATGAATTTGATGATTATACTCTTTAACTAGTGTTGGTAATATCTCTATCCATTTGTAGTTCCCTTGTGTCGTGAACCTTTTCCACATGTTCTGCTTAAGTGTTCGATTAAATCTCTCAACAACAGAATCTTTCTTACCACTATAGGTTGAGTAGTGATTAATCTTATTTTCATCCATCAACTTCTTAAACTCTTTATTGTAAAACTCTTTACCTTGATCAGTTTGTAAGTTACTAGGTTTTCTCGTTCTTAATATGGATTCGAATGCTTCTGCAACATTCTTACCACTCTTATCTTTAACAGGAACAGCAAACGCATATTTCGAAAACACATCTATAATCGTTAGTAGATACTTATAGCCTTTATTTATTTTGGAAACACCTTTTAACACTCCACTATCCATTTCTACAAGATCAGCTTGCCAAAGATCATCGATACCTTTTATAACTACACTTAATCTGTCAAAGTTTTTTCTAGATGGTTTGTGAATTTCTTCTATAATGTCTTCTCTAACACCTTTACCTTCTTCTAGTCAATCAGGCTTTTTAACGAATTGAGTTTTAGTAACACCACATACAGAACAAATACATTTCTTTAGATACCTTCCATTCTTTGTTTGTTCAATTCTAATAGTATCTTTCTTCGTATCTGTCGATTTCTTACACTTAACACAATACATCCTGTTTAATATATAGAAAATCAATAACTATCGCTGTTTAATATTATGCTATCAACATTCTCACCATCATCATCACTATCTTCGTCTTCTCTTTCTACATGCATAAGAAGCAATAGTAATTTACCATGTTTCAGATCAGAAACTTTAGATGGTCTAACTGCTAATTTATCATTTGTATTAAAGTGCAATGGAAAAGTTTCAACTAGAGAATCATTTAAATATATATCTATATAATACGTATTGTAAGATGATTCTATATGCATTAACCTACCTTTATAAAGAAATTTGTATGTGATAGATAGATTATGTATTAAAAAGAACGGAGTTTCAACATTTTCTGATATCAATCGACTATGAAGCTCTATAACATAACTCCGTTTGATAAAGTTAAGCTCTTCTTTCAACATGGCAATATCTTTTCTCACAGCTGTATTATCTAACTCTGATGTCATTTTAACATTACCAAAGATATCAATATTTATTATATAGCAAACGTCTTTAGGAAAGCTCTCTTTCTATGTACATTACAACAAACAATAATTGTTCTTCTTCCATAGCAGAATTTTTATTTGGTATAATCGTAATTATATCGTTCTTCTTAAAGTCAAAAGGTATCTCTTTAACCAAAGTATCACCCAAATATATATCTAGAAAGTATTTATCCAAACTTAAGTCCATGTGCATTATTTTCCCATTATAGAGAAATTTGTAACCGTTAGAGAGATTAAATATTCTAAAGATTGGCTCCTTAACGTATTTAACTTTTAATCGATATAGTAGAGGCATGGTTTCTTTCTGCATAACCAATTTAGTAGTATACATCCTAATCTTTTCAATATCTTCTTTTTTGACGTATGTGTCTTGTAACGTTTCTAATGCATCTTCAAATCGTTTTCTATCGTTCTCTAATTGGGCTTCTATTGATCTAAGTTGACTTACGCTAACAATATCATTTAAATTCTCCAACAATTTAATTTTTCTTCACTAATATCAACATCACCTTTTCTATCTTTAACATTACCAAATATATCTATACTCATTTATTATACAGAAAATGCCCATCCTAATTTTTCAAAACATTTCTTTGACATCTCTATTTGTTTAGGTGAGTGTTTAAAATCAATATCAACGTGAACATCGTGCTTTTTCAACAGATGGTACAATACACATTTCAAGTTAATAAACAATACTCTTTTCGGATACAGCTCCCTAAAGACCTCGTGTAAGTTTTCGAACTCATTTATAAGTGTCTCCTCCATATGTTGTAATTTTAATGGTTTTTGATCGGTAAGGTGATAGTGTATTAAATAGACATCATCATAATATTTTGTGTATTTGTTTTTCTTTAGTACTTCTAGAACATCTTTTGTTGATATTAAATGTTTTGGCATATCTCCAAATTTATCATTTAACACCTTGAACACCTCTTCGGGAATAATTCTATCCTGTAAAGCTTGCAAACGAAATAACTGTAACTTAAATCTTTTTGTAGTATCGTACCATGGTTTTCTAGCACAAGCAGCTTCCGTTTCTTCACAAGTACTGTAAACCCAACCACTCTCTACAGAACATTTATCACAAATGTAACTACTCATACCTTTTGTTAATGACTTACTACCACAATTACTGCATTGTAATGGTCTAGAGCTATAATTCGACAACAAGTTCTTTAAGGTAATTATTGGACGTAACTTTTCCAACTCTTCTTCCGTGTACAAAAATTTTGGTATTAGCATTTTCCATAGATCAATAGCATTATATACGTTGTTTTTATCTTTTAAGTCTATCTCGCTAACATCCTGAAAATACTGATAAAAATTATAACTAACTAGTGGATCTAGTTCATCCTCATGCTTCTCAAAATAATCTAAAAATTTATTGTGTATAGCTTCCATATTTATCTTAAACAAAACTTTTATGGATCATAGACATAACATCACTAAAAGAATACCCTTGATTTAGAAGATTTAAAACCTTAACACAAAGATGACCACAAATAACTGAGTTAAAGTCTTGTATTCGTTCGTCATTGTAAAAGAAGTTTTCGGTACCAAGATATTGTACTAGTTGTTTAGGAGGAACACCACCATAAGAATCGAACACGTACTTTATGTTGTTATCTTTCCAATAGCATATCCAATGAGTACCAATGTTTTCTGATTTATCGAGGTTAACTACACCACACTCATGTACATGGGGTTTTTGTGGAAGTTCATCACTCATAAATACACCTCTAAATCGTTTTATCTTTAATTCTTTAGCCAACCTCTCTATATCGAAGTTGGTCAATGGTTTTAGTTTTTTGACTTCTTTGGTTTACCTGCTCCCTGCTTTTCTTCCATAGCCATATTGTGTCTTTTATGTTCTTCAAGTTCTTGTTTGTTCTTCTTAGCATCCAGTACAGTTTTAGTAATCGCTGCTGCACCACCTGCTAATGAGCCAACTGCTCCTAAAGCTGCTAGAATTGCTGGAATTGTAAAGATAAAACCGCCAATGTGCTCTTTCTTAATCTTTTTCATTTGTGCAGTAGTTAAAGTTAAATCCATTCCTTTACCTTCTTTAATTTTCTTGGCTTTATCGTTAAGTTGTTTCTTTGTTAATACATGATCAATATTTAGAACCTTTAGTTCGTTATAAGGAACACTAAACATACAACCTTTAATAGAACACATCTTCCTATTTATCTAAGAGAAAATCTTGGTTTGCAAAAGTACAGTTGTTGTTGCTCCACCAAAATCAATTAAGGAATCATTCTCATCTTTTATCCTTATCTCAAAATTATCAACCTTGTCTTTGGATAAAGGGGAAAAATAATGGATAAGTAGGCTCGTAAATAATACTATGTTTGAACTCAGCATCTGTTTTGAATGATACTATGATCCCTGTTTCTCTATGTGTGTATTCTGTATCTTTAACAAACATGCCATCTGCTATATTACAGTGAACATTTATAGTATCAAACGGATGAAACTTTGGCAACTTACTTCCAATATGTGTTCTGTTCTTTTCTAAAACTTCAAAAACATTAAACCCGAGGACAGTGCCTATACTCCCAATTGTAACATCATTACTATCAGTTTCAATTTTAACTCTATTTCTTAAATGATCTTCTGATAATGTTATGTTGATGGATTGAGATTTTAAATATTCATTAAGACTGTTTAAGCTGTATTGCCCTTCTGGTATAAAAACTTGTCTATCACCATAGAAACTGTTTTTTGTTGTTATGTTTGGAGTTAGATATGTACTGTAAAACCCAACTAGTCCTATGCTTAAGTAGTTGTTACTGTTGTCTAATTCGTAATGGAGTTTCTTCTTTAAAACAGAAGTATCACTCGTTAACTTGAATACCTTAGCCATTTATTATATAATAAATGAACGAGTTTGATTTACCTAGAGATATTCCAAGAGAGAAAGTAATCAAGTTAATAGAAGATGTCATTCAGAAGTTAGAATACAGTTTAAAGAAGAAAAAGAGAAAACTACGAATTGTTAAATATGCATACTACACTTTGATCGCGTTGTCGGTTATACTTTCTGCAACAACTGGGTTTATTAATATTTTTATACCTGTAACAATTTACTCGATATTAACAACGTCTCTTGCAACTGGAAGTGCTATAATAACAGGTTTGTCTTCTAAGTTAAACATAAGCAAAAGAAAAGACGAATATAAAACCATTGTCACTTGTATTAACTCATATAAAGAACAGTTAGAGATGATAATAACATTGAATGGTGAAATGGATAGTGAATATATAAAAGATACGTTGCTTAAGATCAGAGAACAACTTAAAGATATAAGATCATAAAATTTGCCCCGCTGTATTCGGAGGTCCAGAATGTTTCGTGTTTGTATAAAGAACTCTAATCCTTGGCCCTTCACATGTGAAGGTCCTGAAAGTGTGAGTAAAACGCTCGCCTTACAGTTCATCCTCAAATTGTTTGAAAGGGGTCCAGTGCTGGTGGACCCCAACGTGGGGCGGTGAATTGCCGCTCTTAACTTCTGAAAAATTTTTCTTATCTTCTTCGCCTACATGATCTTGGATGGTGTTTCTAGGTTGTGAATACTCTCAGACAAATAAGATCATAAAAGGTGATGATTTTCTCTATAATAAATGAGTAAGAAAACTATTAATTCGGATGTAAAAGAGATGATAAAAGAAACAACAGCTAAGAAAAGAAATGGAGAACTTATACCTGATGATGTTCGATGCCTTATAGTGGGTTCGTCTGGGTCTGGTAAGACGTTTTTGTTATTTAACTTCTTATTACAGCCAGGTTGGTTAAACAATAATTACTTCTACATATATTCTAAAAGCATGAATCAGCCAAAGTATGAGCAGTTAAAAGATCGATTTGAAAAAACAGAACTAAAGTTTAAGAAGCAAATAGCAACGTTCTTAAGCGGTAATGATTCTATTGTACCTATTGATGAATGTGAAAAATACTCTGTTGTTGTGTTTGACGATTACATTTTGGAGAATCAAGATACTGTTAGAAATTACTTTACAAGAGGTAGGCATAGACATTTAGACTGTTTCTATCTTGCACAAACATATTCAAAAGTATCTAAACAGCTCATAAGAGATAACGTTAACTTCCTATGCATATTCAGACAAGATGATACTAATCTCAAACATGTGTATAATGAGTTTGTTGGAGGAGATATGTCTTATGATAAGTTTAAAAAGATATGTTCAAAATGTTGGCAAGAAGATTATGGTTTTATAGTAATTGATATGACAAGGAAGGTAAACAATGGTAAGTATAGGAACAAGATAAAACACTTCTTAAACGTTTGATGTTTATTGACGTTTTACGTTTTAACGTTTAACGTTCTTTGACGTTTATTGACGTTCATTGATGTTCATTGACGTTTGTTCGTTTGCTATACAATAAATGGATGAGAAAGAAATTGATAAGAATATTAAGTTGAAGGAGTTCTTGATAAAGGGCTTCAAATCTTGGAAGAAAGAAAGAGCAGGTATATACGATAAATTTAAGACACAAGAGCAACCTGTAATTGATGCTATTCAAAACTTGGGAAGTGAGATCAAAGAAGTAGCAGAACAAAATAAAAATCTAATAACTGAACTTGTTCCAGTTGCGCATAAGACGGCTCCAATAGCTCCCAGTCTACTAGAAACACCTAAAAAGATAACTTATGATAGTTCTCCAAGTAGTAGTGATACGCCTATAACGGGAGAAATAAAACAAATGAGGAAACAAATTAAAGACAAAGTGGAAGGAGTAGAACCTTTAACAACAGCACAGTCATTTGGTAAGATTGCAACGAAATATTATAGTAAAAGAAATGATACTGTGTTTGGAATAAGAACTGTAGAAGAAGATGGAAAAATATAAAACAAGATAGGAAATTTGGAAGTTAAAGTGAATGGCGATGATTTGATAATTAATGGTAAAACTTATAAAGGAACAGAAGGTCTATGGGAATTGTTAACGACGAATACTAGTAAAACCATTGAAGATTATGATGATGATGATTTTGAACAGTACAAGGAAATAATAATAGACTCAGATGCTGCCTTCCAAAAATATAATCGAGATAAAAAGGTAGCATCTAGTAGAGGTTCAAAGTACATTAATATTATCAAGCCTATTTGGGATAATTATATTAAACCAACTTTACCTCCAACTCCTAAAAAGAACACGACACTAAAAGGACTGGTGAAGGAATTAAACAATATACCGAGATACCTAAAGAATATGTATGGATGGATGACGTGAGAAAGGTTATAGATAGGCTAATTGTCATTGATGGAGAAGAAAAGGCTTGAAATCATAACTTTTACAATGAGAAAGTAGGTATAGTGAGTATGATTAATAATAAGCTTTCACAGTTTATTCCTAATGATCCAAAAGGTATAGGTTATTTGATTAAGATCTTAAATACGTTACCACCACGATTCTGGAATGATGAGAAGCTTGGGAAAGGATTAGTAAATGATTTGATTAATAAGCTCCTATTTGAATTACATATTCCAGGTTTCAGATTTTGCGGGCCTGGGACTAAGCTTCAAGAAAGGTTAGAAAGAGGTGATGAAGGTATTAACCCATTAGATGAGGCTTGTAAAGAACACGATATATACTACAGAGACAATAAAGATACACAGTCGAGACATATTGCAGATAAGGAACTAGAAACTAAAGCATGGAAAAGAGCATTTAGTAGTGATGCGCCAATTGGTGAACGATTAGCTGCTTTTGGGGTTGGTACTGCTATGAATGCTAAGGTTAAGTTGGGATGGGGATTATAAGTTTTTGATTGTTATTATGTATGAGTCTTTTATGGGTATATCCCATCAAAGCGCCAAGGGGGAGTTTTAACCACCACCTCCTTACAGAACGTTCATCCTCAAACAATTTTTATCAACGATATTTCAAGATTTTCTTTATAATAAATGGATAGTGTTGAGAGTTACGAGTTACAGAGTTTTAAAGCTAACACAAGAACATTTAATAATTTGAATGAAGCTAACAAAGATATTGAGTTCGATTTCAACGTGTGTGATGGGTTCGTACATCCACACAAAGCAGATTGTCATATGACTTTTGAAGTTGTTGGTGCATCAGTTGGAGGAACATTTGGCGCAAACGATACTATAAAACTTGTAGATAACTTCTTCCCATTCTTCTTTTCTCAAATTGAGGTTAGAAAGCATGGGGTTGTTATAGATAAGATTGAGCTACCAGGAATAACATCTACAGCTGTTGGAACATTAAAGATTTCAAAGCAAGAAGTTGAATATCTAAAACAAGCAGGATTTGAAACAGATGATAAACTTGGTCTGAGAAAGGACTTTAGTGTTTTGTACCCATTAAGATTAATTCCAGGCTTTTTAAGTGATTATAAAGAGGTTATGTAGAAAGGTGGATTGAGAATAACATTTACAAAAGCTAACAACAATAACGATGTTTTGTACAAATGGACTGGATCGGGAGCGGCTCCTCATGATGGAAAAATAACAATAAAAAGTATGGAGATAAGAATGCCTATTGTTGAATACGAATCTAACTATGAAAACAAGTTAAAGTTGAATATTCTTAAAGAAACAAAAATCGTGTTTTCATTCCATACTTATCAATGTGTTCAAAAGACTGTTACAGGTTCTTTCTTGGAGGTTGATGTTACTACTCAATTTAATTCTAGACAATTTGATATGCCTGATTTCGTAGTTGTAATGTTCCAAACTGATAGAAGTGGTAAACAAACGGCAGATGCAAGTAAGTTTGATCATTGTAAGGTAAAGAATATCTATCTTAAGAATGGGAGGAATGAGGTATTTCCAAAAGAATCAAGAAACTTAGATATTGCTAACAAGGATTACTTTAAGATGTACGAAGATTATACTGCGTTTAAGAGAATAACATGTGGCAACACCGAAATGCACTATGACCCTAAAGAGTTTATAGATAACAGGCCAATGTATGTGATTAATTGTAGTAAGAGGAAGAATGTATCGATAAATGAGAGAACGAACATAAAGATTGTTGTACACTTTGCAGAAGCTGTGGCTGCTGATACTATATGTTATGCGATTTTAATTGGGCGAAAGAACTTTACATATGATCCCAAGAATGAGAAAGTGGTAGAAGAGTTTTAGATAGTTAACAAAATATCAAAAACAGTATTCGACTTTAATGGGTATCGAAAAGATACCCTTGCATCCTCAAACCGTTTTCATTAACGATTGTTTTATGGAAATTTTTCCATCAAACGAAATTGACGAAAATGATTAAATATTTTTTTTGGTGAAGATAAAAATTGAAAAGTGTTCATTGATTTTCTATATAATAAATACGATGGCAAAACACGTTGATTTTTTAAACAACCTTGGAAGTCTTAAGCAGAAACAAGTTGTTGGATTAAGAGAATTAGAATTAAATACGGAATATAAGATTGTGAAAATGGAAAAGACTAAAACTAAGTTTGGAAAGAGCATTTTGGTCGAGTGTGAGGAGTCCAAGTTTTTTCTTCCACCTAGATTTACAAAACATTTAACAGATAAAATGATTGATGAGATCGTTAAAGATGGGATAAAAATCAAATACACTGGTCTAAAAGAAAACTATCCAACTGTCGAGTTCTGTATGTAAATCCAAAAATGAACGAAAATGAACAAAAATATGTCATCAAAAGTAAAAAATGGAGTGATTAGAATGGATCCCCAAAAGAAGTTTACACTGACTAACAATTTCAATGTAATTGTGAAAAATGTGCAAACCGAAGTTCAAGTTGTTTTTGATATTAACGGCTGTCTATTCAGCTTGAATTATGATCAGTGGACAGATTTTAAGAAGTCATTGTTTCCCATAGAGAACGAGGTTAGCAGAAGATTCCATTATCAATATCCGAACTTGTAATTTTAAGTATGTTCTAAGTGTTTTATGGTAATGCCATAAAAGCTAAGACCTTTGAATATACAAATACAACTCAGTTATTGAATGCTTTCAACTCTAGAAATGTGGGGAGAAAAAGAGATGATGTGAGAAATACATTTTGTATATGGAACACTAGCGCGCGCAAGTGGCACGTTTTGGAACTAAATAGTGGCTCTGTCGACAAGGATCTTCACAGCCAAAGTCGCCGTGTAACAGCGCAACATTCTGATAGTTATGAATCGTTACGAGAGAAAAGTTTAGCGAAGGATACAGCGCCCGAGCTATGTGAAGCCGTTAAATCCAATGCTAGCTATATGTGAAGCGAGACATACTGCGGCGTTAATCATTCTCTCTCTGTTTCTTTTGCATAAACCTCTCTGTCATTCAGAGCTGATGGGAAGGAAAGAGCGAGAGAATGAGAGAGAGAAAAAAATTGGCAAGCGTTCAAGTTTTACTTCCTCCTTCTTCTTTGCTATATATGTATATGTGTGTTAGTAGCTTTTTCTTTTTAAACTTGTTTCAGAGATGATGTAATAAGTAAATACATATAACAGCTTGCATTTCCTCATACAGCGCAGAATGAGCAGTACATCTGATCAAAGAGTATGTAGATTCTTAGAAAGCATTGTAGCTAAGTCTGACAATGAAACAATTGAGCTAAAAATCACACAATTAAAATTAAAAAAGAAGCGAACTAAGGATAATATTAGAAATGTACAAAAACGTATGAAAGAACTATCTAAAAAGCTTCGTATGTATGAGCATGATTATGATAATATCGATATACAAATTTCAAATCTAAAAAAAACAACTTAATTTGAAGAAGATAAAGATATGGCTGAACTAAACATTAATCTAAGATAATACATCTCATAATATTTTTTGAAATCGGAGGGCACATATATATGGATGGTGCTCACAGAATGTCGCGATGGTTGGGGCGATATTCACCAAAAAATATATATAAAATTATGTCTTTTAGATTGTAAGTTTTTAGATGTAAGTTTTTATGATTTTAAATGTCATAAAAGCATATTCAATCTCACTTGGGGGTATCCTTCTGTGTTAAAGTACAATGGTCAGTGGCGGCTTCATAAATTTTTGGTAGTTAGGGGGTGGAGGGGGAAAGTGGGCCCGTTGTTAGGTACCCAATCTACTCTAGTGTTAGTGTCATGCCGTGGAAAGTCAGCGCCCGGGGCTATAGCATACGACGTCGCTCCCATACATGTATTCCAAGTATTTTTTCCTTTTTTCCTTTCATCTCTTCCGAATTTGGCGCCCCGTACCTCGACGCCCGGTGCTCCCGCCCCGAACGCCCTCTCACGGTACAGTACGCTCTAGTGTACTTGATTTTCAAATAGTAATACAATATTACATCTCCATTTGGCAACATTTCGGATGATATTTAAAAAAAAAGATAATTTCACAAATTTCTTACAAACCTAATTTTTTGTTCTCGAACTTCTTGCCTTTGTATAATCAACCAATATGAGTCGAAGTACATTTGATTTTCTGTAATCACTGCAATCGGTCACTAGATGATTCTCTCACGACTTAACAATTCGTCTACAATTCAACTCTTCCACATGTGTCCACCCTGGTCTCGAACTGAAAACCATTTCAATCTTCTACCTTATTTAATTTCATAATTTTGCTGAAGGGGAGGTCACTCCCGCTCGGGTAAAATGCTCACATAGAGTACAGGTACCAAAGTTAACTTTCTGGTAGGCAAACACCATGTGTGTGGGTTTTCCCGGGGTTGTACCGTTTCCTCCACTTCCTTCACTCCATTGTTTGATTCCTTTCTCATCATTGCCATCTCCTTTAGTCTAGCCGCCATAACCGTGTGATGTAAAACTTAAAGATTTCATGTCATTTCTCTGATAAGCGGTAAAAGTAACACAACATTAATGGAAAGCGTTAGAAGTAAAAGGTAAAATATATGTTTGATATTTCTATTTGAACTTTCAATTTTGTTCATTAATAATCTTAAAGTGAAATAAAAATTGTCTAAGGCGAACATTTATTATTATTATTAATAATCTCTGTTACAGATTCGTCAATATAATACTGCTTTCCTCAAAGACGTCTGAGATAGGATTAGTAAAAATAAGTGTTTATTTTCTAACATTGCACAACCACCAGCAAAAGTATCTCTCCCTAAGTGCTCTAATTCCATTACTCGGGGTCCAATTTGCTGCTTTTAAAACGCCTGGGCAGATGCAACCCAACTTACACGTAACTTTACTTGGCGCTGACAGCAGTGGGTACCACTAAATCAGGTATTTATGCAAATAAAATTATAAGTAGATGACACACGAAACATTCCTCCGTTCTGATATGAATCTTTATGGTTCATAGCGTGTTTTGCAACGAACACCATATATTAATCTCAATATTGTTCTGCATGTAATGTATTATTTCATTATATACTGTTTAGAGAAAAATGACACTGACCTCGCATGGATCAGAAAATGCTTGAATGTAGGTGAAAATATCAACTCTGGAACAAGTGCAGGAAATAAATGTAAAGCATTTTCTAAAATAACAGAACTCCTCCAAATCTCCTCGTTCCAAATATTTTTCTTTCTGGATAGGAGAATTTTTTGTCATATAGAGTATGTACTGAAATTGATATAGAAACATTGAAAATGTGTGAACGTGGCCAGGATTCGAACAGCCAAATAGAAGTTCAGTGCACTAACATTTAACTACCACGTTACTTCCGTTTCCACTCAAACTATTAGCAAGTTAAAATCGTTGCATGTAAGACTATAAACAACATACTAATGATCGTGTGAGGGGACATTCAACATGTGAGTGTCAAAATAACTTACTCAAGATTTCCTTCTGTAACTCAAAAACAAGGTATATAGACACTCCTCAATGACGAAAATATCACGAAATGTTCTTCAAGTTGATGCAACGCATCGTTTTTAACGATGGTCATGATTAACAATACTATTCTTGCTCACCTTAACTTTTAATTTCCAAAGAAGAAAACATGGCACCCATTATTTTCTCATTCTTTAAATTATATCAACACTTGTAGAAATAGACAGTTCCATTTGTATCTTCCGTAACTAAAAATTTATTTTCATATATTTTATAAGGAATTTGAGACAGATTACTGATGTTTGTAAGGCGAAGCCTACTAAAGTTCGAACCACTCTGAAAAACAAGGTCAGCATTTTAACTGTCCTTGATATTTCTTTGTTCGTGTCCTGTCATGTTCGGAATACGTCGAAAGAACGTGTGGTGCAGCTGGCAAACAATATCACGTTTATGACGAACTAAAAAAAGCTTGATAAAGCATGAAACTCTTAAGACAGGGACATGGGTTCAAATCTCATTGTGGCAATTATTTTTATCTTTATTGGAAGGTTTTGTTCAAGTAATTGTTATTTTATATTTATTTTTTATTACTATTATTATTATTATTATTATTATTAAAAATAATATTAATATTAATATTAATATGATTGAAACCTCGAGAGTTGCCTTCATATTTCTCGTATTATAGAAGTTTTTTGATTGAATTACAAGTCTCGTTGTTGGTGTCGAACGTATACGGAACGTATATGAAATGCTTAAAATTGGTTAAAATATTAATATTTCTAGCAGTAGTAGAAGAGGTGTTACGAACTTGCAAGCAATTGCAGGGAAAATAATAAAATTTACGTTTTATCAGTCCTATTATTGACCCATAGTAAAGCCATCCGTTACGTATTCATCAATTGTTCGCTAAAAATGTTACGTTCCCAGACAGTACGGTTCAAGGTTGATTCGGCTGACTACATCTTGCAGACGTGTTTCGTAGGTCACCATTTTGTTGCGAGTGTATTCAAGGAAGTCGTCTCAACACTAAGACCGAGAAATACTAATACTTCTATGATTTCTTACATTGGAAGTATCCATATTACAAATGATAAAAACTTCCTTTAATTACCCAACGGGAATCGATCCCAAGACAAACGGGAGTCAACGCTTATCTCACTATTCTAATACATCGCTGTTATTAAGAGGGAAAAACATGACGTGAAGTGCCTTCAGCAAATTGCACACATTTACCATTCCAATGTTGAAAGACCCTTATTTCCTTCATAATAAAATAGAAAGTGTTATGTTAAAACAATAATAAAGAGAATTCAAACCTAAATTGTTAACGTAAATTGCTGGAAATGTATGATAGAAGCAGTATTGGTGGATGTTGTTCCGGCATTTGGATATGAGGAAGTTTAAAACCGAGATTGAGCATTGAGTTAAATATTACGTGAAACTACAGTTTAAAAATATTTTTTTCTTAAATGAAATGGAATGAAAATTTTTCATGATTTTTTGGTCTCACTGTTACTTCGGCTAGTCAAAAGGTTATATCTCTTATATCTCTTCTGGGTTATATCTCTTCGGGTATTTCTTTATAATTATATTCTATCATGAGCCATTAATATACACAACAGTTTGTCGAGTTCATCATTTTATCCAGTCTCCTCGATATTGTAGAAATCAAAATCTATAACCGTTGCCTCACGAAGGCGTGATGTGTGGCCCGAGCAATCGAACGTATTTTTTATACAAAATTTCTGTTTATTACGTCATTTTTATGGAAGTTCTGTTTTTGGTAGAAAAAGAAAAGTTATAATGTAAACAACCTTAAAGTCAAGCAACTCCATGCCGAAAGCGTCGGTGGACTAGCAACCTCTTAGCACAAATAGGATATCCTGCGGCAAAGATCCGCTGTGGCCCTGTTTTGAAAATTATACCTCCAGCAACGAAACACCAATGAACCTTAAAATTACTCCCCCAACTACATTAATCGCCGTGGTTTAATATGCGTGATTTGTTTCCATTAAAGTGAGTCTTATTTAAAGAAAATACTAAAAATACTCCGGAGTGAACTCGAACCATCACTTATAAGATCAGTAGGCAGATGTTTCCCAGACCTCGCCAGAGAGGCGATTAAGTATACGCCGCATGTAGAAGAATAAATAGTTGAAATCTTTTTAATTTGGAAAATCAGAGTGCTCCTTAATGTAAATAACATGAAACTCAAGCCATAGACTTTTACACCAAAGGAAAGCTAAAATAGTTTTGAAATAAATAAAATTTGTATCAATGATGTCCATTATGGGAAAAAAATGTTAAAGCAAGGGTATTTTCAAATTTACAACCTTTCCATATTAATTCCAACAGAGACAACTAATAAACCTCAGGTTTTGGTATTTAACTTTTACAAAAAGATTGACACGTTTTTGAAAAGTGATTTTTGGAGAGAAACTGCTTTCATTTTAACTGTGGCTCAGTGGCATGATGTCTAACTGGGCAAGTGGTTCCATGAATTGAAAATAAAGTCGGACATCCGAGACCTAGAGAAAGACCATGTTCGTTTCTTTTAGTATTTTATATATAGGCGCGGTTCCAGGGAATGGTTAAGGCTAGTAGATCTCGACGGTTTGAGGAATCGAAATCGTAGTTTTGGTTTGTAATACAAACCACTTTTAAACAGTTAATCAAAACAAAACCGATTTATTTTCTATTGAGCATTAATGTGTTCAACGAAAGTAAGTTATTAAGCGAAAGACATGATGAATCGTAATTTCGTTTAAAATTTAAATAGCAGAGCCACAATTACTTAATCTGAAGAAATTATTCCATATAGTTCAAGCTTTGTTTCAAAATATATAAGAATATTCTCAAAAGGTTCAATTCAGTGTTGTATCAAACCGAACAGAACCAAAAACGATTTGGTTTCTGAAATAAACAGACACATTCGATTTGAAAGCTAAATTATACCCAAATCGGTTAACCGATTAACCAATATTTTGGAACATTTCTACTGGATGGACTGTAGTTAATCTTTCTATTGTCTACTGTTGTTATGAACCCATCTAGACACTTGAGCAGTTGGGTATCATATTTCGGGAAAATTAAAATGTTGCAAGTAGTGTCCTTAAAAAATAACTTTCTTAACGATGTGTCAAACTTTTTCGTTAAAATTTAATGCCAAAATCTGTGGTTTAGTAGTTGTCTCAATTTTAAAAGTTGTTAATATTAATTTACAAATTTGCTCTGTTGGAATGTATAACGAAAAGTGGCAAATTTGAAAATATCCTTGTCTTAATGTTTTGTTCCATAATGGACATCATTAATACAAATGTTATTTATGAACTATTTTAGGTTCCCTTAGATTCTAAAAGCCAATGGCTTGAGTTTCAGGTTGTTTACATTAAGAAGCACTCTGATTGAATAAATTAAAAAGACCTCAACAATTTATTCTTCTACATGCGACGTCTCCTTCTCCCCTTCGTGGAATAGTCGGAAGAACACCCGCATTCTGATCAAAAGGTTGGTGGTTCGAACCCACTAAGGAGTATTTTCTTAGTATTTTAGACTTACTTTTAAGTAAACAAATCACGCATAAGGGTGATTTAACATATTTGGTTCAGACATTTTCTGGTTCATTATCGTTTCGTAGCGCGTCTGCTGCCTGTGGTATAATTTTCAAAACTTAAGTGGGGCCACAGCGGATCGTTGCTGCAAAGCATCCATTACTGCCGTGAGGTCCCTAGTTGCTCGTTGCTGTTCCGTCTACGCTTTCGACATGAAGTAGCTTGACTTTCAGGTTGCTTAAATTATAACATTTCTTTTTCTAAATTTCACAAAAACAAACCTCTCATACAAAAGAACGTATTGAACAGAAAATATGTATAAAAAGTACCGTTGAGTGCCCAGGCCACACATCACGTCTTTCCTGCCCCTTGGTTCTGGATTTTGATTTCTCCAATATGGAGTACACTGAATAAAATGTTGAAATCGGCAATCTGTAATGTATAGTATACTAATGGCTTGTGAAATAATGTAATGATTAAGAAATACCTGAGGATATATATATATATATATATATATATATATATATATATATATATATATATATATATATATATAACCCTCTCCTTTAGCCTAGCCGGCATAATCCCGAAACGTAAAACTTAAAGATTTTATTTCATTTTTATTTCCGAAGATATGTATTTAAAGAATGGCCTACCCGTGTCTATGAGACCCATTTACTTATACTTTAAATACTATTTTCAACTTAAAAATAGCTGTGTGAGTTGTAACTTCTTGTACCTTCCTAAAACGAACGATAACAGACGCTAGTGTTACAAACCAGTTTCATTTATTGTTAGGTTGCTTCTAGTAGAGTTCTGAACATTACGTGCGACTGTCAGACCCAGACCGAATGTTCACGAAAGTTTTTACTAGTGTCAAGAATCTTGTAAGAAATTTACATTTTTATTGTGATTACCTTTCCACATTTTATGAGTGATATATACGGAAAACATTTCAGTTGACATTTTGAGCAACTCTAGAACATAATGAAACATGGAACAGTTTCTGAGACTGAAATCCATAGAATTTAATATTATGATGAAAGTGAACTCGATCGTTCCGGTGCAGATCTTGATTTTGATTTATTTCGTGAACATGATAGAAAGCTACGAAACCTAGAATAATAACATATTACAACAAAACGAAGGGTGGTGTAGACGTTGTTGAAACCTTGTGTGTGAGTACAGAGTCGTAAGAAGAAACACGCCACTCTTTTCTTTTTTCAGCCATGAACGTTGCCACATTCAATGACTATCTCACTCCCAAGGCTAACGAAATAAAAATGACAAAGACGGGATTATGTCAGGAAACTAGTGAAATCTTTGCTAAGGCCTTATATAATTCATTGCGCAACACAAAAGAAATCAGTCACGTAAAACTCGACTTCTTGCAGCAAGATTTTCTGACATCCAGGTGGACAGACAAGCTTCTCCCGAGACAGAAAAGAGGGTGAACATGCCACAGATGGAAAGACAGCAAAACTGACTTCTACTACATAGTTTGTAAAGCACAACTACCTTTTAGCCACGCGAAAATGATGTGTAATGAATGCTATGACAGCAAAAAAAAAAAAAACTTTACCTTTTGACATTGAGTACATTTCAAGATACGTGCCTTAGGTTATGTTTAAAAAAACTTGTATGTGTGCTGTAAGTATATTATTCAGAACAATGTTTAAGCGAGTATCATTTCTAAATAATTTTCTATAAAAGGTCATATAATTTACTTTAAAAATTTGATACAATTACAAATATATTTTTATAAAGTAAGGGAAAACACCAATTTTGAGTATAAATGTTCTTTTGTGTTTTAGAAATACCTCTAATTACATAGAACTATGTTTTTATTTTAAAAATATCCTTTGGAAATAAATTATTCTGTTTTATTTTCTTGGGTCCCTCAGACCCAGCTCGACCGTTTATGATTTTTTTTTCCGCGCGGGCATTCTATGGTTAAAGTGTAGTTTCACGTAATATTTAACCTTGATGCTCACCAGCGCGTTAAACTTCCTCGTATCTAAATTCTGCAACAACATCTACTAACACTACTTCTATTTACGTTGTTAATTTAGATTTGAATTCTCTTCACTATTGTTTCTACATAATACTTTCTACTTTTATTATGACGGAAATAAGACTTTAAAACATTGGAATTTTAAAAGTGTGTTCTTTTCTGAGAACACTTAACACAGTTTTCCTCTTTATTAAACAGATTTGTAGCAAAGTAGTGAGATAGGCGTTATTTCCATATCGTGTTTGTCGTTGGTTCCATTCTCGTTGGGTACTTAAAGAAATTGTTTATCATTTGAAATATTGATACTTCCGATGTAAGATGATATGGAAAATATTCAGTTTCTCAAGGTCATAGTATGGAAAGGACTTTCTTCAGTAGACTCGCAATGGAAAGGTGAACTGGTAAAGACTACTACAACATGATGTCAGCGTTACCTATCTTGATTCGTACTGTCTGGGAACGTAACGTCTTTATCGAACAATTAGTGAATACTTAAGGCACATCGTTAGTACGGGTCAAAAATACAATTGATAAAATATAAACGTTGTTGTTTCCCAGCAATTGCTTGTAAGCTTTTACTACTGCCAGAAATATTAATATTTTAAGCAATAAGCAATTCAATTAAAATTCAATCAAAATCTTCATAAAATATTACATATGTAGCCAACTCTTGACTTTCCAAGAATAATAATAATAATACAGGAATAACAGAATTACAATACTAATGGCGTGAACAATAAATTCCAATAAAAAATTGCCACGACGGGATTCAAACCACGGTCCCTGTCATGCAAGTTCTATACTTTACCATTCTATTTGGCTTACCCGGGTTCAAACCCCGCCACGTTCAGACTTTTCAAATTGTTCAATGTCAATTTCAGTGCATATTGAGTGTGACAAGCAAGATGCTTCGCCTCTCCAGAAAGAAAAAGATGTTGGAATGACGAGAATTGGACAAGTTCTGTGGATGATTTGCAAATCTATTTCCAACGGTTGTCCTAGATTTCATATTTTCAGCTACTTTCAATCATTTTCCGATTCATGTGTGGTCAGTATGTTTATTTCTATAAACATATAATATATAAGGAAATAATACATTACATACACAGTAATGTTGAGAATAATATATGGTGTTCGGTGGACAACATGATCCGAAACATAGAGATTCATCTCAGAATGGAGAACTATTTCGTTAGTCAATTACTTTACAATTTTACCTGCTTTAACACCTGGGTCAATGCTACCAACTGCTGTCATGGCCGAGAAAATGTTCGTGTAAGTTGGGTTGCATCTGGCCAGATGTTCTCACAACTGCAAATGACCTAGAGTCCAAGTAATGTAATTATAGCATTTATTGGGTGTGATACTTTTGCTGTTGGCTGTACCTCAATTTGACATTCAAGAAAATATTCAGATCCAAAGTCGTTAATGTTTTGTATCTAGACCTAAGAATGAAACTAATATATCTATTGCAGTACCATGTGGTTTATGAGTTATTGATTTATTTCTGTCCTTATGAAATTCTGTAATTGTTGCAGGCTTTCTTTCCTCACTACTATCATCACCGTCGTTATCAAATGAGAGGGAGATCTGTAAAAGGAAAGAATAATTAGAAATCACAGAATGACCTTGCGGTTAATGCAGACTTTCGGGGAAATATAAAACCATAGTGGAAAGAATATTGTTATCTTTTAACATTTTTATCATGAACTATACGACAAATGTTTCATGGGAATATTCGTTAATACTTTGAAAACATTATGTTAAATTTAATTATTAAAACTTCATAACGAAATCTTTCTGGCCAATTCTCCTTACCTGCACAAGAAATGTCACCAAAATTATGTATTTGTTTCATATATATTACACTATGTGACAGCCATTTTGTAACTGCGGTGCCAATATGTGATCTTTACTCATTCCTTTGCGCTGAATCCAAATTCGTAATGCAAAATTTTTCCAGCACGTACCATTATCGAGTTACGCGTGACGTCAGTTCCGGTGTTATGTACGTCCGAATTTTTAAATTTATATTGCTGGCAATGCTGCTGAACTAAAGAAAATGAAAAACATGTGACGTATATCAGTCGGCTAGATCTTTACTCGTGATAAATAAACCGATGGGAGTTTCTAGTGAATGTTGTGTTATTTGTGTTTTATCGTAGTTGAAGTATAGATGCTGCAGTTCATCTGCTTACGTACATTTATTAGACAGCTTGTTGTGAATAGAATATTTTGTTTCTGTGGTTGGAACTCAATGGCTACATTATTGAATCGTAAACTCGGTTGTTACAAATCCAAACTGCTTCTGTTCTGCAGAGGAAACAAATTTCGCAACTGATACGGACAGCATACAAAACATACTTTGATTGTCCCGTTGGCGATCAACATAAATCATGGGCACCTCATGTGTGTTGTATATCATGTGTGGTAACACTAACTGAGTGGATGAAAGGAAAGAAGCGAGCAATGAAGTTCGGAGGGCCCATGATTTGGTGTGAACCAAAGGACCACACAACGGATTGTTACTTTAGTCTGACTAGTGTTTCTGGTTATTAAACTAAAAAATAAACATTCTATTGTTTATGCCGACGTGATGTCAGCCATAAAACCAGTACCCCAAGGGACGGATTTGTCAATCCCCACTGCACAATCAAGAACAGTGACTGAAAGTGAGGTTTGAAGCAACAAAAGTGAAATTGATTCTTTATCAGAATGGGAATTTGAAGATTACCAGTTGTCTCCCATCATTCAGCAACCTCAACTTAATGAATTACGAGGGAACCTATCAAAGTGTAACTCTGACTTCAAGTCGAGACTATGGCCGTTGAATACCTTGTCCCAAAAGAACATGACACAAAAAGGGATACATCCTCGATCTCAACCGTTGCGGAGATATAAGCGTGAAATTTAGAAATTGAGCTCCATACTATACATTAGAAAGTGAGATTCCAGGTCAGATTTTTTAGAAATGGTCGGGTAAGGAAACTCAGCTAATACATATAAAATTAGTGTGGGGAGCACTGCACCTTTTGAATGAAAAATTTGTGCCCCGGGGTATTCGCAGGGTCCCAAGCGGGGTCCAACTCAAAATTTGCAAATGGAACTGCGGGTGAAGTAGCATATTGTATGAAAGCTACTGTAAAATAAAAGAAGATAGAACAAATATCATCTCTCTACGACAACCCTGTGCAAACGGGCAACTGTTCAAAATGTCAATACATCAGAAAATCTTTGGCACTCTTCTAAATCCGTTAAGTTGCGACAATGACAGAACAGAAAAACACGTTTAAAGGTACAGGGTATTGAAGTAAAGCAAATTGCTGCAGAGTCTCTCATAGAGTCGCAGAACGACGGACCTTATCAAAGTATAAGTGTGACGTCGAATGACCAATGGACCATAGAATGATCATGACCATTGGATTTCGTGTCCTAGAACAGAATTGATACATTGTCAATCGCAACCGTCATGGAAGGTGAGATGTTCAAAAGGCAACGGGTCTGTTTTCATTGAAGTTTACGATATTTGTTTTCATTTTGTCTAGCACAATATATGTTTTCTTTTTATTAAAGTAACATTCTGTAAATATACTAACACGTATATGCGAAGTTGTATATCTATTTTCATTGGACATAGTTTTGTTTACTTATATTTCATCCACATATTTTTCCAATAAATTGCATATTGCTGCAAATCAATATTTTTCACACTGGGTATATTGTGTGCCAATATTCTATGAAACACTACGTTACGTTCACTACGTATTGGCTCGTCTCCCACCCCACTTGGTTATCGTTTTCTCTCCCGAGTTTACAATTATCAAACTGGTTTCCAACTTTATATTTTAAAGAAATATTCTTGAACATTCCCTATAGTCCTAGAAATCACCCACCGATTTTATTTTATTTCTACACCATTATTCCTGTTTTCTCCAACCCCACTCCTCTTCAATTTGCCTCACAGTTTGAAGGTCAATACTTTTTGTCTTTATCATCATGTTTCTCGTTGAGCAAATCCCCCGAGAGAAATTTCACGGTGCACTCTGCTTATCTGCGGCCCCGATTCGCGAGGCATATACTGCTGCCTTTTGACCTTCTCACCGTCCACGACGGTTGCGATTAACAATGTATCCTTTCTCTTCTAGGACACGAAATAGAATGGTCATGGTCATTCTATGGTCCATTGCTCATTCGAACTCACACTTATACTTGGATAAGTTCCGTTGTTCTGTGACTCTGTGAGAGACTGTGCAGCAATTTGCTTTACTTCAATACCTTGCAATTTTAAACGTGTTGTCTGTTTTGTTATTGTCACAAAATAAAGGATTTAGAAGCGTGGCCATAGATTTTCTGATGTAAGTTATATTATTTTGAGCAGGTGTCCGTTTTCACAGGGTTATCATAGAAAATTGAGATTTGTTCTACCTTCTTTAACAGTATCTCTCATACAATGTACCACATCAGCCCCGGTTCATTTGCAAATTTTGAACTGGACCCCGCCTGGGACCCTGCGAGTGCCCCGGGGACACACATTTTTACACATTTTTCATTCAAAAGGTGCTGTGCTCCCCACACTAATTTGATATTATTCGCTGAGTTTGCTTATCCGGCCGTTTCCGAAAAATGCGACCCGGTATCTCACTTTGTAAAGTATAGTGTGGAGCTCAATTTCTAACTTTTCACGCTTATATCTCCGCAACGGTTAAGATCGAGGATGTATCCCTTTTTGTTTTATGTTCTTTTGGGACAAGGTATCCAACGGTCATAGTCTCGATTCGAAGTCAGACTTACATTTGAATAGGTTCGCTCGTTAGTGCGAGAAATGAATTTGACAAAAAAATGAGGCCCAGATACTTGGGTCTAGGATAAAACAGTGACATCTTTTTGCACCAGGCACGTCTATTTCACTGTATAGGGATCAAGAGAAGGAATTCGCACAGTTCTATTGGATGGAAAATTCAATGTGCGTGTTTACCGATGTGAATGGACTGTTCCATACACTTGGAATTGAACACAACCCAATGCAATGGCGTCTATTTATTGATGCCTCTAAGTTGAGTTTAAAGGCAGTGCTCCTGCATAACGGCAACCAGTGGCCGTCCATACCCACTGCCCATGCAGTAGGCATGAAAGAGACGTATCAAACTATGGATGAAGTTGTGTCTGCCATAAAATATAACTCTTTTAAGTGGAGAGTGTGTTGTGATCTTAAAGGTATAGTTATCCTCCAGGTTTTGCAAGCAGGATACACAAAGTATAGTTTTTTGTGGTTGTGGAACAGCCGAAACACTGCAAACCACTATGTTTAAAGGGTTTGGCCTAAGCGTGGGCAATACACAGTTGGTGAGCAAAATATACATATTCCTCTGATTGATTCTAAGCAAATCTTACTTCGTTCCCTGCACATTAAACTTGGTTTAATGAGTACATGTGTGAAGGCTCTGGACAAGGAGAGCGTAACTTTCAAGTACTTTAGGGAAAAATTTCCCAACTTAAGTAAAGCAAAGGTTGCAGCAGGGATTTTTATCGGCCCTCAGATAAGGAAATTACTTCGTGACCCAGGTTTTGAAAATAAAATAAACTATTTTGAAGTCGGTGCATGGAATACATTTGCTGCGTTATGTGGCGATTTCCTAAGGAAATACAGGAGTTCTTACTATGTACAGTTGATCAATGATTTGATAGCAATCTATCAAGTTTTAGGCTGTCGCATATCATTGAAGCTACATTTCCTTGATTCTCACTTGGTATTTTTCCATTCAAACTTGTGTGACGTGAGTGGTGAAAACGGAGAGCGATTCCACCAAGAAATTTCCCAAATGGAACGCCGCCACAAATGGAAGGAAGATTGGATGCTTCAATGATGTGCGACTACTGTTTGGTTTTGTGCATAGAGTCCGACACTAAATCACACAAAAGAAGATCACCAGGAGTTTATTTCCAGCAGTAACAAGTAAGTGCCTCGTAAAACTAATTTGTCTAGTGTGTATTCGCAGTTTCACGTGATGTGATAGAAAATTTCTAAATACACCATTGAATTCAGCGACCCCAAATTAGTAAAGAACAGGTACTTTCATTCCAGTTACAAAAAAAAAGTTTCAATTTGTTACTTACTGTGTTTTTAAACATGTTGAGCACATATCAGAACATGGAAAGGAAAGTTCAAAAATTAATTTATATTCTTATAACATAGTTGAAGTCAGTAACATGTAGTCTTTCCCCTTTTTTCTCAATTTGGTATCAGGAGTAAAAACTGTACACATTGTATAAGCCTCAAAAGGAAAACACAAAAGAAAGGGCCAACTGCAGTACAAAGTGATCTAAATATTTTTAGTCATTTAAAGAAACTATTTGAGCTATATAATTTTTTATATCTGAAACATAGTTTCCTTGGAAATTAGGGAAAATGGATAATACTATAAGTGTTGGAAGTCAGAAAAGAACGAAATGGTATACTCTTGTATACGAATGTTTAATTCGAATTTTAAAATAAACATTGTAAAAATACAACGAAGGAGGTATTAATATTCATTTTTGCGGGCGCGGATACTCCGTTTGCTGTAAGCAGTACTGTAATTCTCCTTATAGTGTGGCTGTAAATGCACCGAGTCTTTTACTTTCGTTTCCACATTGTTTGAGAAATTGTTTACTTTAGATGTATTTGTCCAGGACAAATAAGACTCTATTATATTTAATTCAATACAAGTGAAAATTAGTTTTACTACTGATAGTAACAGATATATGAAATTGTATCTGTGCACATTGTGATTGTATTTACCCTGATGTAATATGTCTATTGATTTTTTTTTATTTTTACCATATTCGTTATTTTGACGAATGATATATGTTATTGATATACGTAATATTATATTTTCGTCCATAAATATTATATAAATTATCAAAGCTATGTATGGCCTATCACGGAAATCCGCAGTAGAAACAAAGATCCAGTTACTGATACTAATTAGAATGCAAATTTCTAGCGCATTGTCAGATTGCCCCAGTGGAAAGTAGTGGTTCCCAACCTAGGGGCGTGTTGCTTTCTGTTAGTGAGGCGTGAAGATCGAGTAAGGAGGATAAAAGCTCCTGCCAGAAATGAACTCCGAAATGAATAAAGCACCACTTTTAATGACCCTTTAAAATTAATATGACAATTTTCTAATGACCATTTACAAAAAAAATACTACGACGCCAACCAAAAGTGTTGCCGGAAATAAATATAAATTTCTGAGATTATTATTGTTATCATTATTTGTCTCCTACTTCTTGGCTGAGACTTGAACCATTAACCACCTTCTTCAAGTCGCTGAATGCATTTCTTAGCTGTTTTCTTGTCGCAGCCCAGATCTCTAGCGATGTGAGGGGCAGTTCATCCTGTTGTTGCTCGATTTATGATTTCCTTTCTCAGAGTAATAGTTGCTCTTTACAGAATTTAGGCAGCCTGTACAATTTTGCGTTGTGATTCTTATTAGCAATCTCAGTTAGGTGGATATTTCTACTGTGCATCATTAGCATCATTATCATTAGAAGTATTCCGCCATTATTGGCGGGTCACTTGCCGCAACCGAGAAGATTCCATAGTCCATGATCTTATATTAACCATTATCCATGATCTTCATCGTCAAACACGATTATTCTGTTTTCATATAGTCGATAGCCTAATTCTGTTTTGATATATTATAATTAATCTCCTCCCTGTTTTTCCTGCCATCATACACCGTCTAGCACATCACTCGATACAGTTCCTTATTAATCAATGTTACAATCAATTTCTCTTCCTCTTGTTAATAATATCTGTTTTATAATACCATTTATAACACCCCTTCATTTGTTTTCCTATCGACCCGGCTAATTTTATCCATATTTATCCACTCCCAAATTTCAAAACATTCTATTGTTACTCATCATTTTTGTCTAATGTCCATGTTTCGGCCCTGTACAGTACGATAACATACAGTACACAAAGTATTTTATGAGTCTTTCTTCAAATCTTTATTTAGGGTCGCAAAAAATAGTATTTTCTTTCTCCTAATGACTTCTTTCTCTATTACTATCCTTGCTTTTATTTCATGTTCGCACTCTACATCATCACTATTATTACTACTCAGATATCTAAAACAACTTACCTGTTCTATTTTCTCCCCTCCTTCTTCTACATTTGGTACCGACCGCTTAGTTCCAATCACCATGGATTTTGCCTTTGTAACTTTTATTTTCACCCCATATTCTTTACTAGCCTTTCTCAAGTTTTCTCCATCTTATTGATTTTTCTTTTTAGATTGAGCAACAATTGCCATATCATCTCCAAATCGTATCCAGCTAATCATTCTACCTCGTACCGAAATGCCATCCTTCATCATGTAGACTCTTGTTCGCTACCTCTTCTAGATAGATACCAAATACTGTTGGCGAGACACATGATACTTGTCGAACTCTTCTTCCAATTCTACTTTCTGCCTACTGCAAATGCAATTTCCATCACAGGTCTTAAATAATTCTGATAATTTGTAGAATAGTTTATGACGAATATATAATAGAGCCAATATCAATAACATTTGCCATTCGTCAAGTAACGAATGTAGTATATATATAAAAAATTCAATAATGATGTTACATGTGGGTGAAAAAGGCTTAAACTTCAGATAATACAAAATACATTTCAGTTGCACTCCCCGCCGGTCTAGTGGCTAGAAGTTGTGTCTTTGTAGCATGGGGTATCGGGTTTGATTCTCGGTGGAAGAGCGTTTCAAATTTTAACTGTCCTCATAGTTTTTGTGTTCGTGTCTCTGTCGCTCAACGTTACTGGAAATATAATAATACGTATAACCGAGCACAAAATAGAAGGAAGTTACTGACAAGTAATACTTCCCAAGTGTAACACTCCGATTTTGATTAAATTTTGCAAGTAATTATTCCCAATAAAATTAACGAATAGTGTTTTTATATATTCTGCAAAAAACCGGTTTTAGAGAGGTAAAGCCCCCACCAAGTATTTTGGAATTTGACGCCCAAAAGACAAGAAGGAGAAGTGAACCGAAGTGAATGAAATTGTATGTATATATTGGATATGTAAAATAAGGCCTATAGTGTTTCACAAGTGTGTCCATCCGATTTCATCAAAATTTGGCAGGTCAATAACAAACAAACACTATACCGTATTTTATAGTATTTCACGAGGCACCTTTAACCTTTGCAACGTTTTTCCGCATAAACAAAAACATGTGTCTATTAATTTCCTATTTGCGGTTGATGTGCCACATTTGAAGCAAACCGATAGAGACATCTGAGAAAGACGAAGGGCCTTATTTCACATAGGATCTGTACAATATCTACACACAATTCCATTTGCTTCGGTCCACTTATTCCTGTGCTATGCTATTTAGGTATTATTTACTTTTTGTGGAGGGGGCCTAGGACCCAAAACTGTTTTTCCTCACAAATTAAAACACGTTTTATTTATTGGGTTGCAAATTGTCCCTATACGAAGTTTCGTTGCAATTGTCCATTCTCTTTAGAAACTTCTGAGGTATACGTATTTGCACTTTTGATATTTCGTAATCAACGGTCTAGAAGGTCCGTGCCCTACTTAATCGCTTTTTTCCAGGAAAATACGAAATATATCTATCTCAATTTACGTCTACAATACCTGTACACAACTTCATTTAATTCGGTGCACTTCTTCTTACCTTTTAGGCATCAAATTTCAAACTTTTGGGTGGGGCATTTGCCATTTAAACCATTTTTTCCGCAGAAAATGAACACGCATTTGTTTATTTTTTTCGTATTGTCCCTAAACAATGTGCTGTTCCAATTTTTCATGTCCCTTAAGCACTTCTGACATACTTTTGTTAGCACTTTTGATATTTCAAGATCAAAGTTTTGGAGGGGTCTGTGCCCAGCCAAACGTTTTTCTCTTTCTTCTTTTTTTCAGGAAAAGATGAAACCCATATTCCCTCCTTCTATGCCTGTAATATCTGTGCACAATTTCATTCACTTCGGTTCACTTCTTCTGGCCTTTCGGGCCTGAACTTTCAAAATTTTGGATGGAGTCTTTTGCCACCTAAAACCGTTTTTCTGCAGAAAATAAAAAACAGTATTTTTTACTTTTTGCATATTGTCCCTACACAACGTTTCGTTGTCATTTTTATTTTCCTTTACACACATCTCACATATTGTTATTAGCACTTTTTATATTTCGTGATGAAAGATTTGAAGGGGTCCGTGACCCACTGAACCTCATTTTCCAAAAAAGAATATATATACGGAACACTTATTCTTTTATTTTACGTTTACAATATCTGTTCATAATTTCATTCACTTCGTTCCACTTGCTTTTGCCTTTCGGGCGTCAAATTCCAAAATTTTGGACGGGAGCTTTTGCCTCCTAAAATCGTTTCTCCTCCGGAAATAAAACAAACGTATCCTTTTATTTTATGTGTAGTATCTGCCTGCCAAATTTTATCAAATATCAGTGTTACACTTGGGAAGTGTTTCTTGTGAGATACGTTAGGTGAATCAGTTATGTTAAAAGAAAGAAAACAAGTGCTTTAGGGCGTTTGTTTTGTAGATCGTAAAGCACCCTTAAAGGTTGGTTCTAGTCCCACCATGGTAATTTTCTTACCTGTTCTCGAAGTTTCCTTTGTATTACTATTGGATTCGATTAAACAGAATTTCGAATAGAAACCGAACGTGGTATATCTATAGAAAGCGTAACTAGCATATGAGTTCGTTGAACTCATTGACTAAGCCTGTAATTTTATGATAGATTTACGACCATATTTATTATTATTATTATTATTAGTAGTAGTAGTTGTTGTTGTTGTTGTGGTAATAGTAGTAGTAGTAGTAGTTAAAGTAGGAAGTTTAAAATGAGACGTTTAGACTTATGTAAACTAAATTATATTATTTTGCGAATATTCACTAGTCCAATATACATTTACGGGATTTTGCTTTGTAAAATGAAGTTTATACAACATTGAATAGTAAAAATAGTACAATAGAAGTTGTGTTCGTAAAACGTTCGATTAAATAATTGGAATTGAACATGCCTTTCCAGTAAGGATTACATATAAAGAGCTTATTTCAAAGTACAATCCAGATAAATATTTGAGTTTTAATCCTACTAGAAATCGATAATATACACGATAATATTTACTTCATTAGTACTATAATTGTTTATGCTTTAACATATTAAAATTCTCTTTAAGTTATGATAAGTAAGTTATGCCATTTCAAACACATAGAACGAGAAATAAATGTAATGTTCTATTTTTTAAGAAGACCTTTCAAACATTAATAATTTCAAGGGGTGACCTGAGGGAGAATTTGAGACCCTATCGATTTGAGAAATTTCACCCTAGAGAAGAATCTTCTGAGATCATAACTGCTTTCAAATAGTTTTTATTAGAAATCACAGAGTAATAATGGAATAATGAACATACTTAATGTTTTGTTTTCAGCTATGGATTTTAGATTAAAATTCATATATTGTTCTGTTCTAATCAAATTTGAAAGAAAAGTAGTTGCCAGAGAGTTATTCAAAGAGATGTTCTTAGTTTTCTGATAAAAAATAGGAACACACTTTGAAAAAGAAAAAACAGAGACTTCCTACAGGGTTTGAACACATAAACGTCTGGCTAATAGAGTTTTGACCCAAACCTTTCGAACATTTCGTATACCATCAAAGAAGCTCTTATGACTGTTGTGTAAAGTTGTTTTCTGCTCTACACTCGCTTTTCTTTATTTTTATACGACCATGAGATTTTTTGTGAATATTTGGGCGTTAGAAGTCTTGTAATGTATAAAACTATTTTCCGAATAAATCACATTCCATTTTACGTCCTAATAACTTATATAAAACGCTTTGAATATTTGAAATGAATGTAATTGAAAAGGTCGTATATGTTTTCATCGTTATGAGTGTGGATACGCAAACACGGTGAGACTGCGGATTTATTTCTACTTATGTGAAATATGGTACTGGATAAATCCTTCAACGCATAGGTCCTAGTGACTTCAAAAGGTTAAATAAATACGTAGTTCAAAGTGCTTCCTGTAAAACATATCCCATCGAAAAGAATGAACCTGTCACAAAGTAAGCCAAGTGCCTTAAAGGGTAGCACATAAGGTTAAGATTACGTCATTTGGAGAGTACAATTTTCTACTACCCCATCTGCGATTTGCCAGGTGCTTATGATATCACTTCACAAAAGAGCAAAACCACTTGGCCGACTTATTTGGTTTCAGTACTTTTCGTATGTCACTTGGCTAGCGTTTCCACAGATCCACTGTTTTTCATGTGATATCACTCCTTTCGTGAAAAGTTGCATCAGCATGTTGTTGATTTTCATGTTTATTTAAAACTCTTTTCCTGACCGAAAGGAAATGAAAGTTTAGATCATTTCTAGAGATGCAAGATAATCTACCGTGTGTATAGTTTTTGAATGCGCAGTACTTCAGTTGAATATTAGGTCAGTGGTAGAGTGGTCGTTTGCGTTCCAGGAGTCCATGGCTCGATTCCCGCTCACGTTCCTTACATTTTTCTGTACGAGTATAATAAACGCGCAGTATTTGATTCAAAATAGAGAAGTTTTGTATTTTGTTTAAAATAAAATCTGTAATGTTGATAATTTAGTGAATACCCTCCGAGTCCTCAATTACATATTCCCGTTCTTTAACAATCAATTTGACTTTTAACAAGCAACTGTTTTGAACAAACTGAAAAGATCTTTATTTATGCAAGCCAGAATAAGTAACAACTTGGATGAGTGAATAGAGGTGTTGTTTTCTAAACTGGAGACTCGGGTTGGATTCTCACCTTTTACACTTTTTAAAATATTTTATTTACAAGGCTGAGCTCCAGTTCGATGCTAGTAAATGAAAGATAATCTCCAGTAGAGAAAATCAGTGATCTTTAAAATAAAGCAAGAAAAAACATGGAGAAAACGAGTTACACAGTTAATTCTATCAATGGTACTATATCTGATACTAGTTGAATATACCCGCGCTTCGCACCGGGCTGTATTTGGAAGTCAACGACTGTGGGAATATCACCATTGATCTCAACGACAACGAAAACTATGGCTTTGATACTAATGTCGGTATTTTGGGCTATTTTTTACATGTCTTATTATCCTCCTCCCCGCTGAATCCTGACCCGCATGCAATTGTAACTAAATTTGCAAGTCATCTCTAATGGAAGTGTCACCATTGATTTCAACAACCGCAAAACCTATGGATTTGACACTAATATCGGTAATTTTGGATTACTTTTATAGGTCTCGGTATCTCACTCCACCCCCACCCCGGTGACCTCCGGCTCGGAGCAGAATTTGGGAGTTAATGCGATCGGAGTTTCACCGTTGATTTCAGCGACCGCGGAAACTATGAATTTGACACTAATTCGGTCATTTTCTACTCCTTTTACATGTCGCGGTTAACGCCCCCCTGAAACACCCCTGCTTCGAATTTTGACAAAAACGTTTACCTCTGGTCTAGAGCCTGGACCAAGGTATTTGTGATTAAAATTTGGTAACTCTTGGTCAATTTTTCTGGTTCCCAAGCCGGTTTCGGTAAACACCCCCTGAGATCCCCCTGTTCGAAATTTATACAAAAGGGTTTTGTCTTGATCTGGAGCCTGGGCCAAGGTACCCCTGACCAAAATTAGGTAATTCTCTGTCCACTCGTCTGGTCCCTGGGCCGCACACAGACAGACAGACACACACACAAACAATTATGCATATTTAATATTTACAAATAAATTACAAATAGTTAGCATTTTCAAAAATTATTTAACGAATAATGCAATCAAAAATTTTGAATTATTATTACATTTCAATCAGTAGCGCCGGATTCTAGGAGCTCACTCCCTGTTAGACCCCCAAAATTTTCATTGGAGCTTGGTTGTTTCCCTCCAAATGATCCACCCATACTTTTAATTGATTTCCAGGTAGGACTACTGTTAATAGTTACAAAACTCAGCGCAAAGATTTGAGTTAGTTAAGAAAATAGCCTACCATATATACCGCATAATCTATCCGTATATTATTCCATACACTGATATGTATACTTATTTGACCTAAGTAAACTTGCGTGTATAATCCTCATTTCAGTTAATTATAAGATTAACTAAGTCCCCCGACGGTTATTTTCTGTTCGGCGTCTCTGCTGTCCGTATATTTTTTCGTGTATAATTTATGTGTGTATCATACAAACAAGAAGTACTGTGAGTTCTTCAAGTATCCAAAGACTCCCTTTTATCATTTCGTCAGGCAGTGTTTTGCTCGACTTCTCCACAGAAACAACCTTTATGATTTGTTCCTTTAACAGGTGGGGGCAACTTCATGCTGCTAATCTAGCTACTCTACTAGGCTAATTAATCTTGGAGCGGGCGTAAGTTGGGTTGCCTAACTAACGGATTTTCTACCTCAACAATTTCTGTGGCCCACTAACATGCTCCAACAGAAGATAAGGATGACGATATAAAAGACAGTTTTTACGAAGAACTTGGAACATATACAGTATTTCTCCAACTCCCGCGACACCATATGAAAATTCTATTAGGGGATTTCAATGTGAAGGTAGGGCGAGAGGATATTTTCAAGCCGATTATAGGGAACGTCTGCATAATTAAAGGAATAACGGTGTTAGACTCGTGAAACGTTTGCAACATCCAAAAACCTAATCCTGAAGAGCAGAAAATTCCCACATCGCGACGTTCATAAATACACTTAAACCTCACAAGACAGAAAATTACATAATCAAATTCACCACTTTTTAATAGATAAAACAAGGCAATCTAGCATAATTGATATCTGGTCGTTTAAAGGGGCAGATTATGACACTGATCACTACCTAGTAGCAGCGACAATAAGAGAGATATTATTGTTGAATAAAGAAAATATTCAATGTCCGAAAACGGAAAGATTTAATTTAAAGAATTTACATGAGATCCAGGTAACAGAGGATTAAGAGATTGCAGTTTCGAATCGATTCTCGGATTTAAAAAACACGGAGTGCACTAATGTTCAGAATACTTAGATTGAAATTAGAGATAACACTAAAATTTCAGCGAACAAGAATGGTACACGCTGACACACGTAGAAACAAACTATGATTCGACCAGGAATGCATTAAACTAGCAGAGAAGAGAAAATAGACAAAATTACGTTGGCTACAAAATCCAAATGAAATAACTACACAAAATTTCGTAGACATAAGGCAGGAAACTTCCAAAACTTTTAGAACAAACAAACGCAATTTTTTGAAAACTAAAATTAAGGAACTTGAAGATAATAGTAAAAATTAAAACATTCGGAATATGTATAAAGGGATCAACTAATTTAAGAAAGGCTACCAACCTCGTGCTCATATACTAAAGAAAGCTGACGGAACAGTTCACTGATACAGATGGCATCTTAAATAGATTCAAAGATTTCCTTGACGATTTGCTAAACACGTAGCCTAAGCTAATGTGCGTCCAGAAAAGGAGATACAGACCGCACAACAGTATATTCCGGAACCCAACCGAATAGAAGTAGAAACCGCTATAAAGAAATAAAAGAAACACAAATCTCCATGTGTAGGCGAAATTCCGGCTGAGTTAAGTTTAGCTGGAGGCAAACTATTGTGAAACAAGATGCGGAAATTTATTCTTATTTTGAACAAGAAAGAATTGTCACAAGATTGGAAAGAATCAATCATTGTTGCAATTCACAAGAAAGGCGACAAAACTGACTGTAATGATTATCAAGGCATTTCTCTTCTGTAAACATCCTATAAAATCGTTTCAAATATTCTATTAGCAAGATTGACCTCATACGCAGGTGAAATTATTGGAGATTATCAGTGAGGGTTTAGAGGAAATCGATTAACTATCAACCAAATATTTACCATTCGACAAATACTCGAAAAGAAATGAGAATACAATACCCCTGTTCCTCAACTATTTATTTATTTTAAAAAGGCTTATGACTCGGTTACGACAGAACCATTATGCAACGTTCTTACAGAACGTGGAATACCGAGAAAGCTAATTAGATTAATTAAGATATGTTTAACTGAATCCGAAAGTAAAGTCAGGTTAGGAAATTTTTTGTAAACGTACTTTCACTTCGAAAATGACCTGAAAAAAGGAGACCCGTTTTCGCCATTATTATTCAACTTTGTTCTGGAATACGCTAGAAGGAAAATCAAAGATAGCAACCAGGGCCTTGAGTTCAACGGTATTCACCAGGTAATGGCATACGCTGATGATAACAATTTAATAGGGGATGACAGGAGAACAATAGAAAGAAATGCACAGATCTTATTAAACGGTAGCAGGGACATACATTTAGAAGTAAATGCAGAGAAAACTCAATACATGGAAGTGCGTCGGGACGGTAATACTTCAAATTATGAATGCGTTAAAATATTAAATAATATTTTTGATAATGTAGATACTTTCAAATATCTTAGATCAATTTTGCCAGACGAAAATCATATCTACAAAGAAACTAAATGTCGACTAAAAACAGGGAATTCGTATTATTCAGTTCAAAATCTCCTGTCGTCGCGAATTCTTTCGAGGAATTTGAAATTTAAAAAAAAAAACGATCATGATATTTGTTATTCTGTATGATTGCAAAACATGGTCGCTTACTCTGAGAGAACATAGACAGAAAGTATTTGAGAACAAGATCCTGAGACGAATATTCGGACCCAAGAGGAACGGGAATGGGAAATGGCAGAAACTTCATAACGACGAACTACATAATTTATACTGTTTACCAAACATTGTTAGGATTACCAAACTTCGGAGGCTTAGGCAGCCAGGTCATTAACTTGGATGGAAGAAAGTAAAAGCGCTTTCAAAGTTTTTAATGGAAGCCCAATCTGAAAACGCAGACCTAGGTTCAGAAAACCTAGGTGCAGATGGGAGAACAATATTAAGATGGATCCCGCAGAGATAGGAATACAAAGTAGAAACTGGATCTAGTTGACTAAGAATAGATGTCAACGAAGAGCTTTTGTGAACGCGGCATTGAACCTACGGGGTCCATAATCCATAGTGTTGGTTATTAGATAATTATCCGAAAACTATTTCGTCACCCAACAATTCTATATGTTCGTGATAGGAATCAATTCAATCATCCATTCTATCTTTGTAATATTTAAAGATATAAAGTAAATAACTTTTGGTGAGGTTTATGTTGCAATATCGCGGAATATATTTGAGATTATCTTCCAGTTTAAATGTACACTTGAATCATATATATTTATATGTAACACTAGTGGCACTTACAAGGGAATGAAGGGAGAATTGATATCGAGTTGGAACGTTGTGCATACATCAATCGAAAGCACTAATGATGCTGATTAAGAATCTGTAATAAAAAGTTTCCACATAAATGTATTGAAGGATGTCACCGCCCTACAGCTCATTTTTGCGATTTAAAAGAAATATTGAAAAAGGATAGGTTTATTTTGAACTTTATTAACCAACCCTCGTATAAACCCAAGTGTTCTAGAAACTCTTTGTCAACGCTTTGGAATGTTTGTTCATCTGTGTTAGTAGACTTCCGTTCGATTTCATAACCATGTATGGACATACGACGCAGAAACAACAACCCTCTTTGTGAACGCTTTCAGTCCCGAAAGAAACGGGAAAGTCGCAAAAACACTTTACTTCTTGATGGTGCTCAACGCTGATTTGATTATTTAAAATGACCGCACTTCTTCAGCCAAGGAGTGTGAACTTGGTAGTATACGTCATCATCGGGGCGCTCGAGCACCCAGAACTTATACACAATAGCTGACTGGACAAAGAGGCAGTTGCTCTGCACCTAATCGACGAGGCGATCGTCGACGTTCGTTCCAACGCGCTTCCGAAAGCAGCATTTAGGCTGCCTATACTCACTTTGACTAATAGTCAATGACGTGCACGGAAACATTCTATATTAAAACTCAAAGTGACAAAGTTTTTTATCTATATGTGGAAGTGATAGTTTGTTGTTCTTCACATCAAATCTTTTACATAAGTGTACTCGTCTAATAATACGGCGACAACTTGGAATTCTCATCGAGGAAGTAGCAGTTAACATTTCAACGTTGGACTTCAACTTCAACAACTACGTATATATTTGAATACAGGACAGAGGAGATGCAACGTCAACAGGCTAGCCGAAGAAACACGTGAGTTATCTATTATATTAAGCCACCACATTATCTGCTATTCAAGCCACCACACCGTTGTGTTACTGATACTGAGTTGTTAACAGTAGATGCATTTGAAACATACATGCTTGTAATATTTGTGCTTATATAGTAACATTACACTCGTTTTACCAAAAGGTTATTTTGTCATTTATTGTAATATCATATGTGTAACTTAACCAATATTTTATTTACGTTGCTTATGCTTTCATCCGCCATGTTCCCAGTCATCGTGAGTTGAAACCGTAAGCATGGGCAAGTGATCGTATACGTCATGGTGTAACTGGGAATCACAATTAAGAAAAGGGGATATATGAGAAATAAAAGTTGTTCCGAACCACGACGTAAATAACGATTACACCCGAAATGGCTAAACCGTGACAGAACACACTTTAATCTTCGGATAGAACTGCATTTAATTATTTCAGAGTTCATTTATTAAAATACGAAAATAGTAAACATTTGAACCACGTAGTTACAGATAGCTAACTCAATACAGAATCATGCGCAGATCGCTTCAACTTGTGAAAAGAAAGAAAAGAAAAAGAAAATAATGAGTAGGATTTAAGAAAACAGAAAGTAAATATAATCAGCACAGAAATATCTTTAGCATAATTTGTTTCGTGCGAAATTAAAACATTTTGTTTGTTCGCGAACTTTTCTTCCGCTAAATTTTTCATAGTACGTATGAGCGAACGGGTCGAACAGCTGATCACACATACACACACACACACACACACTCATAGTAGTATGCACCTTGATAAAATAATGAAAGAATAATAATTTGTTTGTTTATGTTAACTGTCTATTGAAACACTTTTACAAAATGAAATTTTGAAGCAAAATAAAAAATTTTGTGTAATTGACATGATGTAATAGTTTGAGAAAGGTGTTTGTTTACATTGTTATTTACTTCAAGTGTTTGTTGCTGCATGTTTTGTATTGTGATTTGGTTTGTTTTAAGTTAAGTAAATATGGAAGCGAATATTTTAGAACAATTTCAGGCAATGTTAACAGAACAATTAGAGAAACACTTTGATAAAGTTGGGCTAAAATTAGAGCAAAGTTTAGAGAAACTAGAAAATAATAGCGAACGCTTAGAGCATAAAATTGATAGTACTAACGAGCGAATAAAGGAATTGACAAACGAGTGCGCGAACAATAAGTTAGAGCTAGGAAATAAGTTTGATTGCAAATTCGACCAACTGAGTACCGGTATTACAACTACCAATAATTCCATTATCGAGGTACATTCTGGACTAATTGATGTGACCAATCAACTTGAAGTAGGAACTGTTGAGTTTAAAAATAGTGTAGCAAAATGTAAGGAAAGTCTTATTGAGTTTCATGAATGCATGCAGACGGCACGACTTGAATGCAAAAAAGTGCAAGGTGAAAGTGAAATCATAAATTCTCTTAAATTCGCGCAGGCTCCCATTGCGGAAGATAGATGCCTCATAAGCCAGAGAGTTAGTTATAGTCAGGAAAAGGAAATACGTAGTGTGGAAGTAGTAGTAAGCAAAAGCTTGTTATGTGTATCCGTAGACAACTGTGATTCTAGTATACTTAGCGTTATTGATTTACCGGCTAGGGATGCCGATGACTCACACACAACGAATGGTAGCGTTGGGAATACGCGTACCCACCCTCGCCAAGAAGCCAGGAAAGGCTTGCGAGTCGAATTGTTGTTTTTGTGTGAAGATGTAGTTACAGTGTTGTCGTTTTTACGTCGCGGGCAAGTGGTCTTGCGCGACTTAACAGATTCAAATTTGTGTTTGGTACCATACACGGCCAACGTGAATTGCATTTTTATACTGCAGATCCATTCCGACTTTACTAACTTTGAATACGGTAGTAAGAAACAGCTCCAGATTGATAATTTGAAGTGTAGGCCTATCCAGCGAATTGTGTTTTACGCGATAAGCGCTTTATTTGTGGATAACTTGTCAGAAACGTTTACGGTAACTGAGCCTAAAAGTAACATTCTTACTCAAGTGCATGCAGATAAAGGGAAATTGTCACCAGTGAAAAAGTTAAAATGTAATACCGAGGTCAAGAATAACAGTGAGATAGTCCACGATAACCAGTTGAATTTTGCTAATTCGGTAGTTTACCTGAATTCGGTCCCAATGCGTACCGATAGTAAACATGCTGTAGAAGGGCGTAAATTAGATTCTAGTATGGTCACCTTTTATCAAGCTAGTACGTCATCATTGCGAAATTGTCGAAAACGAAGGTTCAAATGTAAATCTACTCGAAAACAGCTGATCGTTCGTGATTATGTTCATGCTCGCCAACTTCAATGTCAAGTGTATTCACAGCGCGCACAACTATGTAGTAGGTATGCAGCGAAGGGCAGGGTAAAAGTAAAACAAAAGCGTTCTCGAAAACGAAAGTTGGCACAAAGTAATCGTGGGAGAAAGAAATTTAAGTGTAAATCGAAGTTAGTGGAATATCAACAAACTCGTGAGAAAGCCAAGACGCGAAAAAGGTGCATGTCGACTCCGAAGAATACTAAGAAGCGCAAGTGTAAATACGTACGAGTATCGTGCAGCAAGTTACATGGTAAATACAGTGGTAGTGAGTGTAAACTTAAAAGGAAAGTTGTGCATGATCCTAAATTTAAGCGCCGTAAACGAAAAAGCGTTACTATGTGGAAGTTCAGTAGATGCATTGCAAAGAGGAGAAAAGACCCCCAAGTCATAAAAAGGAACTGGAAGAGTACTCGTAAGCGTATAAAATTGCAGGCTTACAAGTGTAATCGGCATCGGTGGAAAATTAAAATTCTAGCGCGACCTAAGCGTGAACTTTACCCGAATTTAGACTGAATCCCGGAAGAAACGAAAATTAAATACCGAATTTGATTCGTTAGATTTTATAAGAAATGAAAATAGAGATTATTATTCGTTTACTTCAATTATTCCTCATCGAATCTCGAAAGTTAGGAATTTGTTTTTCAGTTTCAAGTGTGTGCACACGGTCACCGACGCGCCCAGCCAGAGGAACCACCAGTATCCATTCATAATCAGGTATGTTCATTTAAATACCATGTTTTATTGTTTCTTTACAGTTTTGGAGATGAAAGATGAATGGGAAAAGCAGAGGAAGGACAGCATTGGAAATTTTAAATAGGTAATCATTTTAGATCGCGACTTCGGACTTTGAAATTTTAACAATGCCCCACCACTTTTGAAAACTATAGTTATCCCGTTTTGGATACAGAATTTCTGTATCGAACTTTTGTTAGGATGTTTATATTTTGTATGTTTTATTTCTTTTCAGGTATTTCCAGTCTTGGGAACCAAACATTATTAATAAAATTTTACCATTGTATTTTCTTTCGAGTTTTTATTCGTTTACCTTGTATGATTATAAACATTTAGCTGTCCCCATATCATTAGGCATTTAGAGAAATGTTAGGCAATTAGAGATATTTGAAAACTCAATTAGAGAAATACTAATGAATGTTACAATTAATTATGAAATTTGGATTTTCAAAAAAAAAAAGTGTATTCTTCAGTTGATGAATCTTTTCATCCAACTTTGTTATTAAAAGCATGTGTAAAAACATATTGAATTTGTAATATAAAACTGGTTAGGCGTTGAGGTACTGAAAATTAAATACTATTTATTATGATTTCGAAAGTAATTGAAAATAATGTTGAATTTAAGAAATCTGTTTACGAATTTGTTCACGTATAGTGTTCGTTATGTAAAGTCAGTGGGTATTTGTTGCAACACTAATGAAGTTTTGAACTTAATTTAATTCAATTACAAAAATTGTTTTACAAGTTAAGAAGAGGCAAAAGGTTGAAAATTATGATTCAACCCTTAGAGGCGTCACTACTTTCTTTCTAAATTACAGTGACGAAATCGGTGTAGCGTCCGGTTGGGCCTCAGCTAGTGTGTGAATTTGGCCTTTAGACACACACACTTCTAAATTCCATTTCGGCTTGTGACATTTTAAATCTACTTATTTAAAAACAAGATATTTAATTTGACGCTTAAAATTTCACATTTTATTAGATATTCATTTTTAATTGACGAAAAAGAGATCATAAATTGTGTTTATTTGGGATTCTGGTAAATAACTTTTTCTCTTCTTTTTCCTGTAGTACGATTTTCGCGTAATGTTACGTACATTTATAATAACGTTACGAGAAAATTGTACTACCAATGATCACCGACACAATTTGGTATCGATATATACATTTAAAAGTGGAATATTTTATTAAAAATGAATAATATTTTGCATCGTAAAGAATTCAATGTTGAAGTATTCTCGTTATTTGTTTAAGTTTGCATTAGAAACTTGTTTCAGTTTAGTGAAACAATTTGGCAGTTAGTTTTCTTTAATTTGGAATGCTTTGCAATGTTTTGAAAAAAAAAGACGTATAGTGGCAGTAAGTAACTGAGATATGCAAGACAAGAGGCCAGTTGTAATTTAAGAACTATAATTGGGCAAGAATGGATTAGAAGGGGCTAATAAGCAGCTCCATGTTGCGGGTTAATGCCGGTGTCAAAGGCTATTTTGAAGAGCGACACCGATGTTGCGTTTCAGGATACCAGCGATAATATTCGCATACAGGGCGATAATAGCGTATAAGGCCTATAGAGAGGCAGACGCTTATACTGAGGATCACATATATATTGTGAAGTGTGCACGATGCAAAGGGCAATGAGAGGCCGCATCTGTGTTTTTCGAGGTTGATTTTTCCCTCGTTATTGTTGTTAAGTCCCCAGCCAAGGGTGCTGGAGGAGGTAAGAAGCCTATATTTTGTGTGTTTATATTACTAGATAACAATGGTCCACAAGGTTGATATGTATATCCTTTTATGTGCGATGTTGTGAATGCTCAGAAGATATTTCTAAGAAACGCCCATGCTTTGAGGTGAATTCATCCCTCTTATGTTGTGTAAACTGTCTTTTTAAAGACAACCGCAATACGAATTAATTTAGCCCAGTTTTGCAGGTGCCCATAACCCGGTTAGTTGCCATTAAACGTCCATTACAAAATTGTTGTTGATAAATTGTTATAGCCAAGTTAAAGTAAATAAATAAAAACTTAAGATGCTAAGTTGGGATTTCAAGCAATGTTTTTTCAGAATTAAATTTGTGTTATGAGAATACATCAACTTTATTATGTAACAGCAGGTGCTAAACTGTATTAATGTTTAATGAACCAGTTATAAAACATTATGGAAATTTGATAATTGAATTTATCATTAGCTTTGAATTCATTAACATTATTGGTTTAATTTTAGACAAAATTTGATAAATATTGTTTTAAATTTTGAAATAAGCGTATTTTAGAAATTGAGGGAACGTGAATAATAATTATTAAACTAAAATTATTGAACAACGAATATGACATTCTGATTGTAAGTGATATGATCAGAACCCGATATGGCTAAATGTATTGACTTATTCCCGATTGTGACTTAATACCGGACATGACGATATTACTGATGTTGATAAGTGCATTTTTGCCAGGAGGCCGGCACATTTTTTTGGCTAGCGCTCTTTAAAGGAACGCAATTGTAAACCTATTAATTTTCTAGGTATGAGCGGGCCTAAAACAATTAATAGTTATTGAGTGATTGATGATATTGAGGTGCAGGGCTGTAGTATCGAACTTCCCCTCCCCAGGGTATTCTTGTTGTCCTTTTCATATATTTATTTTCTCGAAACACCTTCTTTAGATCTAGATACTGACAGCCCAATTGGGGTTGGAAAATTTTACCCGGTTATGACATAGCTATGATGCGTAAAGCATCTAGCTGGGAGGGACAAAGGATTTCGTGCAGGAGCGATTTATTCAAATCGTCGGGGAGCTCAACGACCCCGCACACTCCAGTTATGGGAAATAGTAAGTCGGTGCCTTTTGGTCTTCGGGACCAATTCATTAACCTATATTTTTGTTTAATTAACGACTTACAACCTGTGCTGTCAACCAATGACACTCAGGATGGCACTAAGTAAGGCTTAACCGCCGTTTAACCTATGTATATATATTAAAATGTTTTAAAGTTTATTAGTTATGTTATGTAATGCAAATATATAGATTGATATTTTAACTATTTTGCATATTATGATATAATACGTAAAAATGTTAGTATACAGGCAAATTTTGTTTAATTTTGAATTTTATTAGTTGACGAATAGATTTTGCATATTTAGTGAGAAAATATAATTAGAATTTGGATTTTGTTCATATATCGTATTACGTTTACATATTATGTTTGTATATCTTAATTATTTTTTTTGAAAAATATATATATATTCGAATCATTATTTTGGAAAACAGACATTTAGAAATGAAGAAGTAGTTTTAATGTGGAAAACATATTAAAAAAAAAGTTTACCTTCATAGTTTTTTACAAGTTTATCTATTGCTCAACGACTCACACAAAGGAGAGAATACCTAATTTAGTTTCGTTTTGTCTTGAATAATTCATACAGGTGAAAAATTTCATTTAATTCACTTTATTAGAGCTTCATTCATTTCAATACGAGAAAAGTATTAGTTGAAACTTTCGCTACATGGTTCATTTGAACAGAACGATTGTGATTAACGAAGTATTTTGTTGTTTATCCGATTATTTTTTGTGTTCGAAAGTTTAAAAGGAGAGAATATCGTTTTGAATCAACACTTGTCAATAAACTCACGCAACTATAACGAAAATTTAGATTGAATTTGAGAATTTCGAGAGTTGAAAAATTTAAATAAATAAATAAATAATGGAAAGAAATTGGTTCATTGTACAATTTAATAGTAATTAATAGATTCCATTGCTTATAGTATGTTGAGGCAATTAAGTTTAAATCTGTTAGTCACGTTGATGTTAATAATGATCATCGAGCGAACAAAATGATTGTGTGCAAAGTACTTTGAGCTGTATACGTTTTTCAATCGAATGGCAATTGAGCATTACAAATAAGTTAGGGCTATTTTGAGATGCCAAAGGCTGTATAGAGCGGCATTCTTATATGAATTTATTGTTACTACGTACGTGCATTTTAACGTGATGTCAAAGGCCATTAAGAGGGCGACTCACGTTCAGAGATGTTACTTCCCGAATACCTAGATTGCTCCTAGATGAGTAGGGAAAGTGTTTAATGTGTTTAGAGGTGGATTGTAAATCCCTCTTATTATGTGATATGTGTTTGCGTTTAATGCCCGTAAAATAGAGTTGTAATATGCCTTTGCCAATAAGATATTTGTTGAAAATGAGAGTAGAAAATGATTGTATCAACCAAAGGTCGTATGTTCGCCAATGTTATACAAGTTTCGTGCACTAGTGTTGATGCTCGCATACTTATTGCAATAAATAAATGAGTAAAATAAAAGTTTACGTTTGCTGTGAGCAATGCTGATAATTTAAAAAAAAAAAGTTGACATGTGATTCTAAATTTATTTGAAACAATTCGATAAATCTCTTGTTTGTTGTTTGAGCAATACGATTATTGAGACTTGATAGTATAATTGATTTTGTATTCTTTTAGTACTTTTGATGTTTAATAAGCTGAAATACAGTATTTTGAATAATTAGTATGTGAATTATGGTACACTTATTTTATAAATTTTTGTTTTGAAAACTTCTTTGGATTATTAATATTTTGCATTTATGAATATATATATTAGTTAATATAGTTATTTTGAGGTTATTTTAGGAAATTTGAGTATCAATTTTGTTGTAAGAAGGTGCATATACACACATTACACTACACAAACTACATATTAGGAATTTCGATATTAACGTTCATTCCGTTGTTAGGCTACACTTTCGGAATCGGTATACATATTTTATTATTGTTTAGTAGTTAAGGATTTTCTATATTAATGTTCATTTGTACATTTATTTGGATTGACATGTTTTAGTATATCATGTGTTTTGCAAAAGATGATTGAAAAGTGAATTAAGATACATTTAATTATGGTGAGAAACCAATATTGAAAAAAGAAATAAATGAACAAACAGAAGGAACTATAAACTGAAAATATTAATAAATTAAAAATGAACAATTTACTAATGGTGGCATAAAGGTGGCTTTGTTTAAACAAAAGGTGGCTTAATTCGGACTTAAAGGTGGCTTTATATAAATAAAAGGTGGCTTTAAAGAACATAATAGGTGGCTTTAACAAAGGTGGCTTGTTGTCATACAGGGTGAATAACCTCCCAGTTAATGAGTGAAGTGCAATATATAGTGCAGTCCCACTACGTCGAATTTTCACAGTGAGTCCCCAACGATTTTCAATTTATATACAGAGTGTTCCATAATATAGTGATTTTCCATTAACACTTCGTGAACCAGTGAAGTTTATTGTGCACGGTGTAGTCCCGATATACTGAATCTTTATGGAGAATTTCCAGTGACAGTTGATTCATATACAGAATGTTCCAAAATACACTGACCCTCAGGTGACATTCCAGTATGAACTATTAACCCTTCAACGGCCAGGGTCCTCTTCACAAATTGAAACAATTTGCTCGGACACTGCTGGGGCCTCAATAGGTTGTCACCGCCCTACAGTTCATTTTTGCGATTTAAAAGAAATATTGAAAAAGGATAGGTTTATTTTGAACTTTATTAACCAACCCTCGTATAAACCCAAGTGTTCTAGAAACTCTTTGTCAACGCTTTGGAATGTTTGTTCATCTGTGTTAGTAGACTTCCGTTCGATTTCATAACCATGTATGGACATACGACGCAGAAACAACAACCCTCTTTGTGAACGCTTTCAGTCCCGAAAGAAACGGGAAAGTCGCAAAAACACTTTACTTCTTGATGGTGCTCAACGCTGATTTGATTATTTAAAATGACCGCACTTCTTCAGCCAAGGAGTGTGAACTTGGTAGTATACGTCATCATCGGGGCGCTCGAGCACCCAGAACTTATACACAATAGCTGACTGGACAAAGGGGCAGTTGCTCTGCACCTAATCGACGAGGCGATCGTCGACGTTCGTTCCAACGCGCTTCCGAAAGCAGCATTTAGGCTGCCTATACTCACTTTGACTAATAGTCAATGACGTGCACGGAAACATTCTATATTAAAACTCAAAGTGACAAAGTTTTTTATCTATATGTGGAAGTGACAGGCTAGCCGAAGAAACAACGTCAACGTCAACAGGCTAGCCGAAGAAACACGTGAGTTATCTATTATATTAAGCCACCACATTATCTGCTATTCAAGCCACCACACCGTTGTGTTACTGATACTGAGTTGTTAACAGTAGATGCATTTGAAACATACATGCTTGTAATATTTGTGCTTATATAGTAACATTACACTCGTTTTACCAAAAGGTTATTTTGTCATTTATTGTAATATCATATGTGTAACTTAACCAATATTTTATTTACGTTGCTTATGCTTTCATCCGCCATGTTCCCAGTCATCGTGAGTTGAAACCGTAAGCATGGGCAAGTGATCGTATACGTCATGGTGTAACTGGGAATCACAATTAAGAAAAGGGGATATATGAAAAATAAAAGTTGTTCCGAACCACGACGTAAATAACGATTACAAGGAGTTATATCGATTTGTCACTTCTCACATTTTGCAAGATTTTGTTGTTTTGAAATTAGTTAAGTAGGTGAAAACAAATCGATGAACTCAACTCACAGAGCTTGTTACCTTCTAAAGCTAATCATCTATATGAAATGCATAGTGAGAAAGCATCATAAGCCATATTGCACGAAAAAAATTCCTGTGTGGTACTGCCACATATGCGGTAAAGTGCGCAACAACTCGATTCTCCCATGCCTAGCTACGGACTGTAAATACACGCGAACAGTTGTCAGTATGCTCTCGCCGAGGTAACAAGGTGCTTGTTTTGATGTGCACTCAAATGTAGTTCATTTGTTACGTCAAGGTGCAAAAGGCCGTAAATGAATATTGCCAACGTCTTAACAATTGTAACTGAACAAGTCAGCGACTATATCCAGCGAAATCGGATCAAATCTGCTGAACAAACGTCAAGTGAAATTGACTACGCATCCGCCATTAGTGACATGATTATTGAAGGCTGTCAAAAAAGCGATGTCATTTCAGAAACTTTGGTTTCGACAGACTTTCGCGTGATTGACCGTGAAACACCAGTGGCACATTTACATACATCACGAAGGAGCTGTTTGATTTTAGATGAAGACCCTGATTATGAACCATCAACATCAGCAGGTCGTCCGAAAAATTCAGACACTCGGAAATACACAGACAACTAGATGAAAATGGTTCTTGATTGTGCATGGACACCGCGAGGCAAAGGCATAAAAATCACTGCTATCCGTAAGAAACACTGTTGGGCACCAGACTGGCCTGTCATTCATGCGTGGAAAAGGCAATTCGCATCTGATGGCAATAGAGAATTGAAGCTGAGGCAAATAAGCGACGACACGTTTGCCGATTTCAACGCAACTGCTGCGGCTGGGCATCCAATTCACGACGACGACATACGAATCTGGGCGATGAAAAATGCAGCCAAACTTGATTTCGCTCATTCGTTCGAGGCTTCGTCTTGGTGGGTACAGCAGTTTAAAAAAGCCCGTGGAATTACCAGCCACCGAATCACGAGTCACGTGACGAAGCCCTGCTTCGAAGATCAGCAGTTTTTGAAAACGAAAGCAGACAAATTTGCGACCCGCATCAGCAACACAATCAATGAAAAACGCACGGCTGCCGCAAACGTTTTGAACGCCGATCAGAAATGACAGGAAACCGCACTCTGGCGTTCAAAGGACAAGATAGAGTTGAAAAAGTTGTGCAGTCAACAAATACTACAACCCACTCTTTCACTATGTTGCCAATAGTTGCGATGAGCGGAGTTGTTTCATGACAAAATGATAGTAACACTCCAAGAGTCTAGCGGAAAATTTGGGCTAAGGGTGTGGGAACCAATGATCAAACCCGAAAATCTAGTGCTTGATGCATCGAAAAGTGGCATCATGACAAGTGACGGCCGCGACAAGTTTGTTAAAGACTTGCTGTCTGCAGCGATTTCACCGAACGAAGAAAATATCGTTCTACTTTACCATTGGTGTCCGTTTACAGACCACACCCGAATTGCCGCGTGTTTGCCAAATGGCGCAATGGTGAAGGTTGAGAATATTCCGAAAAACTGCACGTGATTTTGTCAGCCGTTAGACGTTTATGGGTTTGGTGTTTGGAAACATTATTTGAAGAAACTTGAACACTATGTGAAACTCGAACTTGACGGCTATAAAATATTTCAACGAGACCAGCGCATTATATTTGCTTTGATTCTACAAAATCAGATGAGTTCGCCAAGAAACATTGGGTTGTATCAATATGCATTTAATAAAGCTGGTTATAAGACTGGTGAATATCCTGCTTTTGATTCGTCGAGCAAATTTGGTTTCATGTTTGATGTCGCCAACTGTAAGCATTGTGAGAAGCTTGCCAGAATCCGTTGCTTTTGGTGTAAAGACATTTTTTGCTTGAACCATTTTCTTGTTGATAACCCTGAGTATGTGCTGAAATATCATTACTGCACATCTTATGTCAACTAATACATTTGATTCTGTTATGCTCCAAACGTTATGTTTCCTCAAATATGAGTAACGAAAACATTTCCAAACGATTTCTAGTGCGTGAATTAGTCGTTTCTATGAGTTTGGTAGCGATTGGAATTGAAATAACGTGAAAAAGTGCGAAAACTGTGAAAAGTGACAAATCGACATAACTCCTTCAATACATTTATGTGGAAACTTTTTATTACAGATTCTTAATCAGCATCATTAGTGCTTTCGATTGATGTATGCACAACGTTCCAACTCGATATCAATTCTCCCTTCATTCCCTTGTTAGTTATTCGAAATTGAAACCTTCAAATATGAAACTCATGTATAGTAATGTTGCAAATTTAGTATGGTTATGCATATATTATAAACTGAATGTGTTTCCTTAAATTCCATGTGTTTAAAACAACCTTGCCTAATTTAGTCTCTTTTAATAATTATGATGCTATCTATTGAAAATGGTATCAAGATATTTCGTATTAGTACCTGGTAGGAAATTAATGATTCTTTACAGATAATATAAGAATGAGTATTATTGAAATTATTAAAACAAGCTGATTCTCCCTTTTCTTTCTTTCTTTTTTTTAAATTCTATTCTATTATGGCTTAGTATCATACAACAATAACCAATTTATACATACTTACAACCATAATTGCTGGGAAAAGAAACCTACATTTATTTTACTTTTGTTTGTAAAATATGTATTCAATGAGACACTAGAAAACTAATATTGATGAATAATGATGAATATCAATTATTTGCAATTAAATTTTATAAGTTCTAATTTATTTTAATTTAAACAAAATATTAACTTTTACAAAGGATTAAAACATCATCACGGATAATATAAAAGTTTTCCTCACAACTTTGATGACTATTTTGTTTATAACAATTCAAATTAGTCAATAATATTACATGATAAAGTGTGTTGTCCCTCCATAAGGCTGATATAGGTCAAATTTATATTAATCCATAATTACGTTTCAATTTACTCACAATGGTTTCTCTAAAACATAGTACTTGTAGTAGTATTTTATTGTTTCATTATGTGAATGGTTTTCCAGTTTTTTTTAACTTTAGTACCATATTTGTTAGTGTTCAACACAACATTGTTAAGCAATAACCCATAGTTTATACATAAAAAATGCAAATCTTTCTTTATTGCCCTTGAGATCAAAAGTCTTCAGGATAAAATGTTATTCTTATAGGTAAATGATATGTTTCGTTAAACCTGTCAGCCACAAATTATAAATAGATTTTAATGAAGAACTTCAAAATTTATATTCACCGTTATTTTATTTGAATTTTTAAGTGATTTTAAGTGATTCTACTATCACTTAATGTTAAATCATATCATAGGGTAGATTACAATTTAATACTTTACCTATGATATTATAAAAACCATGCTGTTATTTACAAGATAATATCTGCAAAGTTATTCGGAAATTCTTAACTACTTATGGTAAATACAATTCTCGCAGCCTCTTTTGGAACACCGAACGAATGATGTGTACTTAGAATAAAACCTACTAATTGCAGTTGACAAAGAAATATTTTTCCGATTTGTCAAGAAACGAAACCTGTCGCAAAGGTTATATTTGTACGTATTTAGAATTCAATAGGTTTGTAACTTTTCCGCAAAACACTTATTCCTTACGCACTTTGTTCAGTCAGGATCTTAATATAATTCTTAAATTTAAGATAACCTTAATATAAGATGCTAAACAAATTCAATTGAAAAATACTCAAAACATTATTTTAAAAACCTAGTTCATGGATGAGGGGAAAATGATTGTAACAAATATCTCAGATTATTCTTATTTCGACTAATTTAATTTAAAATTAGTATTGGAAGAAGCATCACTGGGACCATACCTATTTACTTTTCCAAAAACATACTATTTAGATATAATTTAAGTTGAATTCTTTTGTACTACAAAGTGTTATAATAAAATAAAAAGTATTAATTAAATTTCGGATATTTACTGCAAATTTTAATTGACACTCAAACTTTTGTCTTATATCCACAAATGTATTAATACATTGCTATTTATGCCTATGTTTAATTTTCGTTATTGTTTTCATTATCGGTCCAATGAAATTCTTGCTTATATTGAGCAATAAATTCCCTAAATACAAGACGAAGAGGAAATGAAAGGAGTTTATTGTTAACCGTCTTATAAAACTAACTTGAGATATTCATAAGTAGAATAAATACAATACAGTTCCAATTTTGATTGTTGATGATGTTTATAGCTCCCGTTAAGAAGTAACGTCTTACCACTTTTGACTCAGCTCTATCCAAGAGATCGTCTTCGTCCGAAATATACTCTTCTCTCTTGTCCCTATAGTTGTACTCATAACCCTCTGTTTCCGGAACATTAGCGATATATTCATAACTTGTATCAAGTATGTCTATGTCTTCTTCATCACTCTCATCATCTTCGTCCTCATCATCATATCGTGACTTCCTCTTCAGTCCCCTTGCCTCTTCCGTGTGAATAATCTGAATACGAAAACAATGAATTCAGACCGTCAAATACAGATTGGCTCAGAAACAGAGGAAAAGGTAACCACATATTTTAGGAAACAGTATTGAAAATGATATAAAAATAGATTGACTATATGACGAATCTGCGCACTAATTGTCTATTACTCTGTTCGTCATGTATAGCATTCTAATATCAGTGCTGTGTTTAAGAAATACAGACTAATTGTCCGATTCTTGTTTTCACAAATGCGAAAATTTTAAAACGACATTTTTGTTCTAAAATACTTATTCTCACAAACATTTTACCAAGTATACATTTTAATTTAACAGTTCAATGACCATTGGTGAAAACATGTTAACAAGTTTAAAAAAGTGTTACTATTGGGAATTTACTAGGAAAATGTGTTATTTAAGTACAACATAATGTGTTTAAAACTAAACCGAATTTAATTTATATGTCGGGTGTTTAGAGAAGGTGTTATCTCTCATGATTCAAACATGTAAAATAAATTACAATATGATATTACAATTTTATTTAAAATTCAACTTATTATTTTACCCTCAGTGCTTTTAGGAACTTTTAGGTTATAACATAATTATCTGATTAAATTTTCGATATATATATATATATATATATATATATATATATATATATATATATATATATATATATATGATCTTTTCGTGTCTCTGTAGCACCAAAACTACAATACACCGTACCTCCACCTTGAAATAAAATTTGAACCACATGGAATTCCAATGTTTTTTATAATTCAGTTCTGTATCAAAATGTAAAGTAGGGTACTAATCATTTAAAATTAGAATTCGTTTTATTATTCGAGAAATGTTAATATTTTCTAGAAGCGTTAACTATTGAAAAGATATCAGCCTCACTAGATCCAAATCTTATTGATGAAGTGAAGTCCTTACAGCATAGAAATAATTCCTGTAATCGAGTTACCTCAATCAAATTTCTCCCTCTATAGCGTCATTTAATTGTTAGTCGTATATTGTGTTTTTGCAGCTGACATAACAACTTCCTTTTATCACAAAGTTAGACATAAATAGTCCTCAAATTATTTTACCTTTTGCAAAATATTAAGCTCGTGTGTTCATTATTTGCTTAAAACTTTACGGGAATTCAAAGAAATCAACGTCATTTAGAACTACGATATACTACATTAAATAGTTGTAATGCAGTGTGTGGTTTGTTCGGTTACCTTTTTCTCGGAGCCACTCTGTAAAGTGTCTAGTGTCCGTATTCTGAATCCATTGCCATGTATTTTATATATCTTAACTCTATGCGTCCCACATACTGTATGAGTCCCAAAGAAAAGTTTATGATTTATGTATCCAATCTCTGAATATGTGTAAACGTTAGGCTGTAAATTCGAATAATTTAAATTAGATTTTAAGAGAAATTGTGTTAACAGAGTTAATATTGATTTATTTATGCTATATTTTAATTTTTGTTAATTTATAGTTGTATATTTGATTATATATCCATGTTTAAATTTAGTTTAAAGTTATATAATGTGTGTTGCACTAATAATTGTATACAATGTAAATATACCGGGTGACCAAAAAAGTTCGTGCTGATAGAGCAGAGAAAAGAAAACAAGCGCATAGAAGGGGGTTACACAATATTAATTCCGGAAAGTAGCCTCTATCCGCTTCCACAACCTTGACCCATTTATAAACAAGTCCATAGATGCAATTTTTGTAGAAATGTGTACCCTGCGACCACTGCGTTTCCAACTTCTTCCCGAGTTTTGTACTGCCGACCATGCATGAAATTGTCCATGGTCCTAATAATATGGTCATCTGATGGAGCGACGTCAATTGAGTAAAGACGGCGAGGAAAAGTTTACATCCAAGTGGCCATATTACTTCGAGGGTCATCCTTACTTTGTAAGGTTTCGCATTGTCTTGGTCGTACGGAACCCCTTTTCTGTTCACGTGTGATGGCTGTTTCTGGGCGAGTTTGGTAGCTGCTGTTTGTAGTTGTGCTAAGTAAACGTCATTTATGACAGCCTTCCACATTCCAAGAACTATCTCAGTAGTAGTCTACAATAAACACGGCACTACCATGCGCTGAAGAATATTGGGCTTAGCAGAAAGAGGCATTGGATCATTGTGTAGCGGCCAATGGTACGAGAGCTTCTTGTTTTCATACATCACTCACGTTTCATCAGACGTCAAAACACAGTCCTAAATTGAACAATTGTTCTTCCTACTGAGCTGTGGTGAGCAAATGTTCAGCCGCTGCAAAGTGTTTGCTGTAGTCAGTAGTCAACTAGTGTTTGGGGAACCCACTTGCTCATCGTTCAAGCTCATGTAAACGTAAATGAACACTTTACACACTTCCCTAAACTGTTGGGCGAGCTTCTGGCTCCAATTCTCTTCAATATCTCCTTTCAGCTGGGCCACATTGAGTGATTTCGGTCGCCTAAAAAGACACTTGTCTTCAAGGCTCTCATCAGCAGTCGAAAAGGTCTTAAAACACTTACGTGCGGTTCATTCGGTAGCTGTAGCGTCTCTGCTGCTTCAGAACTTTTTATGCCCAATTTGAACTCGTAGAGTAAACAAGTCCTAATCACTGTATTTGACACAGTCAGAGTTAGCACTGAATATGCCAATATTCAATATTAACTTTAAAGTGTCCTCAAAAATAGCAGACGTTCCACTGAATAAGCTTTCAGACGCACACATACCGCCTTCGTCATCTCCGCTTGCTCTTGGGGGGGGGTGCTACGACGTTTTGCAAAACGGCACGTACACACTTTTTGTCACCTGGTATAATATTAAATTATATAAATAGTTTATTATAGTTAATTGTGATACATCATGAGCTAGTTCCCCGCAGACTTGTTTTATGGTGCCAACACTTTCATTTTTAGCTATGTACATATTTATTTTATAAACTTTTCAACATCTTTTTAAAAATTCGTTGTATGATTTTATCCTATGTTATAACATTGTACGAGAACAATGTATTACGGTGAATTTTATGTACACAAGATTTTAGGTAAACACAAAATATGATAACAGCATAGGTTAAGATTTCACAGTCTAATTACGTTACAGAAAAGAGAGAGAATATACAATAATTACCAAAGAGCAAGAAAATAGTACTAAACACCACAAAAGCAGTTTAATTTTGGAAATTTAAAGCCTTTGGTTAATACACTCTAGTTTATGTACACATACATCATATAATTATCTGTTAAATACAGACTTTATAAATTATAACTCCAGTTACATTTATATTATAAATATATCAAAATATTGCATTTAGAGCATTATTTTTAGATATTTACAACTTTCTTTTTATAAAAGAAACGTTATGTTTGTGCATTGCATCATGTCCGATATTCACAAATAAACTTTACGGTTTGTAAGTAATAAAAATAGACTTTCGACTATTATAGTTTGAAAACCTATGATTATAAAAGATTAAATCTACTAAGTAAGTCGCTGTTTAGTGGATACACCAGTGTTTCTAAACTTCGAACGGTTACGGTTTCATATGTTTATTACTAATTCACGTTTCTGTTGAAATCAGGGATATACAAGAATGGAATTTTCATATATCTTGTTTATTATTATTATTATTTAAAACATATACATTACTTCCCTACTTTCAATAATTTTCAGCCATGAATAGTTGGGAGAAAAAGGAGTCGTTTACTGACTATCTAACTTTCCACTCCTGAGCATAAATAACTACCTCTTTACTTCATACATCCCGAATCTCTTGCACACTTGTACGAAATCATTAACACATTCTCAGCGGGATGTATGAGATTCGATAGGGAAAAAATATTTGTTGCTATGTACCATCGGCTAAATACGAAAATATTACTGCCCATTGATTCATCACTATATCTTTGGAATTCTCATCCCGAATAAAGCAAAGTGCATTTGTGTTATAACTAAGGCTAGCATGTGTACAAAGAAACAATACTTCAACAAAGTTTCAATGATTAACAAGCTTGAAGTATAGGGTAACTATAAATCCGTAGATTTAAAATTTTGAAAGTTTGAAGTTAGAAGTAATATTTGAAAATATCGTTGTATGTCATTCACGCGTACAAATTTCATAATACTAATTGCAGAGATGTGCTTTTGATTATAATCCTACTTCGGACATCTGAACAGAGAATGTGTAATTATAAAACGAGACATTGCGTAGTAACCAACCAGCTACGGTTAGGTTCTGTCAGTTTAATGTTAATAACGCAGAAATCTCAGCAGAAGAAAAGAAAACTACTTAAATCGCTAGAAATATCATTAAACTAATTTTGATATGTCACGAATTTTGTACTTGAAGGCTTTATGCGTTTTCGATTAGTGATAATTTATCTCAATTCAATATGCTGGTATGGGAAACGTGAGAAAACGCTTACCACATTAACACCTGAATGAATCAATTCACTTTTACTAGATATTCTAGTATTAGCAAAGTTTTCGTTTCATGTATGTCAACACGATTTTCATAGGTCTCGTATTTGAGGGTAATTATTTCATCTAGTTGTAATATTACTATTTATTAGTGTCTGTGAAACGCTGTTGATCTTATTGGGTGTAACAATAAAATTACTAAGTGTCAAGTACGTACGAGATAAATTAATTAAGTGAAAATGTACAACAAGCATTTGTTCAATTAAGGTTTTCTTTACGATTTAAATTATGTGCTATTAATGGACCGTTCTTCATGCTAAGTAAGACATGTAAGTAATATGCCACATTCCACTGAGTACCCTGAAAGCAACGTCGGAATATTTAATTTAAATAGAAAGGCAAGAAATTTGAATAGCAATATATGTAGACGAGAGAGAATCACACTTGTTTAATTACGGCAAGCACATTAAATAATGACGAAATATTTCAATTTGCGGAAAAATCTCAAGGAAAGCGTTAAATTAAATGGTAAGAAGTATGTGAATTACTACTTCAGCAAACTTTAGAAGGATAAATCTCACAGTGAAAAAACCAGCGACTGAATAGCCATAGCAAATTGTTCTTATCAATTTTAGCACTAAAAATCCAACAATTTAAGTTTACATTTAGAAACCAACTACACACTCCACACTCCAACTACACACTAATGACATAGAAACTTAAAATTATCAGTTAACACATCTTCGTGTAGGATTGAATAAAACTGGAATTGTGTTTTCATGCTCACAGAATTCCTTTATGAATATCATAGTGGTTTGCTATAGTTGTTGAGTGTACCACAGTTAACATTAATAAATGCAATGATGAAAGGCCTACAGACAGTTTTAAAATGGATGCTGATTCTAATTTCATTAACAGTGCTAAAAGTACTATTATTAACAAAGTTTTTGTAACTGGAGAAGTATTATACTTTCAACGATAATGCAAGCTACTCACAATGAAACTTCATACAATTTATAATTTTCTACCTTAACGGGAAATCCAACAGTGTCTAACAAATCATGTATAAATTTCATCCTTCTTTTCGGAATGCTATAATTAATATTTTGTGTATCGTAATTTTCCGGACCCTGGTAATAAAAGAAGTGAAAGTTCCCAATAAAAGATATTTAATTAATAGTACTATTATACAGTATGATTCAAACGTTGCACATCTATGGATTTACAACATAATGCTTAGGATCTTGAAGCTTTGCTGGCGACATAGCTCTGAAGATGTTGCCGCTGTATGGTAACGAAAGCTCAGCACAGCAACACCTACTCTGGCAGCAATCCCGAGAACATTGGATTAATAATGGTTAGGAATTTATAATATATGTCAGTATTGTTGTTTGCAATATTTATAACGGATCTCGGAAAAGGTTTTGCAAGGCCATAATCGTAACACTTATAACAACGATTGTGCGAAAGGCGGCTAGAAGTCAAGGATGTAGAAAAGCTGACCTATCATGAGTTTCACCCAAAAGACTTTCTCTATAGAAACACATGTTTCATAAATGTATATGAACATTGCCTCTACGTCTTTCAGTAGCAGTTTCCTGCTATTTCTATGCCACAAAACTACTCTAATATGACTTCGGTCCATCAAAATTTTTAATGTGGTTTTCTGAGGAATACGTTATAATACAACAACTTCAGATATTCCAAGACTTATAGTACAACATAGCCCTATCCGTGTGTAAAATCTCAGCTAACAAAAGAAGAAGTTTTGCAATCAAAGTGTTTCGCTTAGTTAGTGAGTTCATTCATAATAATGGATGATATTTCGAATGCATTTTGTAAATGTAATGCATCAGTCATGTAGCTAAAATGAGTTCATCAAAAAGTATTTAAAAATGTTATTTATCTCATCTGAATAATTTTAGTTCAGGATTCGAAGTCTTATTAATCGCTCTCTATGATATAACTGATATAATTTTATGTTTATTATAAACAAAAAGTCAGTAATAAATAAAATATTAAAGTTTGAAATTGAAATAAAAATAAGCTTAGATCAGTTTACCATGCCAGGATGCAACAGAAGTTAATTTCTATTTAAATTAGAGTTGTACGTTACTTAAAAAAATAAACTTTGATTTCTATAGTGAGAAATTTAACTCGATAGTTACTAAACCTTCTTTAAATTTAAATCTTAATAAAACAATGTATGCAAGTGGTTAAGTGCTCGGAACAGGCTGCAGAGCCTTAACTACACCACGTAAAACAAGTAATAGATAAATAAATATTGTTCATAAACTTTTCAGGGTAAAATCATTGAGAGGTTCTTTGCTTCATATTGATGTGGTCGCTTTCAAGTTAATTTTCTTGGAAAGTTACACAGCGTTGCCAGTTAATAAGTCAACTCTTCAAATCAAATGTACGATCGCCTTTGTGACAGAATTTGGCATAGGATATCATATTACAAATGATATCATTACATTCAAAAGTGTAATCTTAAATATTTTGTTTTACTTTCAGAAAGAGAGTGATGTGATTGGTTCAGGTATATTTCGCAAAAGTCTAAACACTCTTCCACTTCATGAAATTGATTTCCCTTTGTTCAATGAAAGGTATCAAGTAGGATTTATATTACCTTCGTCAAGAGATATTTTATGAGAATACTTATGATCGTATATCTTCAATCATAGTATTCACACGGCTGTATATCGTTTTCATTTTCCGTGCTAGTTTATTATCCATCTCAGTAAACGATACTAATAATTTCATAAATCAAAATTTAAATTAAGATAATCAATCGATATTCTTTCAAAGGTCACATAATGCTTCGAAAGTGAATTAAAACACTAATATATCTAATTACTGCAATGTTATGTTCATGATTTCATATGCGTTGTCATAATCACACAATTAAATAAAGTATTTTTCTCTTAAGTAAATAAATTTTTGTAAGTTTTAATTAAGAATTATTTGTGATCGTCATTTTATTTATATTCAAATTAGCTCATTATAAAAATAAAGTACATCATAACAGAATCAACCATACGAGTTTGTGATAAAGAATGTTGAGTCCGTGAGCACTATTCTAGTAATTATGTTTCTTCCCACATACTCAGTGAGTTCATACTTTCAACATTTTTTTTTATTTTCATTTATTATCCCTTACAGAATACAATTGTGGGAAGTATAACTGAAATATTTAATTTCATTTCAATTGGAGTAGGACGTTGATAATCCGAACGTCAAAAATCCGAATGCGGTCCCTAGAAGCCTTTTACATTTTGTGCTAGCTATACACAAACAATAGAATTGTCCGTTGGTGTTGTGTGAGGTCAGTGTCTTTACAAAAGCTCATTCATATATAATTGCTTGTCATACATATTTTTATTTTCCCTTAGACCTATATAAGTTACGGTATTGTAACTACTGTGTGCAATGTATAGCCACTGCATCGATAAAAGAGCATACCGTACAGTATATTTAACCCTAAGTGGCGTTTTCTTGATCATTTTCGAAAATCAGAACAATTTGAAAATCAGAACTATCTATGGTCCCAATTAGTTCGGATTTTCAACTCCTTACTGTATTTAAATAAATACATACTGAATGAACAACAATGATCACTAATACATAAAAGCTCTCAAAGTATTAATTTACTGCTTCTTTTGACCAGGCAGTACACGGCTAATAACTCTTCTTTGTAACCCAACGTTTGTATTTTGGTCTTGAATGTTTCACAAGGAACAGTCTTTCAAGATTTGCACAACATAAACATCAGGTGAGTATACAAGGAGTAATATATCTTAAATGCAAGATTAAATATGTACTGTTACAAGCGAATATTTAACACAGAGACATCCACTCTATCAATATCTTAAATCAGTTTTACCGTGAGATATGTGAACTATTACGCTATGAAAACAAATTCTGGCATAACGCTGTTGCAGCATACCAATCAATTTGTCATCCAAAAGAGCCTATGTTTGACTACTCCAGAACAAAAGATTCATATGTCACTTGATTCAGAAAAATTCACCTACCGATACACCACTGGCGAACAAACTGTAATTCGTTACCTTCACGAACTCGAGAAAAAAACATCAGATGCTGCAGCGTTATGCCACATGAATCAAAGCCAGGCAAAGAGAAGAGTTGATGTATGCCGATTAAAAATGTACGATTCCTGAACCTAGAGCATCATATACAAAGTCATATTTCTTAATCCAAATATGGAAAAACAGTGATTGAGACAAGTCAATTTCCAGAATCGATCGCCAAATGATATGTTTCGAGCATAAAGTCGTATTCTGTGTATGGTGGAACTACGAGAAAGTAGTTCACTTCTAGTTCGTTCTTAAAATTGCCTCATGAATGTCAATCTTTATTAAAAATAATTTATGGGGATATATATAATGTATTACTACAAACGTATACTTAGGTGGTGGAGCCGAAGCGCACCCTCTCCAACATGATAATGAGAAACCACACTCAACTCACGAATAGCAACAACAATTCAGAAATTTAAGTACATATAACTAACGCCACGTCCAAAATATAGCTAAGACTTTTCACCGTTGGATTATCATTTATTTTGGTTCGCGGCTCCATTTTTGAAATAACTCTCTTTCGGAGATGGAAGTTATATTGACTGACTTCTTTGCTTCTAGGACTAGACGGATTAGAGACGTAGAGCCGAGAAACTGGCAGAATTTGATTGCACTCAAATTAATACGAGGAGTTATCCTTTGATTGATAACTTGTTCGTGTAACAAATGAAGGTTTGTTGTGTACCAGAATACTGCAAAAACCCCTGTCTCATCCTAGGAGATAAATTCCTTATTGAAGACCTTCTTTCCCATTGTTACTCTCACCGACTTAGTGACATCTTTGGAGCTAAAGATGCGTTCGTCATTAAAATGGTAAAGATTTGCTATCATCGCCACTACACATCCAATCATAGAGAAACAAAACTATTTGCTAGTTAGAAAGCCAACACAAAAAAGGGGTGACACGCGGAACCCCAACATCATCAGACAAAGACCAAACCATTTGAATTATAGTTTCAGAGCATCCACAGCGTTTCGAGTTGATAAATGTTAACAGTTTTAGCCTTCACAGTTCATTATTCCTCCGTACTGAAATTTGTCTTACTCGTTACTATTCATGAATGCCAACACACCTTGTGCTCGCTAGATATCCACGCATGTAAGGATTTCTAATTCCTTCATATAAAAATGTTATACATTTTTTCATGCTTCTTTCTATACTCTAGCATTATAAGTAATCATTTATTACATTTGTCACTTGATTTGTCTTTCTATCACCATGTTCAAAGCATACTAAATAATTATTAAATTAGTCAAGATCAAAACTTCAACACATGCTGTTTCTACGGTTCATAAGATAATTTTACTCCAATCTTTATTAAAAATAATTTATTGGGATATATATAATGTATTACTACAAAATTATAATGTATTACTACTATTAAATAGAGATTGTTTAAGAGAAAAACGTAAGTTTTATTTTTATATTTAACATATATGTTTCTATCTACGCAAAAGGCATAACACCTTTAGGAAAGGAATCAGTGAACAACAAGTTAGGGTGTTAGGGTAATTAGTGAAATAACGAAATGGACGAATCATGTCGTGCGTGGGATTCAAACCTGCGATAAGCAAGTCTTGGAATCACAATCTTCAAATGTCAGCGGACATAACATAATCTGATCTTTCCTGACGCAATATAACGAAACTTACTATGTAAGAGTAGGAAAGGCCATAAATTACATTTTAAGAAATTTGTAAATTGAAATACCCTTATCGTTTCTGATCCCGATACGACCCGACTTTTGCGATCACCACTATATGTTCCACCAGTTGGCAATTCCTGCCAGCAAAATAAATATAGAATATTACCCTTGCAAAAAAAATATTCTTCCTGAAAAGGTGTATGTCTTTTATAAAAATCGTAATATGTTTATTATTCAAACTATAGATATTGTTGTACTTGCTCTATGTGGATCCTACGCCTTAGTATGGTTTGTGTTTCATAACTATGACTCTAAGTCACCGGTTACAAAATCTGAATTTATCCATTTTTATATGTTTTACACCTACAATCTGAATCCACTGGACTAATAAAATAGCTAAACAGTATATGTCCAACACTTGGAAAACCGTAATAGTACAAAGTATATCAGTAACCGCCTATTCCAGCAGTTTCATTGTATTTATCTCTGCTTATTTGAATCTACCTTACATGTATCTCTAAAGTACTGCTATGTTAAACTCAAATATTGGATTTTATTTTTTCGAAAATACTGGTTAGTAATCCTTCTCGACAATTACCTATGCACACTTGTATTTCTTCGACCAAAGACTGTTGAGCATTCTTTTAGGCTGAAGAGAAATATATCCTCATTCTTACCGGATTATTTCAGTTCCTTCATGCTTGGAAATCAATTATAAACGCAAATCGACTCTTATATTGGCTAAAGGTTTATCATAGTGATATTTCATCGTAGGCTATAATCTACTTGCAATAAGTAAGGAGGATAGATGCCCCAAATATCTCACTACCAAAGCTCACAAATATCTGCTAGAGGTTGCTTAAGGCCAGATCATAAATAGGATAAATAATTACGTGTAAATAAATACTAGCCGTGGATTAATCTCTCAGTTATACTACTTGTAGAGGAAACTTCCTTAACGAGTAAGCGTAGTTGAGTTGATTTTGAAATGAAATCTTTGAATTTTACGTCCCAAAGTTATGCCGCTTAGGCTAAAAGAGACGGTGATTATGAGATAAATGAATGAAATGGTGGAATGAAGAAAGTGGGAGGAAACGGGAGAATCCCGAGAAAACCCAAGCACACGGTGTTTGTCCACGATAAAGTTCACTTGGCGGGAACCGAAATTGAGTTGATTTTGAGTGTAACGTCCCTTTCATCAACGAGTCTATACGAGTATGAGTACTGTATATCAATATGACCGATATCGACGTCGAAGTATCAAGGTAAACTCACATGCTTGTATACCACAAGGCGTCCTAATACTCTCAGTGCACATTTTCAGAGTGCAAAATATTCCAGTGATACTGACTAATTCCTGAAATCCCTAATGTTCTCGAAATCCAGTCTGTCTACCTAAAATTACGGCTGATACCACGTTCACAACCGAACTCGGGGAAACCCTTCCAGTTTCGCCTTTACGAAAAGCTCTTCCTCTAACACATACCTTGCAATAAATATCTTGTCATGGAACGAGTAATTTTTACTACTAAGAAAGTACAAACGCCAGTAATAGAAGACTTACATAACATACATGTGTATGCATTTATGCAAAAACATAAAAATACAAAAAAATGGAAAGAGAAAAATATTCTTATCTTTACATTTTTACATCTTTTCTATCTTGTATATTTCATCTTTACAATTTTTATTCTTAAAGGACAGAAATTCTTTCAGTAGATAAAATAGCTATCGAACAAGGATAATGAATAATCTAAAATCTAAAACATATAACTTGTTTCAGATCTTACTCATTGAGATAAGTATCTGTCTTTACTTGAGTTCTTTAGGAAACCTAGAACTTAATTCAAGAGTTAATAAGTTGTTGAATATAATATAATTTTTTCATCTTACAAACGGGGCATGAGTTCTCTTTATAAAATAGTCTGATGTAAAAATATTTTCGTAATATTTTCCAAACGATTATTAAGTTGAGTGTTAAAATAAGTATAAAAGTCGTGTCTTCCAAAGTCTCACACACTTCAAAGTCAAAGAAAAATGAAGTTATTCTAACTTCTGTAGGAGTACTCAAGTAATCTAAACAACTAAAGTTACTTTTAAGATATTTCGCTCTAGGAGCACTGCCAATAATTAATAGTAATTGAGAGAACGTATTAGCTTCAGGTAAAATCTTACCTCCTGTGTTAAGTATAATATGATAGCGAAGCACGTAGTTGTCTATAGTAGTATATATATATCATATTAAGAACATTGGTTAAAATCAACTTTACAACATATTTTAGAGAAAATATAGGGATCTTATATTCCTTAACTTTAGCTGTTTTAATAGAAAGCAATATGATTTCCGACTTACAGATATGATATCTTGAAGGACAAAATTACTGTAACTTGTGCCATTTACCTATACGTTACATCATTCATTTTCTAAATTTATTCATAAAATATTGGAAGATCAATTAAAAAGCAAACATATCATGCCGAAGTTTGAATAATTATTTAAAGTGGTATTACTTTACAGATTCTATTAATGCGTTCAACGTTTTGTAAAGTGTTTAAAAATTCAGTTAAAGAGGGTGTAATCTTATTGTTCATGTTAAGTATACATACATTTTATTTGATTAAGTTTGATGAATTAAAAATGAGTTTCTTCGGTTGTTATTTGAAGTGTAAAATTAAGCATTTTGTTGTGGTATTGACTTTAAAGTATATAGTTAAAATATTTATATATTTACCTCGACTTTTAAACCTTTCAAACTTTTGCTCAGTGTCACGGCTGAATTTATTACCTGAAATGTAAAGAACTCAATTATTTTAACAATGAAGTGGTTAATTCATTTAACTATATAGTTTTACCATTTTTATCGTTGTGTTTTTATTCCAAGAAATGTAACATTTATATCTCAGATTTAAGTAGATAATACGATCGAGTTTTGTACAAACGTTTTCCACGTTTTTTTGAGGAAGTGTAGAAAAGTATTTTTTCAGAAAAATATTTTAGTATTTTTTGCATATTTAATCCTGTTTTTGTTCATTTTAGGTTTATTTTCAGTTTGTTAATGTCTAACCTTTTAGCTTAATCTGATGAAACTTTAACTCGGGCCATAACATCTTTACACAAACAATATTTCATGATAATACAATATGTTTGTATAAAGATTGCTTTAACTTATTAGTTATTCATTTATAAAGTTATTCATTTATAAAGTTATTCATTTATAAAGTTATTCATTTCATATACATATATTAGCCTTTATTTCTATATCATAATAGTATTTCTTTGATTATGGAAATTATGAACTTCATTATTTTCCTTCAGTTAACGATTACCAGCAATTAAACGGGTTGAATTTGTTACTGACAGACTTTCTTTTATTACTCTTAAGGGACGGTGGTGTGATATTATTGTTTTAAATGTACATGCTCCAACTGAAGATAAGGGTGACGATATAAAAGATAGTTTTTACGAAGAAGTGGAACGTATATTTGACCAACTCCCGCGATACCATATGAAGATTCTATTAGGGGATTTCAATGCGAAGGTAGGACGAGAGGATATATTCAAACCGATTATAGGGAACGAAAGTTTGCATAAGGAAAGTAATGACAACGGTGTTAGACTCGTGAACTTTGCAACATCCAAAAACCTAATCGTGAAGAGTACAAAGTTCCCACATCGCGACGTTCATAAATACACTTGGACATCACCAGACGGAAAAACACATAATCAAATTGATCACGTTTTAGTAGATAGAAGAAGACAATCTAGCATAATTGACGTCCGGTGGTTTAGAGGGGCTGATTGTGACACTGATCACTACCTGGTAGTAGCGATAATACGGGACAGATTATCGTTGAATAAAGGTAATACTCAATGTCCGAAAACGGAAAGATTTAATTTAAAGAAATTAGAAGAGAGCCATGTAAGAGAGGAATACCAGGTTGAAGTTTCGAATAGATTCTCGGTTTTAGAAGACTCGGAGTGCACGAGTGTTGAAGATACTTGGATTGAAATTAGAGATAGCATTAAAAGTTCAGCAATAGAAAAATTGGGACACGCGGTAATACGTAGGAACAAACCATGGTTCGACAAAGAATACATTAAACTAGCAGAGAAGAGAAAACAGGCAAAATTACGGTGGCTACAAAATCCGAATGAAATAACTACACAAAATTTCGCAGATATCAGGCGGGAAACTTCCAAAACTTTTAGAACAAAGAAACGGGATTTTTTAAAAGCTAAAATTAAGGAACTTGAAGATAATAGTAAAAATAAAAATATTCGGGACATGTATAAGGGGATCAGCAAATTTAAGAAAGGCTATCAACCTCGTGCTTATATTTTAAAGAAACCTGATGGAACCGTTCTCACTGATACGGATAGCCTCTTAAATAGATGGAAAGATTTCTTTGACGATTTGCTTAACACGCAGCCAAAAACTAATGTGCGTGGAGAAGAGGAGATACACACCGCAGAACCGTATATTCCAGAACCCAATCGAATAGAAGTGGAAGCCGCTATAAAGAAATTAAAGAAACACAAATCTCCGGGTGTAGATGAAATTCCGGCTGAGTTAATTTTAGCTGGAGGCAAAAAATTGTGGAACAAGATACACAAACTCATTCTCCTTATCTGGAACAAGGAAGAATTGCCACAAGATTGGAAAGAATCAATCATTGTTCCAATTCACAAGAAAGGCGACAAAACTGACTGTAATAATTATCGAGCCATTTCTCTTCTGTCAACATCCTATAAAATCCTTTCAAAATTCTGTTAGCAAGATTGACCCAATACGCAGATGAAATTATTGGAGATTAACAGTACGGATTTAGACGAAATCGATCAACTATCTACCAAATATTTACCATTCGCCAAATACTCGAAAAGAAGTGGGAATACAATACCCCGGTACATCAACTATTTATTGACTTTATAAAGACTTACGACTCGGTTAGGATAGAAACATTATACAACGTTCTAACAGAACTTGGAATACCGAGAAAGCTAATTAGATTAATTAAGATATGTTGAAGTAAATCCCAAAGTAAAGTCCCTAAGTGAATCAAAAAATGCAAAATGATCTGAAGAGATCCAGACTAAACCAGAGAACAGAATGTTGTTCATCACAAACTCTTGCAGCCTCATATACAACAAGAGACCAAAAACACCAGCGACGATACTTATAGAACTCATCTCTGTATCTTCTGATGTGTTCAAAAACATCACAAAGTTCATAAACTCTTTTATTTTTGTAGACACGAGTAACTAATTATTGTTGCAAGTAGTTTGATTACTCTTAGTTTAAAGTTAACTACAACAACGTACAAATCCTAAATATGTAAAATCTATTCTTTTCATGTTAGGACTAACTAAAATAAAAAAAATAAACATTTTCTTTTCATGGACTCTATTGCCCGTAGATACATTTTATTATACAATAAATCCGAAACTTATCCCTTCAAATTACACGGAATTCGGTAAACAACGTAAACAAATTTAAATAGATTTTATATACGTATTGTTTTCAAAGTTGAATAAAATTATCATTGGAATAGATAGCCGAATTTTTCTTTTTTTAGATATAATTATAGTCATGACTATAACATGTGGCTTATGGCTTATGATAGTGAAACAAAGTTACAGGCGCTTGGTTGATATTTAAAGAATTAAAGTCAGTTTGCAGCAGCATTTCAATGTTGAAAATTTCGCTCCAGTGTAAATGGAAGCATGAGTTAGAAATGAAAATCTCTCTCGTCTTCTAGGCTTGACAATTACACGGATTGAGACACATTGTTCTATTTCTGATGTTCATAACTGAATATTTGACGGGCCTCGCACAGCTACAAGTACTACCACTTCACCTGTGGTTTCATAAGAGTTCCAAGCCCTTTGAATGTCTAGAGGAACTCTATAGGTATGAAGATTTACATTTCGCTTTATTCATATTTACATTAAATATCTAGTGTGTAATAGGTTTAGCACTAATTCACTATATAAACGTTTCTTTTGTTAAAATGTGTATACATCTTTGATGTAACCCGCGTATGACTGGTATGATCTCTTTTTATACATTATAATACGCCCTCAACTTTAACAAGTTCAAATATTTAGTAAATAATAATTATTATTTTAATGTCAAAACAAAAACATTTTGAAATATCACAACGCTTTTATTTTTCATGTGTTTTCTGTTCATGGAACATTTTCTCCGTTATTCTATCCAAATATTTTGGCCGCGCGTAGCGTAGTCACTAACGCTCTTGGTGCGAGAGGTCCGGGGTTCGATTCCCGCTGGAGGCACTCGATGGATAAAGTGTACTAACTTTTTCAGACCAAGCACCTTGGGTTTTTCTCATTCACACCAGACAAATGAAGGGATGATACCTTACTTATGGGTGCCAGGCCGCTTTTTTTCTCCCCCCCTTCCCCGGATAGTGTGCTCGCCTTGGGACGTCATCCCTCAAACGTGACAGGCTAAATGGCCATAAGATGCCGAGAGCCCAGAAATCTAAATCCTAAATCTTTCAAAATATCTCATTCTTCTCCTTTCCTATAGTATTTCAAAGAGTGACATACACTCAACATAGCTTGGTAATGGTAACCACAGGAGAAACAATTTTATAGAGATTGAAGCGCTGGTCCTCTAAACACTCGGAAAGCTAATCAGTAAATGATACATCTGGTTCAATGCATTGCAGGTATTTTTCTTTCAATACCTTCCTAAAACTCTCGAAGTTGCTCATTATACCATATCACACGTATAATGAAGTCGTTATCATATCGAAGCTGTTCCCCCCAAAAATTAGCCAGTTTATATTATAGATGAAGAATCCATGTACGCATTCTGGAAAATACTTAGAAAAAGTTTGGTGAAGATCATCAAAAACGTCCTAATTTCCATTACCTCCCGTGGCAAGAACAGTTGGCCTGAGTCAGTAGTACGTTTCATGTTTTCCAATCGTTGATTAGCGTTACATTAGATGCTCTTCTCATCCTTATCTGCTCCATGATCCGTCCGGTGGTTATCTGTCTATTTAGATTACATTCTTTATGACTGAAGGTCTTGAATCAGTAATTATCGTTGATGATCTACTTTATCGTGGCTGGTTCTGGATGCTATATCTACCATGTCCCAGATTCTGTGAAGCCAACGACACATATTACTTTGATTTAACGTGTTGTCCTCATGGACTGGCAATAGTTAATGGTGAATCGGTGTTGCTGAGTAATCTCCTGACTTATAGAAGACACATGTTGGTGCAGTGTGGTGCCACGTTGATCATTTTTGGTGGCTTGTCTTGAGCAAAACCAATGTAAATTAGCTATAGATTACGCGATAAAGCACTAATTGTTCTACTCACAAAGTTTCATTTCTATAAGACTTACAGTTCTACAGTGAATTGTTATTTACCTTTTAATTGATCTTTATGTGTTATTATCTACCAGAGACGTTTAGTATCGGCTGATGCTCAACGTGAGCAATCCCCTTTGTACTAGAAATGTGCAAGCAGAGTGCCACTGCACCACAGCCGAACGGACTGAAATAATGAAACCTCAGAATGGTTCTCATCACAAGCAAGAGTGGAGAATATGCATCAAAATTATCAACAGTTCGCGATCGAAAGGTGTTTATTTAAGAATTATTTGTTTGCTCTGGTGTTATATATATATATATATATATATATATATATATATATATATATATATATATATATATAGGGTGTTAATGAACTATACTGATAAACTGTAAGAGGTGATTACTTACATCAAAATAAGATAACTTCATATGGACCAGTGGGGAAAACTGCATAGTTGCAGAGCTAGGCTGTCCAAAATCACGAAAAAGCCAAATTTCAACAGGCCCTATTTTGAATTCCAGAAACTGTGGGTGGTGGTCCTTATCAGCGTAAAGGAAGTCACGCATACGCAATGCAAAAATGCATATTTCATTAATTTTCAGTGCGTGTACAGAGTATTTCATACAAGATAATATTCCCAGACATACCATCAACTAAATTTTGAGATATGCTCTGACTTTTTGATTGGTCCAAAGTAGGCAAGCGATAAGCCTTGATAGTTGTGAAAACAGAATCCTTTGGCGCGATGTCGGGAGTGTTAAGGATCGTCAGCAGCACGGTTTTCTTTCACGCTTATAAGTGAAGAAAACGTGAAATTTACCTTGACGAAATACATTGCATCACACATTATTTCGACCACAAAAAAACATGGAGCTCCTGTTCCTAACACTTCCGGCCTTTTTTGGAAGTATTGAATGTCCATTGTTGCCAAGGCTTACCTTCTACCTACTTTGAACCCTTCTTTAAATCAGGGTATATCTGAAAACTCTATTGAAAGCATATCTGAGAATTGCACTCTGTAGGAAATACCCTCTACACCTATTGACAATGGCGAACGTATGCACTTTTGTATTCTGTGTGCGTGGCTTCCTTTAAGCTGATAAGGACTACCATCCACAGTTTCTGGTATTCTAAATAGGGCCTGTCGAAATTTGGCTTTATCGTGTCTTTGGACAGCCCTAACTAAAAAAACTATGCAATTTTCGCTATAGGTCCATATGAACATTTTCTCTTATTTCGATGTGAGCAATCATCTCTTAAGTTTGTCAGAATAGTTCATTAACACACTATATATATATATATATATATATATATATATATATATATATATATATATATATACAACACATGCTTAACATTTTCAAATACAAAATTATTATTTGCTGAGCGAAGCAATATATTTACATTTAAAAAATTAAATACTTGTACAGTTACGCCAACTAACTTTTTTTGGCTTCATCAGACACTATGATATACAGGTTATATCCGTTATATATTTTATTTTGCTCAGGAAATAGTAAGTGTGTATTTAATTATATATAAAACAAAACTTCGACTTATGGGAAAAACTAATATTTCAAACAGTTTCTTGCGGAGTTCACACGTCTCCATCAATGATGGAGAAGGAGGTGATAGAAGCTTCACACAATCAAATGTATTGCATTTCCCCTCTTTGGCGATATGTATGGAAAATATGAAAGAGTTTTTTTAAGTACTTCTCCTTTACATCAACGTACTTTTCTCAGTATTTTCACCATTCAGTATTCATTAGTACATATTAAAGTTTGATCAAGCAACAAAATACGTAGTTCTCAATTGCTTTTGTAGTATTGTATATATCTACGTAGTATTAGTCGCACCATACAACTCGTGATAAATTAATTCCTTCAATGGTACACCTTTGGAAAGTGATTGTGAATTCCAAAAACCTGCAAGCAATTGTCTTCCAGTCCTCAGAAAAGTGTTCACGTATTAGACGAAACTCAAATTGTCTAGACCTCACGTTCTACGGTACTATCATACACCCCTCAAAATAGGATACTTATCTAGCCATAATCTTTCACACAAAACTTACCTGGAAACCACAAGACTGGAAACCTCAGTTTCAGGTTACAGGTAAACACAATCTCATTAAAAAAATATTTGATACATCTTGGGACTTGCATTGAAATATCTTTCTTACTACTTACAAAGTGTTCTTATGCTCCCTTCTAACTCTTAGACCTACTTCGTGGATATCAATACCAGACTTCTTTTATGAACCCCTCGAGCATATCGAAAGGCACGTTATCCCCTTTGCGTTTCGTTTTCGCCTGCTTCACACTACGACTCCATTATCCATCTTACTTTTCAACATCTAGAGTCTTTAAGCACAAGATATTTTTCCGACAATCCCGTATTTTTCAGCACTATCCATCTCGATATTGCTTACGATGAACTCCCGAAATACATATATACACTCCCTCCAGCATTTCATCACATTCTATTCTCACAGTCTTCCAACAAGTAACCCTCACAAACTATACTAAGACATATATCATACATCTTTTCATTCTCATCAAGTTTATCCATTTTGCACTTACGGTCCTTTAATTCTTTCTATTAACCTGGGACTCGACATGTAAGTCATTAGTCTCGAGTGCCTCAAGACACAAGATAACCATCATTTTTACTTTGACAGCTTCTCAGTGTTATCTTGTCTACAACACCTAATATATCTCATAAAATTATTAGACACACATTGGACATTAAACTACCTCTTTCTGCTATTACTGCATTTACATTTAGCAATATGACCTTTCGCATCATCGTTTCTTTCCAACAGAGTATATACAGAGCGTTCAAAAAGTCTCTATACACCCGAATTGTCACATATTCAAAGCAACGAGAAAATTATTTTACTTAAAATTTATTATATTTTATGGCATAAAGGCACTATGTACAGGGCGTAGCATATACACACACGTTTTAACACACATTTTCACAGCAAATGTTGGAAATGTCCCCCATGAGCCTCCAAACATACTTGCACACGTTTCTTCTTGTTCTCAAATACTCTCACAAGTTGTTCATGTGGAATGCTATGAGCAAAATCTCGAATAGCTGTTTCGAATTCTTGTAGCGTGTGGGTGTTCTCTTTATAAACAGAATTCTTTGCATAACCCCAGAAGTAAACTTATCTTTGACTGTCTGTTTTTACTCCCCTTGTTCACTGAACACATGTTCAACCAGGAATATTCATTGTTCCAAAGTTAACATCATTGTTTCAGAGACCGCTAACTAGATGCAACAATCACTTCAACGTCACTTTGCCGACTGGAATCTAAGAAAGTAACTTCACGCAAGCGATAATATAGCAGTGTTGCAAACCTTCGCATAAAATTTTATTTCATGTGACTTTGAGTGCGACTTTGACTTGCCAGGATTCAGGTGCATAAAGACTTTTTGAACGCTCTGTATTATCTTTATATTAAACAGGGTGGTTACAATGAAAGAGCCGCTATTCACGGTGGTCCAGCGTGGGATTTAATCAACGTATTACATTGAAATTTTACAAATATGCTCATGAGACCATGCGGAAGCGAGTTATGCTGAAAGTATATTAGTTTCACTTCCCACCACCAGGGGAAAATGTGGCGCTATATAGGTAATACACATGTGCAAATTGTTTGGAATGTATAGGTAAGGCGATTATCTAGGTCGAAAAGGTCAAACATGTGAGATAAATGTAATGCAATCAAGGTGAAGGGCAGGTTCTTGTAACAAATGATGCAAAGGGTACAACTTTAGGAACAATCTGAAGGTAAAAGACTCAAGGCATAGCAGTGGATCTTAGGGTTTCGTTTGCTGTACTGTTTGATTTCTGTAAGGATACCAATATAAAATGACCCCAAGAACTTTCTTCAGTGTTGACCATCGAATGGCCAATTCCCGTAACACTGCTTGAGCACAGGTAGTGCAATATAGAGCGCGTGCTGCGTGGTCACCAACCTCGTCAACAAGGTCGGTTGGAATGTGTCGTCTTTCTGTTGCTGGAGTCACATGTAACTAACCCGTTGTCTCGAATTTCAGTACCATCTCCTTTAGGCTATTTCTTGAGAGCGGTTCTCTTTCCATTCCTTTCAGATGTCGATATTCCCTTAATGTTGCACTGTTATTGATCCAGTTCTGATAGACCAATTTTAATAAAAGTGCAGGATCTGTCTTAAAATAACCATGCTGCTTCTCACGCTTTCATGTGTATGATTTATTTATTTATTTATTTGACAATCAACAGGTACAGCTCAGAGGCCATTTACACTGGATATCTAACAACAACAAGAACAACAATGTAGGGAAGGTACCATCCCTGCGTTTGCCTGGTAGGACTAAGGGGAAACCCTGGAAAACCCCAGCCAGGATGGTCGGCAGAAGGAATCGAACCCACGACCTCCCAAATGCGAAGCCAACGCTCTACCACTTAAGCCACTTCGCTCGAAGTATGAAGTGGGTTCTCGTGTGTGCTACAGCCAGTACAGCGACACATTTTCCCCTGGTGGTGGAAAGCAGAACTATTGTTCTTTTCAGAGTGACTTAGCTTCCGCATGGTCTGATTAATCCATTTACTAAATTTCAATGTAATACGTTGTTTATATCCCGCGATGGACCGCTGTGAATAGCTACACTTTAATTGTAATCACCTTGTATATGTATGAAAATATTATCTTTTGATGATTCCAGCGATGATTCTGGAATGCAGGTACGTCTACTGAATGTAAATGAATGCATACTAAATACATGCTTAATAAAGATAAAATAGATCACTTCTATCATCCCAACACTATTCGTAGTGAATCCATAGTTTTCTCTGATATTGCAACCTTTGACCCTCCTCTCTTTCCCAAGAAAGGTACCCCTTTGAAAAGTCAACCATTTAACTATATATATATATTAGGATGGTCTTTAATATTTTATTTCCTAATTTCTTTGGACTCACCCCCTAAAATGGTTCCATATGGGACTAAATTGAGGAAGGAGAAAAATTAACTTCATTGAATAATATTAAATGCTGCCTCAAGCGACCTAAAATTTTGAATCCGATTACAGTACATAATATATGGGAAAAATCTGGAATAAAATCTTGCAATTTAGAAACGGCTTAAGGGAACGCAAAAATACCCTGGATAATGGAACTAGAGGAAGAAGCATATCTAATGTTGTATAGAATTGTCACAGCATCTATCTTGAAGTCCGCCATCTTGCATTCAGATCAAAATTTTCAAATAGGAAGAAGGTCACGTGACATATAGTTTTGAGGTGGAGTTTCACCAGAAACACAAATCTGGCACTATTTTAAAGATAGCCTAAGTCATCTAAGAATTATTACCTGTAAAAATATTTCTCTTTTTCACAAGTAATAACTCTTACACAACTAAATGTAAAGACATGAATTTGGCTCGAAAAGAACAAGAGGGATATGCGCAGCTTCACTAGAAAGAGAAACGCAAAATAAAAATGCACTTCTGAAAATGATTTGTATGAAATTTACACCAAAACACACGGAGGTAAACATTTCAAGGAATGAAGAGGAAAACCCAGTTGAGTATGTAAGATAAAATGTAAATAAGTTCCTGTGTGCGCCCGGACCCTGCAAGAGATGTAAAAGGGGAAAAACTAATTTTAAAACTCCAAGACAGGTTGCTGCTCTTGATCGATACAAGTCCACTGATAGAACGAGAATACATATTCTGACAGCGACGGCAGAAACATTAGGCCATAATGTAAAGGAACTAGTAATAAATATCCATCGATGCTGAGAGAAAATCCGTAGCAAAGTTGCAGAAGACCACAAAAACAATTTCGGAGTGCATCAAGTGGGTTAGTTTTGCAATGAGACGGAAAACTACTGCCGAATTTGACTGGTAGAGAGACTATCGACGGGTTATCAATATTTATTACAGGAGATGCTCATGAAAGGCTAATTGGTGTTCTCAGTTTGTCATCATGAAGAGGAGAACGAACATATTATTTCTACTACAGTTCATTAGCTTGAAGAATGGAACTTGGTAAAGTTCGTGCAGGCAGTTTGTTGTCACACTATTCTCTGCAATATATGTCATGTGGACGGTGCTTTCATTCTGCTAGAGCAGATGCTCCAAAATGATCTTCTATACCCTCCTTGTAGACACTACACTTTTGAATTGCTTTTAAAATGTGTATTTGACAAGTGTTGTGTTTCGTTTGCATCTGGACCGGACGTTCCCCTATTTAAGCATTTTCAGAACGATTAGTCTAAAATAGATTGTACTAACTTTATTCCAGAATTGATTATGATAATGACATAAGGAACATCATTTCAGATGTAGGAAATGAAGTATTGAATTTTGCTACCAAACTTGTAGAAGCAGGACACCGCAGAGAAGATTACAGTAAATTTTTAGAACTGACATTCTTGGATGGCGTACCTTTTCGAAGAGTTTTCTTTCGTTTGCCTGGAGCAATACACCATGCAAGGTAGATGGGAAAAGCAATATACTGTTTAAAAATATTTCTCTTTCGCCAACATTTTCGTTTAACGAAGCAAATAGAAACGGGTCTTCGGAGAGCATGAATTTTTCTGATACGACTATATGTCCAAGCTTGATTTAAATGTGATCAAGTATCCCATTCACCATTACAAGACCTGCAATGTTTGATTTGTACAGTTATAGGCAAATAGATAATGAATTATCTGGAGTGGCTCTTTCTAAACTTTCTCGGCATAGCTGGTACTTGAAGGAGGAATACGTAGCATTGGAGTTTTTTGATGATGAAGTTAACATAGTGGAAAAACAAAAATTGGTTGAAAGAATTAAAACTGTAAGGAGAAACCGTGAAGCAGCAAAGATGCTTGACCCAAGGATAATACCATAAAAATTCTTGCGAAAAGAGAAATCAGTGATTTTGATACTACAAACAATTTTTTCTCGTGAGATTTAAAATACCCAAAGGGTTTATTGAGTGTAATCCGATTTCATGGTCAGATAACAATGACTATCTTCAAGGAAAGACAATAGTTAAATTCATCTCCGTAATAAACGATGCCGCTGAAAGGGGAGTGAAACTAACAGAAGATTACAACATCATTTTTACGAGAAATGAGTATCAGAAACTGTTTCTTTTTCACATAGTGAATTCTCATAGATAATCTTTTCCTAGACGTGACAAAAGTGAACTGTGTAGTATATAAGATTGAAAACCTATTGAAAACTTACCCCAATATGCATTACCATAGAGTTTCTCTTGCGTTATCACTACTGTAGAAGCCATCGAAATTTGGGTATTTGTGGTACTGCAGTGTTTTTGGTTTGAAGTACTGATTAATAAATGCGACATTGTTAATGTTCGTTTTACATGTAGATTCAAATTGAGTAATTTCGTGACACAGTACCACTCAAAACATTTAATTATATGTACGATTGCATAATGTTAACTTGTTGTATCAGTGAGTATACCAACCAATGCCCTTCTGTAATTAATTCCATGTATCAAATTACAGTGTTTATTGTATACTAGTGTAAAACTTAATGTGTATATATAGGGCGAGCCATTAGTATTAATATACCCTTGTCACGTTTAAAGTAATAGAGGAGAGACGCTGAAATTCTATATCATTTAATTATCAACAGGAAAACTTTTACACATTGCCAGGATTACTTCAAAGTTTACAGCGTTACCAATGAATCATAAAATCTTTTTTTGAAAAATACCTCTACTAAATGTTATTCCATATTTCAAATCTACTAAATCTAATGGACATTGAGTTAGGATAAAACTTTTTTCTTCTGAATGATCTTCTCTACGTCAGCCGGAAATCAGCCAAGAACAAGATTGAATACCGTTCTAAGTAGTAAAGGTTTGTATGGTTGTCGCAAGGGCCTGATGCAAACACACTGCGTCTAATTGCCCATGAAAACAAGATCACCAATATTTAAGCTGTTGATGACCGTAGGGAGCGGAGGTTCTGAAGAAAGAACTATTAATATCTCCGAAATGATAGAAAAAACAGTAATGATGGCGAAAATTCATTATGTTCAAAAAGTAAAAGTAAGCAAACCAAAATAACCCTACCATCCATAAAGACAGATAATTCAATATACCTTCTATGAATCAAAAATTATCATAAACTGAAACACTGTACCGAACCAGAATAACGAGATTCCATGGTATTGGGTTCTATATGTAAAGCACATGTGGCTGAAAACACACATAGTTTGAACAGAATTGTAAATACTATATTACATGGGACTTTGAAAACTGATATATGAATGTGCCCCTCAGATGTACAAGGAGATATACAGTATTTCACAGGCAACCACGATACGGGTAGAATGTCTTGATGCGGAACAGATGAAAACGCAACTGGACAAGGAAATGGTTGTTCTGCATAAGTTTAACATATTAATGATAGGTGATGATCTGACAAATATTGAGAATACTGAAAGTAATGTACGCAATGATCTAGCGATATCAGGAGAAACAGAACTGCGAAATCACAATGCAGTTCATCAGTCGAAAATAACGAAAGGTGTAGTTAGTCATGTGCACCATAACCAGCAAATTCCGGGAATATTCCTTGGCTGTATATACAAGATCTGGTGCAAGCAGACTACAGTAATGGAACCTCCTCAGCTGTGTCCCCCTTCATTAGCGATTGTCATAATACTGTGTTTCAGAAACACAACTTTTATGAGAGAATAACGCTAACTAACTAACTCTATGGCCTATGGACCCCGGAGGTGCAATGCTGCGTTCACAAAAGCTCTCCACTGCATCCACTTCTATCCTTAGCTAACAGCATCCCGTTTCTCCTTTGTATTCCAATCTCTGCAAGATCCTTCTTAATATTGCCCTCCCATCTGCGCCTAGGTCTTCCTAATGGTCGTTTTCCGATTGGTCTAACAGTCAAGACTTTGAAAGCGATTCTACTTTTTCCATTCTAGCTACATGACCCGCCCACCTAAGCCTCCTACACTTGACGACCCTAACAATGTTGGGTAAACCGTATAAATTATGTAGTTCGTCGTTATGAAGTTTCCGCCATTCCCCATTCCCGTTCTTCTTAGGTCCGAATATTCGTCTCAGGATCTTGTTCTCAAATACTTTCAGTCTAAGTTCTTCCCTCAGAGTAAGTGACCATGTTTCGCAGCCATACAGAACAACAGGCATGATTATCGTTTTGTATATTTTAAGCTTCAAATTCCTCGACAGAATTCGCGATGACAAGGGATTTTGAACCGAATAGTAACACGAATTCACTGCTTTTATTCGATATTTAATTTCTCCATGAATATGATCTTCCTCTGTTAATATTGATCCTAGATATTTGAAACTATCCACTTTATCAAAAGTATTATTTAACATTTTAACGCATCCATAATTTTCTGTATTCCGGTCCCGGCGCACTTCCATGTATTTAGTTTTATCTGCATTTACTTCTAAACCCATGTCCCTGCTAGCGTTTAATAAGATCTCTGCATATCTTTCTATTGTTCTCCTATCATCCCCTATTAAATTTACATCATCAGCATATGCCATAACTTGGTGAATACCGTTCAACTCTAGGCCCTGGTTGCTATCTTTGATTTTCCTTATACGTATTCCAGAACGAAGTTAAATAATAATGGCGACAACGCATCTCCTTGTTTCATGCCATTTTCGACGTGAAAGCTCGTGGACAAATATTTTCCTACTTTACTTTGGGATTCATTTAAACATATCTTAATTGACCTAATGAGCTTTCTCGGTATTCCAAGTTCTGTAAGAACGTTGTATAATGTTTCTCTCCTAACCGAGTCGTATGCTTTTCTAAAATCAATAAATAGTTGATGTACCGGGGTATTGTAATCCCATTTTTTTTTCGAGTATTTGGCGAATGGTAAATATTTGGACGATAGTTATCGATTTTGTCTAAATCTGCACTAATAATCTTCAATAATTTCATCGGCGTATGGGGTCAGTCTTGCTAATAGAATATTTGAAAGGATTTTATACGATGTTGACAGAAGAGAAATGGCTCGATAATTATTACAGTCAGCTTTGTCGCCTTTCTTGTGAATTTAAACAATGATTGCTTCTTTCCACTCTTGTGGCAACTCTTCCTTGTTCCAGATAAGGAGAATGAGTTTGTGTATCTTGTTCCACAATTTTTCGCCTCCAGCTAAAATTAACTCAGCCGGAATTTCGTCTACGCCCGGAGATTTGTGTTTCCTTAAATTCTTTATAGTGGTATCTACTTCTATTTGGTTGGGTTCTGGAACACATAGTTCTGCGGTGTGTATCCCCTTTTCTCCACGCACACTAGCTTTTGGTTGCGTGTTAAGCAAATCGTCAAAGAAATCTTTCCATCTATTTAAGATGCTATCCGTGTCAGTGAGAACTGTACCGTCAGATTTCTTTAATATATAAGCGCGAGGTTGATAGCCTTTCTTACATTCATTGATTCCCCTATACGTGTCTCGGATGCTTTTATTTCTACTATTATCTTCAAGTTCCATAATTTTAGCTTTAGGAAAATCTCGTTTCTTCGTTCTAAAAGTTTTGGAAGTTTTCCGCCTGATATCTGCGAAATTTTGTGTAGTCATTTCATTCGGATTTTGTAGCCAGCGTAATTTTGCCTGCTTTCTATTCTCTGCTAGTTTTATGCATTCCTGGTCGAACCATGGTTTGTTCCTACGTATTTCCGCGTGTCCCAATTTTTCTTTTGCTGAAATTTTAATGCTATCTCTAATTTCAGTCCAGGTATCCTCAACACTAGTGCACTCCGAATCTTCTAAAGCCGAGAATCTATTCGAGACTTCAATCTGGTATTTCCCTCTTACCTAGCTCTCTTCTAATTTCTTTACATTAAATCTCTCCGTTTTCAGACAATGAATATTACCTTTATTCAACAATAACCCCTCTCGTATTATCGCTGCTACCAGGTAGTGATCAGTGTCACAATAAGCCCCTCTAAACGACCGGACATCAATTATGCTAGATTGCCTTCTTCTATCTACTAAAACGTGATCAGTTTGATTATGTGTTTTCCCGTCTGGTGATGTTCAAGTATATTTATGAACGTCGCGATGTAGGAATTTTGTACTCTTCACGATTAGGCTTTTGGATGTTGCAAAGTTCACGAGTCTAACACCGTTGTCATTACTTTCCTTATGCAGACTTTCGTTCCCTATAGGGCCGCGGTGGCTCAGTGGTAGAGCGTTCACCTCTGGTGCTTGGGGTCCTGGGTTCAAACCCTGCTCCCGCCAAGTGAACTTTGTGGTGGACAAACACCGTGTGCGTGGGTTTTCTCGGGGTTCTCCCGTTTCCTCCCACTTTCTTCATTCCACCATTTCATTCATCTCTCATCATCACCGTCTCCTTTAGCCTAACCGGCATAAACATGGAACGTAAAACTCAAAAATTTCATTTTTTCGTTCCCTATAATCGGTTTGAAAGTATCCTCTCGTCCTAACTTCGCATTGAAATCCCCTAATTGAATGTTCATATGGTATCGCGGGAGTTTGTCATATATCCGTTCCACATCTTCGTGAAAACTGTCTTTTATATCGTCATCTTTATCTTCAGTTGGGGCATGTACATTTAAAACAATAATATCACACCACCGTCCCTTAAGAGTAATAAAAGAAAGTATGTCAGTAATAAATTCAACCCGTTTAATTGCTGGTAATATACATTTCTGAACGAAAAACCCTGTTCCTAACTGGTGATTTTTATTTCCTTTCCCGTAAAAGAACGCAAAATTTCCGGAATTCACAGATCCATTTCCTTCCCACCTAACTTCCTGAACTCCTACTTCGTCCATCCTGTATTTCTCTAACTCTCTCGTTACGGATTTTGACGCACCTGCCCTATAAAGACTCCTAATATTCCATGTTCCAAATCTCATATCCATTTTCTTTTGCTGAGGTCGTGCCAACTTATCAGTCCTTGTCCGAGGCTTTTGTGAATATTTCTGAACAAGTGCTTTTTTTACAGGGTGAGGTTGTTAGCCCTACCGAAACCCCCTAGCTGGAGGACCACTCTTAGTCGGCTGTCCGCGACTGCTTTTTCAATATATTCGCAGCTAACCTTTATATCTAGAAGCTTTCTCCTCGATCCGCAACCTGAGGACGCGCCATGCCGTGGTGACAGGAACCCACGTTACACGGGACAGAATAACGCAAAATAATAAAAATAAGTCAGTCAAGTAAAAGTTTCAAAAACTCTCACGACGCCTTACTAACGTCGGCATTCCTTAGAACACATATTAATAATGTTGTTGTCCGTAAGCATTTTATTGCAATGAGATAACTTCATTCAATTCTTCATGACTGCGCGATACACATCTAGGCAATAAATATTAAGGGAAAAGTTGATCCACACAATACTGTATTACTCACAGCATCCAAATTGTGGAATAAACGCAAATTCAAAATAGTTTCAAAAAAGATTACACACAAGATGACAATAGTTGATAGCTGTTTAAGAAACCACTGAAGACTGTTAATATCAAGTATTTAATACAGAACAGGAGTTGACTCCAAGGAAGATAATTACTGCACATCTTTACGGATTTGATAGAATTATGTTGAAGCTAAATTCATGTCATTAACCACAGCAAGTTAATATACTATGCTATAAATTCAATTGACACAAGGGCGAGTTATGTATGATTGTCTCGATGGCTGGAATGGATGACACACTGCTTGCAAAAATGTAAATTTTTGTTTCGTAATGAACGTGTCTGTGTAAACATATGCAAGTTCATCAGTGAATAAGACCAATTCGAATTTCGCAAATCTTCTTGGAGTAAATCTTGAAACCTGATGTGCAGAAGTATTGCATTTCGCTTTTGATTGCCTCGTAGGCAGAAAACAAAGAGATGATTTTACAACGCAATAGTTTCTGACGGAACAGACTTCTAAAAAAGCCAGATTTCTGCGAAATGTGCAATACTCGTACAACGTGCCTATCTGTTCTTCATTAGTAAGTTCAGAAAGATGATGAAGTTCATCACCGATACATTAGCCATGCCATTCAGCGTTGATGTGTGACAAGGGGAGATGTCCGACTTCAATCAATCGTTCGATATAAGCTTTCTGAAGGGCTATTCAAGAATTGGATTTCCTTTGTGTTCTTCAAATATCCCTTTTCCAATACACATCCTGGGCGTCCGAATAATATTTCGGAGGACGACTTACAGAGCAATGTTACCGGGATACGTGTGACCACATTCGTTCCATCCGTTACTGAAACTAAACTAGAACGGGAGAGTGTTGTTATATATTATTTTCCTCTATTTATCTTCCCTTGGATGCGATATTCACACATAATAATCATTCACTCTTTTCATATACATTCAATTAGTTCTTGCTACTGTCTTTTGTTTTACTTATGTATTTTCTAGGTGTCTGAATTGTCATTTTCTTGCTTTATTCCTGACATGTCAAGTTTTTGCTCAATTGGCAACACTATATTGCTAGGTACCCCTTTTTATATTCTTTCATAGTCCATGCAGTTCTTCTTATGGTGAGTAATTAATTTTCGTTTATTTAAACACTTATTCAAGATATTATGTTTCACCGTCATTACTGGTTTTCTCATACTTTCTCTTCACTACCTCCAATCTCTACATTTTCCTAATATTGATATGTCATATGTTTGCATAGAATTTGAGCGACAACCATATTCTTCTTTAGTTATAAGTTGTAAGAATAACTCTCTGCTGTATTGGCTCTGTCCTTTCATGTGCAAAGCAACGGATCCTAATCCTGGTGAAAAGGCGTTGAATGCATTACAATAACTTGTATCCCAAATTAAAATATAAGTCTACTTTTCTCATAGTAACAATAGTAGGAAAAGGATTTCTTAAAACTACGTAGTTAACAGTATAATCTTAATTTGGTAAAAAAAAATCCATTCTGCCGTAACTTGGCTTGCATTTTCCTGGAATTTACTAAACATTCCAATCTGTCGGGGTTGAAATCGGTCAAGAATTAGAATTAAATTAATTTTGTTTTCTATTTGGCGATTATATTTTAACAGTTGTCCGATTTTCATTAATTATCGGTCACATCTTCACCTGGCATCAGAAACATTACAGTTAGCCGCTGAGATTGAAAGTAATAAAGTATGAAGATCTCAAATGTTTTAGCTACACTATTAAAGTTATATGTCTTTCCTGCTACTCTCAATACTTAAATGGTGCCTTGTGTTTAGTTTCGGATCATGAGAAACAGTTCATCGTCATTTCGAGTCATAGTGGAGAACACATGCATTTTTAGCTATCTCAAAATTTCTCTGTTTACGGCCCTGTCTATAGTGGTTTGTGTAAAATATTTTATGTGGTTATTTGAAGGGTCGTGAATACACTTCTCCCTTTGGGATAGATTTAAGGAAAACAGGAAGATTGCTAGTGCGTTCTTATCGTGAACGAAGTCCTTCTTTGATTTTCTTTGAGAGAACAACGAAATTTAAACACATAGTTCTGTTTTCAATTAAACCTCAAACTTTAGGCCCACGTTTCATGTGAAAACAATACTGAAAAGGACGAGGAAGGTTAAAAACTGAAAGTGTAAAAAGGGTCCGCAAGTTCAATTAAAATTTTAAAATTTTGAGTCCTTAATTTCTCTTTCCAGATATTTGTTAGGACATCAGACCACATATTCCACATACTTATATTATTTTAAAAGTCCAAATATTGTCTGTAGTATCTATTTTGAAAATAAATAAAATCAAAAACAAAGCTTTAATTAAATGATAATAGGGCCACGGTGGCTCAGTGGTAAAGCGTTCAACTCTGATACTTGGGGTCCCTGGTTAGGTTCCAGCTTGCGCCAAGTAAACATTCTGCTGGACAAACAGTGTGTGTGGGATCTTTCGGGGTTCTCCCGTTTCCTTAAACTTTCTTCATTCCACCATTTCATTCATTTCTCATCGTCATCGTCTCCTTTAGCCTTACCGGTATAATTGTAGGACGTAAAACTGAAAGGTTTCATTTGATAATTAAATGATACTTAGTTAGCCCTATTCAGATAAACAAGGTTAATGAATAATGAAATTGAACGGTAATGAAGATAATTGTTGAATAAGAATGTGGTAAGAAACTAGACAATTACGATTTCGATTACCACAAACTGATATGGCCAGGGGTAGTATCAGAAATCATCCGTTCCAGAAGTGAGTCCTCAACCATTGGGCCACTGTGAACCTCAATTCAAATTCAATCTACTCACACGGACAATAAGAATAAACTTTCTGTATTTGCTGAGTTCCTGAAATTTCATGTTAAAATGACTTAGATTTGCTATTCTTCTATTGATTTTCTCCACAAACGTCTACGTATCGTTTTGTATTTAATTTACACTACTTTGTCAACAGAGATTATGTTTTATTTATACAAACTTGTTTGCACGGCCTCTAACGCGAAGGAATTCCAATCAACACTGAAAAGTGTAACTAGATATTGTCTTCAGATTATATTGGACAATAAATGGTTTATACGTTTTAAAAGAAGCATATTCTTCACACGTACAAAAATTAAATTCCCGTGAACCATCATAGCAGTTACAATTACAGAAAAAAATATTCCACATGTTCTATAATGACAAAACAAATTGCTTTAGACCAAACATTAAAATGTAACCTTAAAGCAAAATATGTGCTTCATTTCTTTCAGAAATACGTAAGACTTACTATATAAATTTACCACCTTCCTTTACGAGAATACCTGGTAAACATGCAATTATTCAATATTATAGTCCATTAAATAAAATAAACGATTCATAATTTGAGGTATTCCATAGCAACATTGGTATGGTTATAATTGAGTATTCCACCAAACGCTGTTATATTTAGATTTACACAGACGGTTATCAAGAGAATAGAAACCGGGAGAGAAATCGAAACTTAAGTTATTAACAGGGCATGTGGCCGGAGGTAGTTTTCAGAACAACAATGATTCATTAAACTAAGAATAGACCACACGTGAGATATAGTTCTTCCTTGTAGAGTAACAGACATATTGATATACGATACTCATTTTAATGGGGAAAGATAGACTGAATAAACTCATACACGAACACTTGCCATTTAATCCGCTAGTACTTGTAGTATTTAAGGATGTAACATTAAGATACTGCTGTCATTGTTGTTCCCTAGTTTTGATGGCTTCTAACAAATGGGCTTTTCTCTGCCGGACTTTGGTCATACGGTAAGATGTGTTATTTTGCTGTGCCCGGGTGCCTTGTAATACCAACATTCTAAGGGCAACTTGTATTAATTATCCATTTTTGATACTGAGAGGTTGGTGTATGATAAAGTTCCCAACGGCAGTAGATACAACTAGGAGATAGATCTGTCTATTGTGCTATGTTAGTATTCTACAAAGATAACCAAGAAAGTTCTGTAGCCTTTGTGGATGTCTTTGTTTAATTAACTCTCACACCGTGAGTTGAATGCGAGTGCAGATATAGCGATGGTCAGTTGTTGATGTGGATATACACAACATACTAATTAGTTGTGGCAGTTCAGTTACACCGTGAACTTACTTAAGGACACAGTGAACATGGGACCCTCAGCTGAACGTCATAAGGGCATGCATATTATACGAGTTCAAACTGGGATCAAACGCCGCTGCAGCGAGCAGGAAGACATGCCAGGCATTTGGTGAGGGTGTCGTGACTACGTGCACAGTGAAACAGTGATTTATTACGTTTAAGGACTGTGATGAAACATTCGAAGACGCACCACGTGCCGGAAGACAAAGACATGTACAAAATGAAGATCTTCAGGCAGCAATTGTGGCAAACACTAGCAAGACATGTGAGAAACTGGGACAACAATTCAGTGAGAAGAGACACCATTCTTCAGCACCTCCATCATCTTGGGAAGCATCAAGTTGGGTCGATGGGTCCCACATGATTTGACTCCGGGCCAGAAAACAACGCGAGCAGACACCTAAGTTTCTTTGCTGTCTGGTCTGAGGAAGGATACATTTCTGGAGAAGGTGTTGAATGTGATGTGAAGTGAGTCGTGAACGAAGCTCCACGGCGCCGTCATCATTGGTTAGTATCTCATGAAGCGGGTTCTAAACAGCCGAAACCAGCACTACATCGGAAGAAGGTCCTCCTGTGTGTTAAGTGGACCAGCTGGTCAGAGCATCAGTGCAACTGTGTACTCTCAGCAGTTGAGCCGTGTATTCGAAAAATAAAAGCTCTGTAGCCAGTACTTCTGAATCACAAAGGGGTCCTCCTGTTACAGGACAACGCTAAGACCCACGTGAATATGATGATCCGGTAAACCATTCTACGAATTGGATGGGAAATATTATTGCATCCATCGTACTCCCTGGACATTGTACCGTCCTATTATTATCTTTTCCATCCCTTGGACAATCACTTTAGAGGACGCCAGCTAAAATCCCTAGGTGCAAAATGCACTTGATACCTTCTTCGATTAACGGCCCAACAAGTTGTACCGTGATGGAATCCATGGCCTTCTAGAAGGTTGCCAGAAGGTTGCAAATACTGATGGAGACTATTTATGATCTTACAGATACGTGTTTGGTGACATATCGATGTTCGAAGATTGTGGGTGAAAAAGCGACAGAACTTTCTTCGTTCGCTTTATATTGTGAAACTTGTATTACTAACCATTGTTAAGCTCCTATTTTCAGCATTGCTAGTGACCTCAAAGTGATTCTTTGGCACAAGCAACACTGAGAAGAGGTGTATCTATGGGTCTTAGGCGTATCGTGATTATGGACTCTTACTAACTCGTTGGATTTTATGTGATTTTCTCAATATAGCGTTACAAAAGCGTTCTTTTTTCGATGAGAGGATATAAGTTTTACATCGTAGAAAAGCGTGAATTTAAAGCAGAAAAGGCGCAATTGAGTGTATCATCTTACGTTTTGAATGGTATATTATTCGTCTGTTTAACAATACTCCATCTCATGAACATCCACTAAGCAGGATATCTACTCCGTGGTCTGACCACAGGTGCTCAATAAATTTTATATTTGGAATTTTTATGACAGTGCATGTATTATTCATCACAATGATCATAAAACAGTGTCTTAAAGCATTCAGCAATGTAAAATGATGCATTGTTGTCTAAAAGAAGCATTATTAATCAAAAACATTTTTTTACGATAGAATGTATGTTGTGAACTAAAATAATCATTAGGTAAGATGCGTACTTTGAAAGTAATCAAAGGAGAGCAAAATACCAGGAAATTGTGATCAACTGTATCCGAGAAACACTACTATGGTTCACAATAGTAAAATTAGATTTTGGTTAATAAGCTTCCTGGGAGGTCCTCCACATGATCTCTTATAGTTAGTAAGGTGACAGAGTATTCATATATTTTAAATGATCGTTAGTCCACTTTTCAAGATATTTACACTACTTTTGCCTAGCTAAACCTCGTTGACTTTAATCAGCAGCTTAGAAATTGTAACTCAATCAGGGATGTTCCGTTTGTAAACTAGCATCGAACTGTGAATACAGCACTAGACTGTTCTAAGTGATTATTGAATTCTACTGTTATTTTTGCCGTATTCTACATACACACTTTAGCAAAAATCCTCTTCAAAGTTCGACGATCATGTTTCCTAAACCAACTATTTATCGTCACCGATTCTCCGCCATGCGTTTTGAAACCTTTCATTACTTTGTACAGTTTTACCATAACACAAATAAAATACCGTTAGAGTCAATGTCCAGTTAATCAAACACTTACAATTGGACCTGTTTAGAAGTTACAGAGATCTGTCCATTACATCATTATCATTTGCTCATTTTAACATACACCCCTTTTGTGCCCCTATAGATTATCATCCAACACACCACTAACGAACGGCACACATCTTGTGTTATAAACTATTTGTATTTCCGTTATATTGATAATCATATTTGTTTGTGTATATAGTAGTCACTATCAAATATGTTGGAAATAATAATAATATAATACGAAAATTATTTCAAATATGTCTAGAATGTGTAATTAGTTGAAGACAGTAACTGTGAAAAAAGATATTGCGATTTTATTTGTTACATCACTCAGACTACGAACAACAAGTGTGATTGATAATGTAACTTGGCTTTGCAACTTTAAGAATTGTCATCGAACTGGTAAAATCTTGAATTTGTGAGTGTAGTAAATCACAAAAAAAATGTATTCGGATTTGAAGATAAGACAGTGCTTTTTTTATTGTAGTTAACTACCGATAATATTGAATAGAGTGGAAGAAGGTCAATGTATGAAGTTAGCTAGTTGTGGAAAAATAGTATTCGGAAGCCGAGTTAAATAGAGTATCTCTCTGATATGACATTCGACAAAATAGCATTTATATACCCAATGTACTTAGATAGTTTTGAAACAGCTCGAATGAATAGATAGATAGATAGATAGATAGATAGATAGATAGATAGATAGATAAATTGATTGATTGATTGATTGATTGATTGATTGATTGATTGATTGATTGATTGATTGATTGATTGATTGATTGATTGATTGATTGATTGATTGATTGATAATTGGAAACATCTATTGAATATTTAATTTCAATAGAACGTTTTGGGTTATTATCATTACCTTAAATTACGTGTTCAAATTAAAAAGTAAATTCTTTTTTAAGAACCATAGATATGAAAAAAATTATATTGTTGTAAGATTCGATTTTTAGGTATAAAACCTACAAACATATTGAGTATATATGGTTTCATTGTATTATTCTGTAATCACACAAATACTTTTGGCAACAATGTTTTGGTCTTAGTCGGAATTGAAGGTGTAGATTTGCTTTGTGTTTACGCGCTGGAGGATGACGATAGGTTAGGATATTTTGAAATACATTAACACGAGTTACAAATGGAAACATCAGCGTATTTTGGTTGGAGGTTAGAAAAACATTTTAAAGAAAAAAATCATCTAGTAAGAGATGGTGCAACTATGTTATCAAATCGGGTCTTATAGAAATGAATGATGCACCAAATATTTTGAAATATGCTGATTTATCAGTACAATTAAACGAAACACGTTAACTTCTGAAACATTACTCAAATGCGAGTTTCTCTATTATTCAAGTGGTTGTAATACTATTATCCTGTGAAACTGATATCTGAGAGTAACAATTCTGTGGTCCAAGAATCTACATCAGATTTTCTCTGTTTCTGCTAGTTTTCTCAGGTATATCATAAGTATTTTTCATGACAAATGTTTAATAATACAGAGGTTGTTCAGCCTACGTTTGGCCGATTTCGTTCCTTCCCCCTCCCGAGCAGAACGGACTCACCCGACCGGGCTCGTGGCGTCCTGCAGTATTGTGCAGTTGCTTCCTGAGGACGGCGTTTTAATTGTGCGCGGACGACATTAACGCACAAAACAGGACCATTGTTGTGAGTGTTGTCTTAAATTTGTTTCCAAGTGTGTGGGTTTCTGCTCTGTGACCAAAATGCCGCCCAAACTAAGCCGGTTTTGGCAAGGCTATGCTGCGGTTCTTTATGATGCCCACTTTAGTATTTCTGTCATTAGGAAACAGTGCAAGAGGAATGGTCGCAACATCAGTTTAAGTAGAATAAAAAAGGTTATTAAAAATCGAAGCTCCACGATTAGGATCACCAACGAAGTTGCCTAAGAAGCGGGAATGCACCAAGGCCACATCCACCATGCAGAGGAAACTTCGCAAAATGGTAATGCAAGAAAATCCGCCAACACAAAGGTGTATGGCTAATCGTATTGACGTGTCTTTGGGAACTGTGAGCCGGACGTTACACTATCAACTCAAACTGGAAAAGCTCATGAAAGCTCGCGGCCATCTTCTCACGGATGGCCAAAAGGAACGAAAGTGTATCGCCCGAAGCTGTACGAACGGCATCTAGCAAAACAAAGGTGGATGTACGTCGTAACGCTCGATGAAGCATGGATTTACCTTTCCGACTGCAGAAAACCGAGAGCCATCATGTACCGAAAGAAAGGCGCCAAGAACTTCAGACGGTGGGTGCGTGTCTGTAAAGAATGCTTCCCAAAAAGGTTCATGGTCGTTACTGGCTACTGTTATTAAGGTAAACTGAAGATTCGTAGGGTGGCGAAGAACTGCAAAATAAATTCGCAGTATTTTCAAGAGAAGATCATGCTGCCGATCTACGAGCATGAGATTCCAACAATGTGCGAAATGACGCCAATCTGGTGCGCATTCTTATGGACAAGGCCTCACGATCGTCCCTCGCATTCTACACGGGAGATGGAGGAGACAAGTGGTATACAGGTGATCGCTTTCAATGAGGTACCTGTTAAATCTCCAGATGCAAGTCCTATGGATATTGTGGATTTGGATTGCTAAAACTGGCTTTGAGTAAACGACGTGTGATAACTGTGGAAGGACTTTGGAAAGCTGTGCAAAGGGAATGGGACAAGATTCCTCTCCCAGTTCTTCAGAGAAGCCTATTACAGTAGAAATTACGCTGTCGGGCTTCTTGTTAGGAACCAAGGGAAACACATCGAGCACTTACGGACCTGGCGCCATGGATTCTTCTAAATTTTTAGGTAAATCAAAATTGGCCAAATGTGGACTGACCAACCTCTCTAATATTAATAAATATGCTGTGAAAAGGAAAATCCCAAGTTGCTTTTATACAAATATATGCGTTCGGATGATATAACTTCTAAACTATCCTTCGCATCTTCTCTTTTACCTCAACCATAGTTTGGTGGGCAACATGGAAATTTTGAAAATCCCTCCCCCTTGGGAGAGTTGTTTTAGAATTTGGTAAGATATCTTCATAACTGAATCTTGATATTTTATCCTCTTTCTTCCTCTTCCTGGTTTTCCTTCTGTCTTTCCCTCTATCAACACTGTGATCCAATCGGAGTGTCGAGTAAGATGGCCAAGCATGCTGTTTCTTCTTTTTTCTATTAATCTTATGATCTGTCTTCCTTCGCTAGCATTTTTTACCCTCTTCCTTACTTTTCCTTTCGATCCATGATATGTGCAGGATTCTGCGTCAAAACCACATTACAAATGCTTCCAAATTGGATATTTCAGCCTTTCTGCATGTCTATAAATCGCCACGCTCCGTAATAAATTGCACTAAAATTCAATAAGTAACCAGGAATTTACTCGCGTTGTCTGAAAACAAAAAAGCCAGCGTTCCTATCATGTTCTACATAACTTTCTTTCGAGAATGTTTAACATTTCAATGTTCAAATTCTGAAAACTTTGATGCTACCATCTACCTTGTCTTTTTAAATTCCTTGCACACCTCATTTCAGAGACTTTTAAACACATATGCTCATATGAATCTTCTGAATCTATTGACCTTCAGGAAATCACATATGAAGTGTGTAGTAAGTTACGAACACTCTGAATAATTGTTTAAGAGTTCTGGTTATATAACACTTGAAGTTTTAGGCACATTATTAATCGGTAGGTATGTGGTAAACAGGAGAAAACTACTAAGAACCTTGAAAATATTTTGTGGACGAAATCTAAAGTTTAAACATGTTTTATGGTGACGTTCTTCAATATATAATTGGTGTAGGATATGCACAAACAAGGAAAAGAAAGAAACATGTGGAGACTATTGTATCGAAAAAAAACTTATCTTACATCGTCATTTTAATTTCATTACATTTTCTTAATTTACACGTAAATATCATCTGACGTTTTCTCATCTATAGCAACTCATATTATTTTTCATAATCATTCTCCCAACTCACGACATCTTTAATTCTTCAAATCGCCACATACAGCAGTAAGTTATCAAAATTTCACTGGTGTGTTTTTTTTCTATACAGCTACTGCCCTTTTATGAGTAACTTTGTGTATGGTCTCATTAGACGCTGTGTTTTGAATAAAAGAGACAAATTGTGGTGATCATTATGGGTAAGTTATTGCAGCAAGTTCACATTGCAGCACAATCTTACGTTGTCTGTATATCGCGTCTTTCTTTTGCTATCAACTTAGAAATGCAATATCGTAGCAAGTGTAAGTTCATAAGTTTCCTAGGGTACAATTTGTGATAGGTGTAATTACTATCCTAATAAATATCAACGCTAAATATGTCCATGACTTTACAAGCAGAGATGACTTTAATGTAATTCTGAACAAAGTTTCCTTTAAGAGAAAATACCATATACGAGATTTTATTTCCCCAAAGATACTAACAAAAATCATAATTGCATCCCTTTCATTTAAGTAGTATTTCTGAAGCTGAGCTTAGGAGACTCATTTAAGTAGTATTTCTGAAAAGCTGAGCTTAGGAGACAACCATATATATGTATATCAGTGGAAGAACGAAGCAAGCTCTTCACATTTTGGATGATATTATCTTCAAATTACTATAATATAATATTATTCCAATCGTCAAATTGACTATTTGTTTTAGAAAAGACTAATATATTATGTGTATAACGCATTTCGTGCACAAGGAAATCACCTATACTTTGGTAATTTTATATACATAGTCAGATAGATAGATAGTTATGGAACTCCTTTAAAAGTTTAAAATATTCATGTCTAGATACTCAAAGTATCTTTTGCAATGGAAATATAGAGTTAACTTTTCAAGTAAAGTTCGTGAAAGTTTTTCGCACAACTGTGGTAATTATATTTGAATACAGATACACAAAAATTTCTAGAAAACTTGCAGTATTTTACACTTTAGAAAAAGGCACTTGTACAGAGAACCGTTGAATATCACAATAAAGGACCTCTCATTGCATCCAGTGTCGCGTTTCATTTTTAACATCTCCAACTTATTTAGTGTTATATTGGATGTAGCAAGAAGGTCATCGCATCAAACCAATGGTCCAAACAATATGTATACAATATGTATATGATTTCTACTCACCAGAAAGAAAACGCAGTAACTATTCATTTCGTAATTTTAACTAACATAACACAAAAGAAGCAATTCTACTATTTGAGCAAGAACACAAAGTAGAAAATCATAACACAATATATAAAACATCTTGCGATGAGGGAATTTTTCACTATGATTTAAATTTTTGCAGAATTTTCTTGAGAAAACTCTGAACATGGTCACATCATTATGAATGTATCATAATAAGAAATTAATAGCGGCAAACAATTCTGTCAATATAATAAAACTCCCAGTTACATGTTTTAAAATGTTACTTGTATGTACTTTTATAGGTATATATATAATTAGTATTTTGTGCCATACAAAATAAGCGTTAATATGCATTTTTAAAACTGCTTTTCTATTATTAAGTTTCTGTTTACTACCATGTCACTTCTTTGTTACTTAAGTGAACCTTAGCAGAGTAATTCCCAAGTTAATTTAAACAAAATGATATTGTAGCAATAAATCAAGATAGATTATGTTGGAAAATGCATTGTTATAAAACCACATGGTAATTAATTATTTTATTAGTAGATTTACATTTTAGATTCAAAGTCAAAAATACTTTGGGATAACGCCTTAAAGTAAAATGTAATATATTTTGTAAACAGGGCAAGAATTTCTTCATACAAGATTTATATAATTTTCTAATTTTCGATAAGTAACTCATTTTAATGTAATTAGAAATCATTGACTCAATTCCCAGTTAGAGAGGAATTGACAAAAATAATAACTTCTGGAGTGAATAAAGCAATCAAAAGTATTCCATATGTGTTTTTATATCGGCCAACGTGGGGAATGAAGAGAGTTAACACCCCCCGAAAGTGCAAAAATAGAACAATATAACACATTTTTGCAAGACCATAACTAGCAAAGTACAATGGGAATTTCCTTGAAACTCCTTCAGTTAATAAATCAAAAATATGGCATATGTGTTTTTATATAATCCAACCTGGGAGAGAAAGAGGACAAATCCGCCTAAATTACGAACATACGCCAATATAACACCATGTAGTAAAGGCCATAACGAGCAACGCACTCTTTCGATTCGTTTTTAAAATTCGTAGGGGAAGAAACAATAAGTGGAAAACATTGTAATAGAAATCGATACGTCTGGCAAATGGCAGATCAATTATGAATATTTTGTTCATCTCCATGTAATGTGAGAAGTGCTATGAATTTCTGTAGCTATGGGAAAACTTAAGAAAAGCTGAAGATAGATCCCTTGTAAATATTGGCCAAGGTGAGAGATAAGATTGGAATTCGTTAATACAGTTAGAATTGTCGTTTGTACCTGTTTTAGAAAGCAATGTCTTGAGTGTTTAGAGCACGGTTACATCACACGGTACTACAAATTAAATTATAATTACGAAAAATTCACAACACAATTGGACACTGAATTTAATTCGTTTTATCTTTGATAAGCTTGTTACAATGGAATGTTATCTCGTATTAATAAAAGGACAATCACGCCAGAGTAAAGCGTGTGTCAGATCAATATATTCAGGTACAATTATGCCGATAAATTATGCACAATATTTACACAACAACAGGGCATGCTTCTCATAATGTTTTATAAGTCAAAGCTAAAGAGTCCTATCCAAGATGGTATAAACCCATTAAATGTAATTCGTTTCATTGCAGTTTATTTTGCTTTAGTAGTCATTCCAGAACCCTCTCCAAACAAACATCTCAAAACCATCTCCAGAAATACACCTTGCTAACGACTTCTGAGAATTGGTCAATGATACTGCAGATGGAGCCATATCATGTAACCAAATGATATCACCGACTCTGGAGAAGTGGACGAAACCTAAGAGTGCTGAATCTGTGCTTTTGGAATTCAAGAGGAACACAGTTGAATTATGGAAGAGAGAAAAACAAGAAATTGTCGTAACGTCCGTTATCCGACACTACAAGAAAGTAAAGTCCCAAAAACAGTCGTATCGTTTGGAAAAGCAAGTCTCTTCAGGTGGAACACGAAAAGATAAATGCGTGAGATGTCACTCGACGTGGTTCAGAAATTTCAAACCGCTATCGGTGCACATTTACCATTGCGTGGCGTAGATCTGAAGCGGCAGGTTCTCCATTCAAGTCACGAGCATAACCACGCTTCATTTAAGGCCTCAAAAACATGGTTGTGAGCATTTAAGCGGGCACTCAATATTGTTTCACGTACAGTAACCAAACTAATAGCTGTTTTCCAACATTAGCGAATGTGTATCTCTAACGACTTATCTAGCCATGCCTTCTTAACAAGTGTAGTGTTTTGTATGTTACAGGGAGTGTTTACCCCATTCATACCCACGTTGGCCAATATAAAACAAGTATGTTCTACTTTTGATTCTTTTATTCACTGCAGGAGTAACAACTAAACCCGTATTGTCCGTTTGTAGTTACGGGCTTTCAAAAATGTATCATATTGCACTATGTTCCCACTTTAAGGAGTGTTTGCCCTCTTCAACTCCCACGTTGATCTATATATAAAAGCAAATATGTTCTACTTTTGATTCATTTATTGCAGAAGTTTCAAGAAAACTCCCATTGTGCATTGCTAGTTATGGCCTTACTAAAATGTGTCATGTTGTAATATGTTCGTACTTTAGATAATGTTAACCCCCTTCATCAACCACGTTGGCCGATATAAAGAAACATGTATGTCCTACTTTCGATTTTTTTACTCACTGCAGGAAAAATAAAATGAAATCTCTAAGTTTTACGTCCCACGATTATGCCGATTAGGCTAAAGGAGATAGCAATAATGAGAAATGAGTGCAACGGTGGAATGAAGAAATTGGAAGGAAACGGGAGAACCCCGAGAAAACTCAAGATCACGGTGTTTGTCCACCACAAAGTCCACACGGCGCGAGTTGGATCGAACCAGGGACCCCCAAGCAGCGGAGGTAAACGTTTTACCACTGAGCCACCGCGCCCCCTATTCACTGCAGCAGTCTGAAACAAATTCTCTCTCTTAACATTGGGGTTAAGTTGCTAGTTATGGTCTTGCTAAAATGTGTTATATTGTCCTATGTTCGCGTTTTAGGGGGATGTTTACCCCTTCTTCCCCCACGTTAGCCGATATAAAAAAGCACCTATGTCCTACATTTGCTTTCTTTATTCACTGCAGGAGTTTCAAACAAATTCCCATTTTGCGTTTAAAGTTATGGCCCTGCAGAATTGTGTCATATCGCCGTGTGTTCGCGCTTTAGGAACTGTTTACCCCCTTCATACCCAACGTTGGCCGACATAGAGAAACACGTTTGTTCTACTTTTGATTCCTTTATTCACTGCAGGAGTTTCAAGGAAATTCTCATTGCGTGCTACTAGTTATGGCTTTTCAAAAATGGGTCATTTTGTCCTATTTTCGCACTTTAGGGGGAGTGTTTACCCCTTCATCCCCCACGTTGGCCGATATAAGAAACAACACATATGACCTACTTTTGATTCCTTTATTTACTGCAGGAGTTTCAAGCAAATTGGTGTGTGACACTTAGAAACCCTTGCTTGTAAGTATAATAAGATTTTAATATCAAAATTTAATAAAACATGTTTGAATAGGTATTTGAGGTTACTTAACGTCAAGTATATATATGTTCGTTTGAATTATTGATCGTCCAACCTGATTAAACACAGATAAATTCTTTATATATCTTAGGATAACATCAGAACAATAACATCAAAGCTTGTATAATTCTTGAACATAATTCAATTTTAATTTCAGTACTTTGAAATAGAGAAGGCCAAAAACTTCCTATTCTTTGATCTTGGATTTGAAGCTGAATTTATCTGCATTAGAACTGTTATACTGTTCTTTATACATTTGATTCTGTCCATGTCTAGAAAATAATTTGTTTACTTTTAAATAAAACTCAAACTTTCAAAGCTAACTTTGATGTTTCAGGAAAATTCGGCCCTTCTTTGCTTGCGATAACTTAAGGTTGACCTCTTTAAGGCTGATAATAACCATCTACGAGTGACCAAAATCTGCACCCGTCTCAATATTTTAGAAGCTGCTTAAGGGTTGGGTATTCTGTCAAATTTAATCAATACTATGGACACGGAAAAATGTTACTCTGTAGTTATAGTTGTGGTCCGCCTTCTTGCCCTCGTTCGACTGATATAAGCCTCTTTACTGTAAATTGTGTGATGGTTTTGCGATATGTAGAAACACGTTCTGTTTAAATAAGGAATCAGATAGTACAATTCATTTTACAATGAATGTAACTTGTACTCATAAAAGAATTTTAGGGTAAAATTTTGTTTCTACGATATATTTCAAACGAATGTGCCATACACACTTTAAAATAAAACAACTACCTTCATCATTAGAGAAGCCATCTATTTTCCACGACAAGAACAGACAAATCCATCACAGAATACATTCTACATACCTACAGTTATCTTATAAGCAGCTTCGAGCAATATTTATATAAGTTTAAGTTATACGATCAATTTGCATTTATTTCATGTTCCGGCAGGTAAGTACTAAACAATTATTTGTGCAAAATTGTTTGACAAAGAAACTGATTTTTGTAAGTGAGCTCCGAAGATGTTAGTGTTATGAAAAATTAGATATTGTTCCTTTGACTGGAAGTTATATCTTGTTACTTGTTTTAATTTCTGCAGAAGATTACTGAAGTCGTTCATGTTCTATTTGAAACAAGCAACTATAAAAAAAATCTTCTTTTAAGCATGCCTTTCGCCATACATTATCCATCAGTTCACCTTCCGCCAACACTGATTTTAATGAAATCGTAGATGGTTTGGAATTAATTGAGAATTAAGGTTTTTCTGAGAGAGTACCGAGAGATTAAGACAATTACGAATACGTTGGTTTAGTTTCATACGAGTGACGAATGGCAAGTGGCAATGGATTATCTTTGATTTTAAACTACCACTAGAAAGAAACGCAGATTGTTTAATGTCGGTATGGATCAAGCTGAAATTTAATGAAACAAAACAATAGTTTATTTATACTATTGCTTTTAGTAAACAATGTATAGGTCGAAAGTCATTTATCTGAGATGCATCAGAGCTATGGAACACAGAAAACAATAAAGGAACCAGGATTTTAACTGTCTTCATGATACTATCCTTTGTATCACTAGTATGAAACAAATACCAATAATTTAGCATTAACGCTGTAGAATTTGGTCGGTAAACAGGGCTATGTATATCCACTATCCTGGCCACTATGGTCACGAATAGAACAAGAAACATTAGGCGTCATTCTTGTGTGTCCACTGAAACAAAATGGCTGAAAATGCACATTTAATGAATAACATCGAATTTTTACAAATTTCGAACGAGTAACAAACTTAAGATAAGAGTCAATGACTTTGTTGAAACTAGTAATCATGACTTATTACTTTTTATTCAAGCCATTTCAAGTGCATGTTGATCTAGTAACTCGCATCTAATCTCCTCGTCTTTTGCAATGCAGAGTTCCCTGTATGATATTACTTAAAGACCACCATTCAGCAGTTAGTGAAGCTTCACAAAAAGCGAGAAAAGTACTATTCTTATATAGTTTCTGTAGAATCTCCGTTTCTTTCTGATCATTCGTTATCGACAGCAACGTAAGTCATTTGTAACCATTTGGAAACAAAGTTTTTATAGGCTTCAATTACTTTAACGAAACGCTTAATTGACGTTCTTGCACATTGTGTCCATTTGGATACACTTCCTGCTGATGTTTGGGGAGTACTCCCATCATTTGTAGCTTTTCAGAAGTATTGCCAGCAGAAGAATCACGCTATACAAGGAACCGCAGTAAGTGGTTTATCATGTAGGGAAATTAAGATGTAATTTTCCTTCATTTTACTGAAAGCTGTGATATTTCTTGTTATTCTTGTTTAGAAAATATCAAATGTAATGTTAAAATTAAATTATCAAATTTTGATTCGATGTCAACTCATAAAGGTACTTTTAAATCCATTGTAACCATATGGTTATATTGTGGTATGGTAAAAATCAAGATGTCTTCCCTTTATCACTATACGATTACAATATGAAAGACGGATAAAATGTAAACATGATTCGCAGAACTGAAAGATATAAAACATATTTATTTTTACTAATTGAAACCTTTAAGTTTTACGCCCCACGGTTATGCCGGTTTGGATAAATGAGACGCTGATGATGAGAGATGAGTGAAATGGTGGAATGAAAAAAGTGGGAGGAAACGGGAGAACCTCGAGAAAACCCACGAGCACGGTGTTTGCCCACCACAAAGTCAACACAGCGCGAGCGGGGATCGAACCAGGGAACCCAAGCACCTTAGATGAACGCTCTACCACTGAGCCACCACGCCCCCTATTTTTACTAATTGTTGAGAGCTCATTGCGTATTGATATGGAACTTTTGTAATTACATAATTATTAGTAATTCTGAGATATATATTTTTACTTATATATGGTCGATGACTTGTAGTTTTCTAACATTATTATTGAATTTATCTGTATATACAAATGTACAGATGAAGCATAGAGACCGGTTTCTCTGTATCATCCAAGCGTCCTTTTCCCTTGTTCACTGGAACTCGATTTCTATATTGTTTCCAGTGTTCTTATATATATATATATATATATAGAGAGAGAGAGGGGATTTGAACTGGCGTCCTCTAAGATGACTGTCGAAAGAATGGAAGAGGTGATAAAGCGATGGTGCAATGTCTGTGCAGTATGGTTGAGATGTGGGTCTGTTTATATTGTGTTTTTTTTTTTTAAATTTTCTAAGAGATTCTCTAGTTTCTCTTTTTATTCATTCTGTGTTCGTTTATGTTTTTGGTGCATAGGTTTCTTCCTGTCCTCGTTTGGTATGTTTTTCTATTTATCTTTTTCCTTCATTTATTTATTCTTTTTTCCTTTTTCTCTTTTGGTTTTTTCCTTTTTTGCTTCATTTTTTGTTTCCGGTCTCTCAGTATTTTGTTTCGCCTGTTCTTTGAGTGGATCCTCGTCTTTGAGTATTCCTCTGGTGTGAATGTGGGGTTGCGGTACCGCTCTCCTTTAAATTTTCTATGGTATGTGACCTTTGTGAGGTGTTGTATAAGGTTTTAGTCTCCTGTATGCTGTCATTGGTGGTCCCTGAGGTAGCTTTGGCCACCATTCTTCTGTTCCATATTCTGTATTCATTCATTTCTAGAATTTATTGCTGATGACTTTCAGTTTGTTCCAGAAATTGGGGTGGTACAGGAGTGGGAATGTCAATTCTACACACCTCCTTCTACTTTACTCATTTTATTTCTATTCAATAAAACAAATAGAATAATCTACAATACAGCACGTTTCTGGTTAATTTTATAACAAGTCTTTTCTAAACAAAAAATATCACGCGCGACCAACTTCGATCTACACGGCATGGAGAGGACTCACAAACTATCCTCGACTCTAGTTGAGGCGTTGAAGACCATTTAAGTTACGGAATCCTTACTCCACCTGATGGATTTTCCTGAAACGAACTGGATGACCGACTTAAAATAGCACAAATACAGAGGAACCAATCCTAGTATACATGAAAAACAACCGCAGTAAATGGAATTAGAACTCCATATTTCCTGTAGAGCTGCACGTTAAAAAAACACAGATCTTAAAAACACTGATTAGAACTGATAACGAAAAACTGATTGCGTATGTCGATTCACTGCCCAAAACATAACGACAATCAGTTCTAAAATCCCAGTTACTAAAAAAGTTTTTGTAGACCGTGTTACCTTTCTGATTTTGATTATTTTCATTCCCATTACAGATATATTTAAATTTCGCCAATCTTTCTGATTTCTCTCTGTCTGTAGCACGCTTACTTTCCTTAGATATTCAACTTCCCTTAAATATTTTTCCTTCTTCCGTACAAACTTATCTCCTAATCTTTCCTTCCTCCATCTAACTGGCTAACTAAATAAATAATATACAAATCTGTAATTCATAAAACGAACTTTACGAATGTTTATTTTACAATTTGTCTTACGCCAAGCTATATGTATAATATGTGCAGGTAAGTTTCATTAATTTATAAATTTTGTTTGAAATAAGTAACCCCAATTAAAAAGAATATTTGAATAAGCGTTCAGTGATTATGAGAATCACATCCATTTTGTGATCTGAAAGACCTTCTCAAATCTTATAATGTTCATTTCTAGATGTTATTTATAAGTCTTACCATGGATAAGACACTATTAATTTTCGCATGAAGTAAATGTCCCCAAAACCTAGTGTCCCACTTGCCGGTAAATGTGCATCGTCGATATAGCGATGTGTCGAAGGATTGCCGCTAGTGTGCTACTGGCGGCAGGGTTTCGTCGAGTCGAAACAGATATCTAGAATCAGGATGTAGAAGTTATGACAGTGTACAAGCGAGGATTTTATTTTGTTTCGGGCTCCTTTGATTCGTTGCAGAGAATCGCGAAGAGTCCAACATGAACTATCGCCAGTGATATGCATGTGTCTATTATTATATATTATTTTCTCTTGAAGAACTGTTTCTAAAGTAAGCCTCGGAGGTCAAGATTAACCTCTGCGTCTAAATAATGAAGTGAAAAATCTAGAGATGAGTGTGTATACTTGTATGAATTTAGATAGCAACTTTTGCCTATCATAAGAAAGTGAATGTAAGAGAACTATGAAATAAAATAAATAGACACACTTTATTTTGTTATAAAATTACATGCCGAATGCATTTTATCTGATCCCAAACGGTTATCATTAAATGTAGGCGGTTAAAGGAGCACTCTAATTAGCCAAATTAAAACGATTTCAAGTTTTTACACCTCTACAATCAATGTTTGGATCATCGCCTCCGAGACGAACTCGGTAGAGCATACGGCTGGTAATCCTAAGATTGGTGGTCCGCGCCAACACAAGTTTTCTCAGACTAATATTAATGTAAATAAATCACACATATAGACAATTTAACATATTTTGGGGGAGTAATTTTGTGGTTTATTGGCTTTCTGTCGCGTGTCTACCGCTGGTGGTATAATTTTCAATGCCAATGTTTGGCGAGATGTCCCTAGTTGCCCATTGGTGTTCCACCGAAGCTTATGGCATGGGATTACCTTTCTACAGTTTACACATAAACAAGACCAACTTCTAATCCTTAAAGATCAAAATTAACGTGTGATACTATTAAACGAAAGATACGTAATATTCTTGTGTATTCTGGTGACATTAAAGAGTAGGTAAATCTTTGTAGCAGTAACAAGATTTGACTCACTGATAGCCGTAATGCTCTGTTGATGGTAGCGCTGTTGATAAGAGACGATGTTTTAGTTTGTAACTCCACTATGCTTATTGGTACCATTAAAATTTTAAAATTTTCTTTACATCTTTTTTGTAATTGAACTTACGAGGGTCGTTCAAGTCAATCCGGGACTTTTTTCTTTAAAGGTTTAAAAGGACGCCAAGGCCGGTGGTTTTGTATGCAGTACAAACTGGGCCCTGTGTCCTGTTACAGGTAGACAGCACTCATTTCATGCACTTCTGGATAGACCGTTATTCAATATGACAAACAAGTGTGTGAACGTGATGAAATTGTTAGTAAACGAGGCATCCTGCTCAAATTTAGAGAAGGCTCAGTACGGTGATGACACATTTAGTCGCAGTAAAATATTTGGGTGGTATAAACGCTTCAAAGATGAACGTATCTCTATTACTGACGATCCCAGTCCTGGTGGATCACAGCCAACAGTAGTCATTCCTGAGAACATTCAACGCGTGGAACAGCTGATCCTGGACAATCGTCTCAAAACCTGTCCTGAAATTGCAAGGATGTGTAATCTGTCGTTAGGAACAATGAACACAATAATTCATGATCATTTGTTGTTCCAAAAAGTGAGTGCACGATAAGTGCCAAAGCAGCTGTTTTCTTTTGATAGACACAGAAGGGTTGAAGTGTGTAGAGAACTGAAGGAATGCTATGAAAATGAAGGCCAGGCTTATCTCGATCGCATCATGAACGTAATGAAACATCACCATTTCACTCCAGAATCCACTGATTATGAAGTGAAGAATGATGTCCTTCAGCGGGTCCATTGTAATAATAAATCTTTCCATGCCGAAGCATTCCAGGCGTTAGTTAAACGATGGCATAAGTGTATAACTGTAGCTGGAGGTTATGTGGAAAAATGAATAAAATTAACACACTTTGAAATTTGTTCTTATATTTGTTTTTCAGTCGCGGATTGACTTCAACGACCCTTGTATTTCGCTTGTGATATGCACATTCCCTTTTTATATTAAACCTATTAGAATAATTATAAAAATTATATATAAAATGATTAACTAACTAACTCTATTATCTATGAAACCCGGACGGCCAAAACCTTTCTATTGTCTTCTATCCTTAGCCAACTGGATTCAGTTTGTACTATTCTTATTTATGTGAGACCTATCTTAATATTGCCCTCTCATCTGCCTCTAGGTCTGCCTAATAGTTATTTTTCTATTGGATTTCCAATTAAAATTTGAAAGCGTTCCTACTTTCTTTCATTCCGGACACATAACCTGCCTACATGAGCCTCATAGACTTGATGACACTAACAGTATTTGGTGAATGGTGTACATAATACAATTCCTCGTCACGAAGTTTTCGCCATTCTCTATCTACGCTACTCTTGGGTCTGAATGTCTTAGGATCTTGTTCTCAAGTACTTCTAGTCTACGTTCTTCCCTCAGAGTAAGCGATCAGGTTTCGAAACCACACATCGTATCAGGCATAATTATCGTATTGTATATTTTAAGCGTGAAATTTCTCGAAAGAATTGCTCTCGAAAGAACTAAATATTAACACAAAGAGTGCAACCAACAAAACATTAGCCTGGATCCCCAATTTCATCTTCCCATGAATTTGCCCGAACTTGAATGCAAGCAATAATTTCCGATACATAGAACACGCCTGTGAAGAAACCAAAGTGGTTAGGTGCACCGTTCGAGCGATATCCCGTTCCAAATGTGTGAGATAGCATCAGTATCGAGGCGCATCTGCGAAGTCATCCTTTCACGTCCGAGGGTATTTATTTAAAGGTAATTAGGAATTGGATTTCTAGGCTGTCGGCATCCAAGGCCATTTAGTCCGTCAAGTATATGAGGGATGACGTCCCTCGGCGAGCACATTATAAGATAAAAGGGAAGGAAGAAAGGATCGGGAAAAGAAGCTGCTTGGGACCGTCATGTTAGGTACAATCCCGGCATTTGCCTGGTGGGAATGAGGGAAAGACAGGGAAAATCTCACTCAAGATGTTTGGCCTAGAAAAGCTGTTACACTTTTTTGACCGAGTGTCCCTACCGGGAGTCGAAACCGGGCCCGTTCGTCAGTGGTGCCCACCCCCCTCATGTTCATGACGCACCCCCCCTCAACTGCCTATCCGTAGGTGTTCTTCCATGAAAAAAAAATCTCTGATTAATTTTTACACCCTCTCAAACATATTTATATTGATTTTTAACCCCCCCCCCAAATATTTCAATGACGCAGTTTGCGTCATAGCCCCCCCTTGTGGGCACCCCTGCGTTCGTATTTATATCAAATGTCAAGCTAACACGTTATAGTGATCACAGACACAACTCTGTACTGTATTAAACTCTTTGATCAAGCTCGTTGTTTCTATCTATCATGACTTGGCGTTCAGATTGATTTTAGCGACTTCGACCTTGCGGAGCCCATTCTGGTTAAGGAAACAATGAAGTCGAGATATCGCAATCGAACAGAGTACTACATATTTGAATCGCTTTCTGTTAAAGAGCGTACGTGCAATAAAAAATGTCGGAAAGTGACGAAACCTGTTTTCTTACGAGATGATTTGGTTTATAAAAAAAGAAAAGAAAAGAAAAGTGTATTATATTTGTAACACGTTTCAAGAAACAGACGTCCTTTATCACAAATTCTTACATCTGTTTTCTTTTAAACAAGTTAAAATTCTTAAAAATGTTACGCGTGCCTTTTTTAACAAAAATTGATTCATTTGCGCTGACAACAAGGCGAAGAGAGGTAGAGTGGCAATCATTGCCTATTACTGTGCTTGTGAATCTGGAGCACGTACAGTAGGATGTTGTTTACGTGGCCATCATTTGGTACTTCTCCTTGCAGCCACAGCCACGAGTTTGTTATGTCCGGTCTTAGATTGTCCAACTTTTCGCATTGAAAATGCTTACAATGATGAGAATATTTTCTTAAGCTAAAGTGCCACGTCGATCTTAACCTCAATGCTGGCGACATCTCGGAACATCTCACACCTTTGGAACGCGATATCTCACAAGGGAACATCTTATATTGATAGGAGCAGTGCCCAATCAAACAATACGCAATCGCTAGAGGAGTGAAGAAAAGTGAGAAGTCCAGAGTTTTACGGGCCGACACCCAGAAACACAGGAGATACAGAGGAAAGAAGGATCTAGAATCATGTGAAGTTAGCAATGTAAAAGATACACTGACACAGAAAGAACTTCAAAATGATTAAATAATCAAAATTACATTTACACAACAGTATAGTAAGCAAACGTTGTACCCAAAGGTATGCTGAATAACATCGTATGTAATGTAATGTTGCCAATAGAGAACGAAATGAATTTTTGTTAAATGGCACGGAACACAAATTACAAGATCTAGAAAATCTAATTAGGAGTAGAACCATACCTATTAAGTCGTGATGTGCAGTGTTACCAAGGTTTGAAGATAGACCTATATCAATTCATATATGAATGTCGGATATAGAAGAATATACGTAGTACACGATTAGAACTAGTTACAACCAAAATATGAGACCACAGACAAGAATGTAATCACTCAAGTACGAAAATAAGGACGCATCACAGTGTACAAACAGTTTTGTCCAAGTGGAAAATCAGCGTAGTATCAAGCACAACACACAAAATTGTAATAATGGATGCGCTTGGATTGACAATTGATTAGCAGGCTCACTTTTCTGATGCATGTACTATTGTATCACCTCACACTTTATTGGTAGTCAATTTTGTAGTGCTCTGTTGACAAAGCGCTCCGCAGTATGTTGGTCCCTATGAGGAGAAGGTCGCTTGAAAAGAGTGGTACAAGAGAAAAAGTATATTTGTAAAAAAAAAAAAAAAAAAAAAAAAAGGTCACCCTGATATTCTGTAATAATTACAATAAAGGCGTAAAATAAAGACCCCCTTAATAACAATTTTGCATCAAAATATCGCTCGTTACATGCTCTCAACCAGCTGCAACCCTAGGCAAATGCTTTGCATTGACCCCCCTGCTAAATGCGGCCCTCATCTAGGTTAATGTAAGATTCCAACTCCTAATATGTTGCAGAACGCTCCAATCTGAAATCGAACATGTGCACCAGCAGCAAGCGTGCGGACCACTTGGTTATCCAAGGGCATGGATCATTTCAGCTTATGTGCTGTGTTTTGGTACTATTCTGACAGTTTCATTTGGCAAAAATGCTTCGACACTGTGCTTCGCCTTTTTTCCATTTTTTTTTTTTATTTTGGTACTTCAATGATTACAGTATTGTTTTTGGTCTCATATTTTGGTTTCAACTAGTTCTAATCGTGTACTATACGTATTCTCCAATACCCGACATTCATCTATTGCACTGCTATCTTCACAGGATTCTAGATTCTTCTTTCCTCTGTCTCTTCTGTGTTTCTGGTTGTCGACCCATAAAACTTTGAATTTCTCACTTTTCTTCATTCCTCTATCAATTGCGTATTGTTTGATTGGACACTGCTACTATCAACATAAGATGTTCCCTTGTCACGAACGGTGCATCTGACCACTCTGGTTCTTTCATATTTGTGCTCTACGCATCAGAAACTATCAATTGCAATCACGTTCGGGTAAATTCATGGAGAGATGAAATTAGCGCTAAACTTGGTCGTATTCTCTCTTGCTTTTAGTCAACATTTTATTTCTTCCTGAATATGTTTCTGATCTGTTAATATTGATCCTAAATAAATAGAAATGATATTACACTTAAAAATAAACAAATCAAATTTGAATTTAAAACAAATTGTAATTGTAATCGTTTTTGCTAGTGACTAGAGCAGGTTTAATATCCTCGTAAGGCGCATGATGGTAGAAGAAATATTCTAATGTATGACGTGTTTATAGTGACTTTCTACTCTATAAATTAATTTTTAACCCTTCTTCCTGTGCATTATCGACATTCAGGTTTTCTCTTGTTTCTTTACGCCTAGTCTGCGAAATCCTGCTCAACTGTAATTCATTTTATGCAATAATGAGTGTTTTCTAGTCAAATACTCTAGGGCAGTGATTCTCAACTCTTCAATGCATGACGTAGGAGAGAGCTCTTAGACCAGATCAAGGGAAGAGAGCACAAGCTCAGCAAGGAAACCGTAACACTGAAATAGATGGAATGAACTAAAATAAGAGTTAAAAATGTACTATTATTGATGACTTCATCATAGAGACCTGCACGGGCCGGGCTTGGGCGGGCCGAGTCTATTATTTCTTTGGGCCGGGCCGGGCTTGGGCGGGCCGACACTGATTTCTCTTCAGGTCGGGCCGGGCTGGGGCCGATTAATTGCAATTCTTTAATAATTATTGAAATTCGTTAAACGATAATTAGAATAAAGGCAAACGTTGAAGAAGTGTGCCCGTGAAAAATGTTACAAAATGAAACTTCGAAAATTTATCGGGCCGGGCCGGGCTTGGGCCAAGAATTTTAAAAATCTTATCGGGCCGGGCCGGGCCGGGCCGGGCCGGGCCTACGTACATTCGGGCTGGATTGGGCTCGGGCCGAAAAATTCGGCCCGTGCAGGTCTCTACTTCATCACTAGTTAATCTCTTAAACTATCTGCCATGACTATCTTCTATCAACGCCAGGTTTGCAGACCTCTCGCTGCTCTATCTCAGAGTTTACTAAAACATTGAACAGCAAATCATGATTTCTTGTTCTGCTAACTTGTAAATTACTGCTTTAAGGAAATTTTCCCGTTGAAAATTTTAATATACTACTAAACCACATTGCAACTATGTCGAATGATTTGCGTACTTCTGACGTTACTCGTCTCCTTTCATTATGTTATTTTATACATAAGACAGCGTATAAAGCTATAGAATAACAAGCAACATAAGAACGAATTAGTGTGTACTTAACTGTTCGGTAGTTATGATAGAATTTGTGTAACTCTTCTCACTTGTTTCTATCTAGTACCCTTAAAGACGGACTAGGGAGCACCTGCTATGTAAATGAGACGAAAACAAGGAAAATTTATTAAATTTTTAACAGCACGAACAGTGAATCCACGTTTAAAATTTAATCAACTGGTTCACTTCTTAACCATACCATTAATCTTCAATTCCTTTTTAGTTTACTTTTCTGAAGATTACCGCAAATGCTGACTATGAATGTTTTTCCTATTCTGAGAGTTTTCCTGCTCACGTACTCACAATACTTTAGGAAAGCATGTGGCTTAGTAGTAGCGTGCTTGCTTCTGGTGCGTGGAGTCTCTGGCTTGGTCTCCGGCAATGTAAGTTGTGTTGGACAACATCGTGTTCATGGCTTTTCCCGAAGTATTCAAGTTTCCTCCCACTTTCTCATTCCACCACTCACGTCAAACTAAAATATTTCTTTTTTCACAATATTTAATAGACACTTAGTTTTGCGATTACGATTTTCTAGAGATAAGCTTTAATAGGATTCTCCTCCTATAAACTTAAACATTCAAGTATGGTATTCAGTTAGCCTCGTTGGCACTAGCAAGTAGGAGAGTTCTTGCAAAATTTTTAGTCTGTCACTGGTATTTCACACGGGTGGTGCCAAATAGTTCATGATATATACTGGTATATATGGAAGAAATAGTTAATCAGATTCAACTGCCTGCATGTGTCAATTGTTCCTGGATACGCTCTTTGAATCATTCTGTATGTGCTGCATACTGCAAAGCAATGTTCCAGTTTATATTGTTGTTACTAAACCTGAGTACTGGCTTGGCTTTGAATCCCTCGAAGACATTGTTCTTTCACTAAAGCTTTGACTACTACAGCTGTGCAAACTATGTAGTATGTCAGTTCTATATCAGCGACTGTCTCAGTGACTCCTTTCAACAAGCTGAGGAAACTATAAAGTTAAAAACAGATTTATTTTTTTTTTCATGGATGGTACTATGCGCTCGATACAGCTACTAACCAGCGAAATAAGATTACATTGTCAGGATAAAAGAGGCGGTGACCAAATCGACGAAAAAGACTCAATTTCCTTTCAAACTAAAATCACAGGAACGCTGTTTTTGCGAGAAAAATACAAGGAGAAAAGGATATTGTGTATTGGGGGAATAGTTATTAGTAGGCCATTTCCTAACAGCAGGCCTCATGCAGACAAATGCCCATCATTGTTGGTAATTAAGCTAATTCGTGGCTAAGCGGTTAGCGTACTAGCGTTGGCGTGGGAAACCTGGGTTAGATTCTCGTAGGGAGCTCATGCTGTTCAGATTCCACGTTAAATAGTGGGTCCCGTTTCGTAGGCCTCGGTGCTGAAAGAGACGATAAACTCAAAATCAACTCCACTCAACTCATTGTTGGTAATTGGTAATAATATCAATACTGTTGAATGCTATGTTTCCTCCGACAAGTTGTATTTTTGATAAGTGGCACGTTCAAACACGTTTCCAAATTCACTAGTGTCTTCTTATGCTTGTACGGCTTACGCTGGTATTTGCCCGCGTGAGGAATGTGCGGTAAGGCGGTCAATTACAAGCAAATTCAAACGCTAGTTGGCTAGTATGGTGACTTGTTTTCCTCTGTTGAGGTTAGTGTGTACACCTCTGAGATAGATGTCGATGTACGAGCTGTTTTGTCCCCGCGTTACAAGTAATTGCGATTTTGTTTTAAGTTCAGATAACTTATAAGTATGATTTTATTTGACATTCTACCTAAATGTAGTAGTAGGTTTATTTAATCTTTGCAAGTTCTTCTGGTGAAGTTTTTGCACTCACATGTTCCGTGATGACAGCACGGTGTATTTCAAAACTATAAGATTCGATACAAAAACTGGAAGCAAGGGCGACAATCCTGGGAGGGCCGCTCCCCAAAGCTCATGTGGGTTCCCTATTTTATTTATGAATACACAATATTTGACATGATTTGAATTCAAATTGTCTTAAAATCCTCATATATCTATACCTTCTGTATCTGAATGCCCCACCACCACCAAATTTACAGAGAAATCGGCGCCCTTGACTAGAAGCGATAGCTCTACTGCTTAGATTAAGGTGATCTACAGGTGATTAAGGTTGGATATCGAACTCTCCTTAGGAACTTGAATCCAAAATAAAACAATTTCTCGCTGCCTAAGTTAACCACAGGGCCCTCATTTCAAACATTTGTATAGCTTTCAAAGCATTGATTGATAGAACACGCTCTTTTCAGGTTACAACGAAAATATTTACAAACTTAAATTTCTTAAGCAGAAATTTCTTAGTGGCAAATATAAAGGTCCGAATCTGGCAATTACGAAAACCGTCCACATTTCACTTGTGGAATAAATTGTCATCATTTAACTGTCTCTTGTTGCTTGTTGCCCTTATACAAATCAATATCAAACCAGACGTTCTTTTGTCGGCTTTGGTGGAAAAATAAGAGCTACGAGGAAATTTATTCTTAGGATCCTCTTTCCAAATTAAGAAGATACATATCTCTGTCTGTTAGAGTTTTTGCTTTTAAAGATCAATATGGCAACCGGAAGTAGTAGTATATGTATACAACTTCTGTTCCATGTAGGTAGATAAAATACAAACTATTTCTGTGACCCTTAGTCAATAACGAGAAGCACACTTCTCGCTGTACATTGATGTTGTCCTCTACGTGATAAGTTTCGAAACTAGAAATCAGAAGTTGCTACCACAATGGTAAAGATTGAACTTATTTGTGTGGCCGCGCGTAGCATAGACGGTAACGCTCTCGCCTTTAACACAAGCGTTTCCGGGTTTCATTTCCGGTATGGCACACGGTCGAAAAAGTGTAAGAAGCTTTTTCAGGTCAGCCATTCTGAATGACATTTTCCTGGATTTTCCTTATTCACACCAGGCAAATGCCGGGATGGTATTTAACTACTAGGTCCCAGGACGCTTCCTGCCTTCCCTTCCCCCGGATAATGTGCTCGCTGAGGTACGTCATCCCCGATACGTGACGAGCTAAATGACCATAGATGCCGAAAGCCCAGAAATCTAAATCCTAAATTCCAAAATTTACTGTATTTGTGAAAACTGAATTCATATCATAGACCAATTTGTCGCTACTTTCTACCATTTCCGTTCAATATAGTTCAATACTAAAACAAGAAGTAGTAGAAAATTACAAAATCTCTGCTTTCTTTAGAGATATTACATCCCTGATGGATGCTGAATTCTTTCTACAGGACAGAGGAAAAATTGCTTCTTACTATATATTGAAGTTTTCGCACAATAATTATCAACTTTGAGATTTGTATTTTTTTTTAAATTTCCACTTTAACACTTCCAATATGAACAGATGAATCAGGGAAAAGATGAAATATATTCTTGGAACAATCAATCCAAAAATCATACATAAAAGAACTTCAATGTGTTTTAACGTTTTTAATCAAACCCTTTTGACATGTGGAAGATAAAGTACCACTTCAATATAACCGTTCGATACTTATGTATAGCATACTGTGGAAGTTTAAAAACAAAAACACTGTTCTTAAGGAAACTGAAGGCAAATACTACAACATGTTGACTAACATTTGGAATTACTTTTAGTATTCAAAACACAGTACATATAGTACCAGCATCTCTATGAGGATGTTAATTTCTTTGTCAGTTTAAATATAGATCTCTTCTTGTCTGCATTGCAGTACGTTATTTGAAACACGAAAGCATGTGTGATTGTTTGTGAAGGTGAAGCTATTATAAGTAAGAACAATAGGAAGTTCTGGACGTTATATTTTTCGCAGCAACCTTCACACTTCGAAAGAATAGAAAAAACAAAGTCACTAAGAACAATAGAAAATTAAACGTAAGGTGCTAACTGTAGAGTGAAGAAAAATTATTTTCATTGGCCTCATATCATTCAAAGAAGGTCTTGTGATGTCCATCTCAATAGAATTTTGTCAATACCACAAAAGAAACAACCATATTACAGCTTATATTTCATGACGTCCTAGGTACATGTGTCATTGGTGTTATAAATTATTTCTGCCTCATGAATGATTATAGACATATTTTCAACAGTAGCAAAGATAAGCTAATACGAGCTGGTATTCAAAAATCCTTGCTCTCTTTGTGCATATTTTACTTCGTGAATTAATGACGGAAAATTGTAACTTCGAATCACTGCATTGATTCAGAGTGAGTATTTTTCCACTATTACAACTACTACACTCTGTCGAAAAATAACAAGCTAAGTATTATTTCTGATAAAATTTCACTCTGCTCACAACTAGTGTCTTTCACTGTTATGAATATGTGTGTGTCACTGAGACAAGTGTGTCTGTCATTGTTAGAATTCAAACAAACAAATAGATGCAGTCTATTACTTGATGGTGTATACATTTCATGAAATTAAATATTTGTAAATACAGGGTGTAGCAGAGGGAACGCATGATTTTTTATAAACGCTAGTACTTGGCAATGAGTAGGAGTACTGAATTTGAACTACCGTTAGCAGACAGCTAAGACAATATAGTTTCCGTAGCTATGGAGCATTCGAGCGTAGAGCATAGTATCTTCACAGTCCAGTATTTCTTCAGAAACAGTGATTCTGTGGTCACGGTTCAACATCTTTTCCTTCGAAACTTTAATGCCGAATGTCGGGTTACAGTACCAGCTCAAAACATTATACCCTCATACAATCCAGCGTTTCAGAAGTATTGGGTCTGTGATTTGAGATCATTATATCAATTGCGATTAAGTAAATGATGTAACATACCCAATGGGACAGCCAATCGCCTAGTGAATCGTTTCTGACTAGCAAGAACCGCCCTTTTCACTCTGTCTACGTTTTCCTGAGTGTAAACTGAACGGGGAAGACTAGGTGGTTTTCTTTACATCATACTATGCTCTACTCTCCAACACTTTATAGCAGATATATGAAAATAAGCAAAACATTTTACTAGCCCAAGAAAAATGATACTAGCCGACATTGGAAATCCCAATCGTGACTTTTATAATCTTTACTGATTAAAAGTTCACCCCCGCCGATGAATCACTCGCCCCGGGGAGTGGGCGAGTAGTTATTTGCACCCCTGCTTTATAGCGACTGAAACTGCATTGTCTGAGCTATCTGCCAATGGTCGCTGAAAGTCATTATCCCTACTCGTTGCCGAGTACTAGTGGTTTAAAAAATATACGTTTCCCCTGCTCCACGCTATACATAAAGCAATTTCAGAACAATGAAATAACAAACTGAATCAGAGATAATGAACTACGTACTTCAAATGACCATGTAGTTCCGTTTTACTCCATTTTCTCGATAACAATACATACGAATTGATAATTAAACTTGTTATTTTGTTCACTTCCATACGACTTTCGATTGATATATGCCTTACTTCCAATCAATATTTTAATTATATAAAAATTTATGTTCATGAGCTTTTAATTATTTTGACCTACATCTTATTAACCAAGCTGTAAAACGCAACCTTCTTAACATCATAATAAAAAAACTTTATAGAGACATATTACAGTGGTTATTATACACCACAAATTTAAGGGTGTGTAAAATAATTCCTCTCACAAACGCATATGAGAAGTTATATTTGTCCATATTATTTTATTCAACGTTGCGAGATCTATCAACCGTATGTCTCATCTTTGGAAATACGTTTCTAGCTAAATGCTAATGATATTGTACAAACTGAACTCTTATATGAAAGTTGCCGTATACTTTAGTTTCTGTATAGTTTCTACTCTAACTTGTATATGAACCTAAACTTATGTTAAATAAGCAGTGTGTGTGTGGGGGGGTGTATGTGTGTGTGTGTGTGTGTTTGTTTGTTTGTTTCGCGATATATTCACTTGAACTAACGTCGCTTTAAGGTCAGTCAGCCGTGTAAACTGAGCTTGGCAAGATTATCTTAGTGACCTAACGCGACGAATGATTTCAACTGTCAATCGAATTAAAAGCGACATTACTTTCTAGATCAATTCGATCTCATCAAACCAGTGCAGTCGTCTAGCCACCTAGTGAAAAGTGCGGTGGCAGACAATAAATTAGAACTCGAATTCCGGAGGTAATTGGCCATTACCTAAAATTATACGGTATCATTACTAGAACTGTATGACAAAAATGTCTATTTGAAAAGAAAGAAGTATTCTTGACACAACATGTGTCTAGTAAAATGATACTTAAAAGGGATCATAAAGAAGGTTAACTGAAATGTAATAATTTCCAAAATATGGTTTACAAGTAATTGGCCCAAATGGATGAATAGAGTTGCGGGATGAGACATAGTGCACTTGATAAAGACTGTAAAAATATGTGTATGTGCAAAGTTATAGCGGCTGAGCTCCATAAGAAACGGAGGGGAAGGGGGTCAAAGTTGGTGGGAGGAAGGATATGCAATGTCATAGAAATACATCAAATAAATTTTAGAATCAGAAAAATACTGAAGGATAGACAATGCAAATGGTGGTAGTTTCACATATTGGCAAAAGACGAATAGGTAGAGTAGATTGTAAACTTCCGACGCCATCTTGAAATTCACCGTTTTGAAGTCAGTGATCTTTATAAAATAAAAAACGTAGCCATGTGGTATATGTGTTAACACTACGTTTTGATCCGGAATGCAATGCTGCTGTCCATTTTGTCATATCTCTAACCATTGGTGAATTGTGGTTTGTTTTATTCCTTTGGACACCATCACAACACGTGCTCGAAATGACCACCGTGTGCAACAATGGTGTGTACCACACGCTTTTTCCACTTTTCACGCACAGCCAGTAATATCTTTGGACGCACAAAAGCACATGCAACCTCAATCCACTTCACGAGATGTGGTAAATTCCGGATCTAACATGATCTTTATTTAGAAACATCTTGCTGTTCTAAATCATTATCGATATTAACAGTATCATCACCATCTTCATCCAGTTCGAAGTTGTCATCGATCACTAATATTTGTATCTCATTTACTACACTTGCGTTTTCTTCCAACACACTGCGTTTTCCCTAATTGTTTCAAACACACTGTATTCCTCCGGTGATGGATCATCATTGCAAGTTGCGAACTTGCGAACCAACGATGTCACAATAATCGAAGGCTTTATATTCCAAAAAAAACGATCAAACATAATGCAACACGATAGACACTCCTAAAAGCCACCTCATCCGATAACTTATTTCCGCTACAACCTCATTGCTGTACTCGAAATATCACAAGCTACGTTCGTCCCTAGTTGTTATTGCTTACGAAAATGGACAAAGAAAGTTAAGTGAAAACTATAGGAAGTGGTGAAAAATAGGGCTTTACATATAGTACGTAATATCGAACAAAAGCGCAAAAAATTTAAAAGATCGAAAAACATTTCCAGACTGGAACAGTTCTCTTCGACACTAAATGAAGCAAATTGCAAGTAATGTCATAAATAGTAATGTAATCGTATACAACTCGGATATCAAATTTCATTGTTAGTTTTCTTCGATTGTAAATATGTTTAACTTACCTTTGGTTTTGCGATGATATAAAGCTTTACATACGAGAATCAGCGATGATCCTAAATCTTCCGAGTAAGTACAGATAATAGCAATTAAAGTCCAAAATTGACTTTATGAAAACATGATGATCCAAATTGATATATCACAGAACTACCTTTCCCTTTCAAAAAAAACATCACAGATTTCAGAATGTGGGATTAAATATGGCAGCGGAGGTTCGTAATCTGCTTTGCCCATTCCTCTTTTGTCAATATGTGAAACTATCCCTATTTGCATTGTCTATCTTTCATTATATTTGCGATTCAACAGTTTATTTCATGTATTTCCATAACGTACTATAGTATTTCTCCCACCAACTTTGACCCCCTCCCCCTCCGTTTCTTATGACGCTCAGCCGCCATAACTTCGCACATACTCATATTTTAACGTTCTCTATCAAGCGCACTATGTCTCATCCCGCAACGCGATTCATACATTTGGATCCCTATCATGATACATTTAAAGAAAGTATTAGGACAGCATTTTATAATTGTGAAAATTCTAAAATAAATGATTCTGCTATAATACAACATATTACTGATATAGCTCTCCTCTAAGATATCTTCAAACTTACTGGCCTATTTGAAGCCTATCAACAGAGATCAAGTCGATAGGCAACATTCAATTTTGTTTGAAATACTTATCAAGATTCAATTATACCACTAGCATAGAAGTCGGACCCTTAATAAATGTTGAAATGTAAATTGAAAAGAATAATACGTAATCTCGGATTGGGTTTAAATTTTAACAAAAAATATCGCTAAAATAAGTGAAAGTGTTCGAATCTAATGTTCATTAAATATAAAAGATAAATCAAGAACATTAAAAAATAATACAATCTTGGAGAAATGCCTCATTGCATAATGAATCTTACACTTTTAATCATATTACAAATTGTTCCAATGACAAGTTTCTAAGACATAAAATGATTATGAAGTGTGTTTGCTCTCTAAGAAAAAATGCTTATTTAGCCGAAACGAAGAGCAATGTGTCCTTTGTGAAATAAAAAATGTTAAGACCATCAAGATTATGTTAGGGAGAAAGTATTATCATCTGTGACTTTTATCTTTAGGTTAACCAAAGACTATCTACAAGGAATTTGTTTATTATCGAGTTTGTCTCAATAAGTTTTCTTGCTTTTTCCTGAACATACGACCCGCACGGGAAACTAATTCTCCCGGAAGTAACATTTTGCGCGCGCTACCCTAGCCAGTTATTTTAAAGTTGGTCAGAAAATTTATATTATAATGCTGCACGGGACATGAATGATTTTTTTTTAAAAAAAATCATATTCACATGTATTTAGATCCATCATCTATGAACACAATTTTAAAGATGATCAATTCCAAAAACAAAAACAAATCGAAAGACCTCATCGTCAAGGAATAATACGTCAACGAAATTCCCAACGGTAAATGAAAAAACATTACATAAACACTTTCAAGGAGACTAATTAAAAAAGATAAAAACATATTTTCTTTGTGACGAAAACAAGTGAATGAGTGTCATAAAAACAACAACATAAAATCCAAAATTAGTATATCTACCAGATTTGTCAAAATTCTAGGAATGCAGTCGTCCATTCTCCATCAATCGTCAAACATTTCAGAACTGTTCGGACGTTGCCAAGCTGGTTGGTGCGTATTACAGTCCCGACACGCTTTCATGTATTTTGTTTTCTCTTCATTTACTCCTAAACGTATGTCCCTGCAAGCGTTTAATAAGACCTCTGTATTTCTTTCTATTGTTCTCCTATCAACCCCTATTAAATTTATATCATCAGCATATGTCATAACCTGGTGAACACTGTTCAGCTCTAGGTCCTGGTAGTTATCTTTGATTTTCCTTATAGCGTATTCCAGGACAAAGTTGAATAATAATGGCGACAACGCATCTCCTTGTTTCAGGCCATTTTCGATGTGAAAGCTCGTGGACATAAAGTTTCCTACCTGGACTTTACTTTGGGATTCATTTAACATACCTTAATTAATCTAATTAGCTTTTTTGGTATCCCAAATTCTGTAAGAACGTTGTACAATGTTTCTCTCTTAAAGGATTCATAAGAGTTTCTAAGATTAATAAATAGTTGATGCACGGGGTATTGTATTTCCACTTCTTTTCCACTATTTGGCCAATGGTAAATATTTGGTCGATAGTTGATCGATTTCGTCTAAATCCGAACTGATAGTCTCCAATAATTTCATCTGCGTATGGGGTCAATCTTGCTAATAGGATGTTTGAAAGGATTTTATAGGATTTTGAAAGAAAAAATGCCTCGATAATTATTACAGTCAGTTTTGTCACCTTTCTTGTGAATTGGAACAATGATTGATTCTTTCCACTCTCGTGGCAATTCTTCCTTGTTCCAGATAAGAATAATTTTTTGTATCTTGTTCCTAAATTTTTCGCCTCCAACTAAAATTAACTCAACCGGAATTTCGTCTACGCCCGGATATTCGTGTTTCTTTAATGTCTTTATAACGATTTCTATTTCTACTCGGTTCAGTTCTGGAATATACGGTTCTACGTTGTGTGTCTCCCTTTCTCCACGCATAGTAGCTTTTGACTGTGTGTTAAGAAAATCTTAAAAGAAATCCCTCCATCTGTATCTGTGTCGGACAAGGACATATCCGAAACAGATTTCTTTTTTTAAAGCTACATATTTGTATAGAATTTCTGTTGATTGAACAATTATTGGTACTTTTCAATGTTCTTTAATATAATGATTCAACTTTGGACCATTATTTCTGGTGACACAAATTCGTAAATTGCAGCATAATTGTTTGTTTTTCACTCTCTATGGTACATGTTGTTTTCCTACCATAACCTAATGTTCTACGGTATCATACTCGGTTATTTAAATAAAAATATATATTATCTTCTTAGTAATGTAAAAATGCAATTGATATTTGCTCGTGACGTACTTATTTCATCTCTTTCTTATACTTCGTGCTTTCTTTTAATTATATCCTAAGGTTTCTTTTTCAGTATAGACGAAAATAAAGATAAATAAAACATCCGGAAGCTACTTGTTTTCGAATCTTAAATATGAAAGCTCTTCTCTCACGCCAAGTACAGATTAATATACAGAGTGTCCCGTAAATCATATGAGAGCATTTGGGAGTTGAACGTTGACATCAAAACAAACAACAAAATGTGAGGACGAAGACTCCAAAGCGGCGGGGCGGCGTTTAGTAGTTATGAAAGTGAAAAATTTGGCGGCACAAAACTTTGACTCGCTATAACAAAAAAAAAAAAAAACGAACGACCTTGACTCAGTCGCTACTGAATTGCACACAAGAAGTTATAAGCGTAGTATTCAACAATATTAACATCAAATCTCCAGAGCAATTGTGCAAGGAATTCCCCAGACGAAGGAGAGGACTCCTACTCTTGTTTGCAAATAAAGGTCGGTCAAAATGAACTGCAAAGGAAAGAGTATTTAATATTAAAATAGAATTCGTCTATATCACGGGGGCCGCGGTGGCTCAGTGGTAGAGCGTTCACCTCTGGTGCTTGGGGTCCCGGGTTCGATCCCAGCCCCCGCCAAGTGTACTTTGTGGTGGACAAACACCGTGTGTGTGGGTTTTCTCGGGGTTCTCCCGTTTCTTCCAACATTCTTCATTCCACCATTTCATTCATCACTCATCATCACCGTCGCCTTTAGCCTAACCGCCATAACAGTGGGACGTAAAACTCAAAGATTTCATTTCATTTTCGTTTATATCACGTCGATAGTGGATACAGAATCAAAGATACAGTATGGAGAATTGTGAGGTGTTACGAATGGTTGCATAAGTACCAGTAAACACGTTTGCAGCCATACCATATTCAATAGTGTATTATTGAATGTTAGATTAATTTGTTATATATGCACCCTCCATTGGTAGTACCACAAGAAAGTACAGTGTCGTTTTCGCAACTCTTTGCTGGCGGACTCACAAAATATTATGTTTTATGCCCTATATTAATGATCTCAAAACTACATAATATGTAGTTTGTCCTGCACACTGAAGCACCGTACTATGGAAATGACATACGTTGTTTGAATGTTTGTACGAACACAGAACAGCACGGAGTGATAAGTGAAAGCAAGTTAGGACTCAGAAGGATTATTCACCTTGTGTTCGTGAGTCCTGCAAATGTATGCTAAAGATATGAACTAACAAATAGTATACTACAAAGCACGACGCATGCTAGTAGAAAAGAAAACAGAAAACGGAAGTGACCCTGGGACCCCTTGGTTAGAAAGGTAGCGAGTGTTGCCACTCGCCCACATGAGACACGTAGAAGAATAAGCGGCATATCTCAAGCGTCGTTTCAAAATTGTACTAAACCTCTTTTTGTCTTGTTTCTCTTCCACGTTCTTTGAACTTGGGCTTTTAAACTAAAGTACGGTTATATTCCATGCACACTCTCGGAAACAGAAAAACACGTCGAAACTACATACTGAGTTGTGAAGTATGGCCACAGCGTATCAAAAGCTGAAGGCGGGATAAATTGAGGCCAACGATTTAGAACGCAATGTCCCTGGCCTTAAGAATATATCTCAACATTTGTTGGTAAAAATAACCAACACCAGTGTAAATTCTTGCAATAGTGATAAAATTATTCACTTTGAAATCTTACTATTTATATTACTTCTTTATAATTACTTCCGTAATTCATGCAGTATCCTTATCAGTTTATTATCAAGTTCCAAATATTTCTAAATAATAAAAACCAACTCTAAAATCTAGATTAAAATGTCAAATTATTAGGGATGCGTTCGAGTCGAGTCGAGACAGAATTTTCCTGACAAAATTCGAGTCGAGACACAGCTCTTCCAATAGAAAAATATATATTTTTCGAGTCGAGACATCACTATTACAGCACATTTTCGAGTCGAGACAGTCTCAAATCTTGTCTCGTGCGCATCCCTACAAATTATCTTCTTGAGATAAAACCGAATGAAGAACAGCAATATCAGTACTTTCAAATTTGGTAACATATAAGTGTATTAAAAAATTATTTTTTAAGAAGCCACTTGAACCTATAGCCTAGTGTACTATAGTATGTTCATTTGATTCTCTTCTTACTTCCACCAGTATTTTCTGTCTTATATTATTCAAAGTAGTTTATATCTTATTACAACCAGCCAACATAATGGGCTAACTTAACATACAGTAGATATAGCTATACGTATCTTGATTTCTTTTATTTTTGTGAAATAGTACATATCTTTTTAAATTATCACTGTTTAGTGTAAGTAAAAAATTTCTAAGCAAGCAGGCACGTTATTAAGTCACGTAACGACGATTCTTTTTCTTTTTTACAACGGTTGCTATACCTAGTTTAGCCATAAATATTGTCACAAACTTTTGGCTTTGACTGTAGAACCTGTTGTGCAGGTGGCAAGGTACAATTTAGCTCAAGGTCAGCCCTGGCCAGTGTGTGTCGAACAGGGAAAGAGAACGGGTAGATCTGCTTCGCTTAAGCATGGAATGGAGTGAGTGCAAAAATAGACTTGCAGTGTTTGCCTTGCATAAGGGTGGAAATTCACCAAGTGAGATTTTCAAACTGCTGAAACTTCTGAAAATCAGCAAAAGATTTGTTTACCGCACAATCCAGCGGTATACTGAGACCGGCAGTGTACGTGGCCGGCGAAGGGATGGTTGTCCTCGCAGTGTGAGAACAGTGGCAGCTGTTAAAGCAGTGGCTGCTCGTGTGCGGCGAAATCCACTCCGGAAGCAGATGATCATGGCACGGGAGCTCAACATGGCCCCAAGATCAATGTCCAGGTTACTTTCTGAAGACCTGAAGGTCAGAGCTTATCGGCGGAGCACGGAGCATTTCTTGACACCACAGCTGAAGCAGCAGAGGAAACTGAAGCAAGACAGCTCCTACAGCGGTACGCCAACAATGGACATCGGCAAATCCTCCTTGCCGACGAGAAAATCTTTACCATTGAAGAGAGCTTTAACCGCCGAAATGATAGGATAAATGCAGCAAGCTCTCGAGAAGCTCGTGGGAGAGTTCCTAAGGTTCAAAGAGGTCATCACCCCTCCTCAGTCATGGTTTGGTGGGGGGTGAGCTATGAAGGCCACACCAGACTTCACTTTTGTGAGCAAGGTGTAAAAACAAGTGCCAGGGTATATTTGGAAACTGTTCTGGAGCCTACTGTGAAGGACTTGAGTGACACCATGTTTAACAATGATCACTGGACCTTTCAGCAGGATTCTGCGCCAGCTCATAAGCCAAGGATGACACAAGAGTGGTTGGAGGCCAATGTATCAGATTTCATCTCCAGTGCTGAGTGGCCTTCTGGTAGTCCTGATTTAAACCCTCTGGACTACAAACTGTGGGCAGTGTTAGAAGACATGGTCTGCAAGAAAATACCCTTCACTTAAACGTTTGAAGCGTTCCTTGGTGGCAGCAGTGGCGGATTTTCCGATTGATACTCTCCGTACTGCAATAGATGACTGACCCAAGAGACAAAGCCTGTGTGCGTGCCAATGGTGGACATTTTGAAGTTTGATAGGTGCCAATTGTAAAGAATATATGTGGTTATAACATATTAAAAGCAGATTGAAAAATCTCAAACCGTATTTCATATATTCACAAAAAAGTGTGTGACAGAATTTATGGCTAGACTAGGTACATATAACAATATGTTTTGCAATACAAACACTTTCTCTGCAAATATAAAGATGATTAACTGACCGTGCTACATTCTGGTGGACATAATGCGGGGTTCTCCAGAGAGTTACATTTTAGGCAAACCCTTAAAATTGATATTAAAATAGTAGGTAAAAGCAAAAGTTGTATTTGCGCTTCTTTAACACGCACCTTCAAACGTCAGTGTGCCAAGAAACATTGTCCTGTGTACATCAGAAGAGGTACAGCAGGTGTTATACTGAACTAATGCACAGATTTTCTCAATCGGGCTGTCATTGGAAAAGTTCTTCCACATCAAGAATTGATCTAGAGTTGCAAAAAGTATGGGAAATATTAGAAATACAACTCTTGGAAAAATGCAATGAAGTGAAATCTTGAGTTTTACGTCCCACACTTATGCCGGCTAGGCATAATGAGATAGTGGAGTAAAGGAAGTGGGAGGAAACGGGAGAACCCAGACACATGGTCTTTGTCCCCCAGCAAGTTCACTTGGCTGAAACTGGAATCGAACCCCAAACCCCATGCACCGGAAGATAACGTTCTACCAGTGAGCCACCGCGGCCCCGCTCTTGGGGAAAAGTTTCATATTGTAACTTCTGCTTAGTGTGCGCCGTATTCTCTCTCATATACCGAATTTCATTGAAGTACAACATGAGACACCAACTCCGCTGGTGGATGATTGTAGAGAATACTGTAGTGTATTTCATGCAACAGAGCTGTATTGAAGTGATGTGATGACTTCGCCTGGACAGAGAAGACCAAAAGATGACTTCCACCATAGCTTGCCATAACAAAACAGACCATGTATTTTGGGGGAAAAGGATGAGGTTTTAAACACTATTGTCGACGTTTATCCACCTTCGACTCCTGTCCTGGTCATTTACTATTTACACAGCAGATTACTTTTTGATCAGCAGCGAGAATCTAACGTAGCTAACATTCACCGTTATTTCATAAACTCAGAGTAATATAAAGGTTACTAAGAAAGTTCTGCGCTTTTTCAACCACCACCTTCGACATCGATATGTGTACCTAAGACACACCTGGAAGATTAAAAATGTCCCCATCAGCATCGACGACCTTCTGCCAACATTCTGGAAAGCCATGGATTCCATCGCAAAAGAACTTAGTAGATCGTGAAACGAAGAAAGTATCAAGTGCATTTTGCCCCTCTACAACTGATTTGAACTGGCGTCCTCTAAGGTGATTGTTCAAAGAATAGAGCAGGTGATAATTCGACGGTGCAATGTCTGGCGAGTATGGTAGATTCAATGGAGTTTCCCACCAAGGCGTAAAATTGTGTCACGCGTCATCGTGTCACGTTGGGCTTAGTCTGTAACAAAAGGACTTCTTTGCAATTCAGAAGTCCTGGCGCCAAAGTTTTTAGTTTTTCTTGAACACTGCTCAACTGCAGATAGTTGCATTGATGCTCTGACTAGCTGATAGCAGTTCCTCATGCACGATGCCGCGAGCAGTCTACTAAACACACAGGAGAATCCTGGTGCTATCCTGGTTTCGGCTGTTTTTAAACCGGTTCATGGGATGCTAACCAATGATGACGGCAACCTGTAGTTTTATACAAGACCCACTTCTCATCACATGTCAATACTCTGTTCAGAAATACCTCCTTTCTCAGACGAGACAGCAAGAAAACACAGGTGTCTCCTCGCGTTTCCTTCTGACAAGGAGTCAAATCATGTGGTACCCATCGACCCAACTTTTGGTGCTTCCAAGTTGATGGTGGTTCTCCACCACACTGAATTGTAGTCTCAGTTCCTCACACGTCTGACCACTGTTCACCTGAATTGCTGCCTGAAGATCTTCACTTTGACGATGTGTTGCTCTTCCGGTAAGTCGTGCGTCTTCGAGTGTTTCGTCATCGTCCTTAAACTTGTTAAACCACAACTGCACTTCCCGCGTATTTATGACACCCTCACCAAAGGAATGGAATATCTTTCACCCCCACTACAGCGGCGTTTGACCCTAGTTTGATCTCGTACAGCGTACATGTCCTTATGACGTTCTGTGGATGTCCCATCTTCACTCTGTTGTTACGCAATTTCACGGATATTTGAACTACCAAAACCAGGTAACATGTTCGACATACCCACACCAAGAAGTGGCCTTCGTTCTATCTCCATTTGCATTCAACTCTCGGTGTGATGTTCAATAGAACACCGACTTCCACAAAAGACGACATAACTTTCTTCGTTACCTTTATGCATACCTACATACCTTTTTGCGGTTGTCTATCCCAATCTTTTCACCTAACCGCTTGTACAGAGTCATCCGATGACCGCGATAATGGCGTATGACTAAATAGACTGCAAATACGAAGATTTTTCGTACAGTTCGTTTACACTGTATTCCTCACGAGTTTATCAGATCATGTTGATGGTCATGGGGAACGCCGCCCCAAGATCAGCTTTGAAAAGAGGGAGCATAGTAACTAATTGACGAATATCGTCAAGACTATGTTCTCATTGCACTTTATAGCTGCACTAGGTCCGCTTTAGCCAATTAGGAAAAAGGAAAACACTGATGTGCAACGACATTGCTTCATATTGCACGAAGATGAATATAAATTAATGGTGGTGACGAGGGTCTCCATATTTTTCGTATACCAAACTCCCAAATGAGTTATTAACACTGACCATTAAGCCCGACAATGTACATAGTACTTCAGCAAAGAATGTAAACAATCTGAAGTAGGCAACTATTGCTATATGTACCAGAGAGAAACTGAGCATTCCAAAGGACAATTTATGTTTATCAGAAGGTCTACACCAATCTACGCCAATTCCTTTAAACTGATGGATTGTAAGTAAACCTACTCAATGCATTTCGCAGTTATAATTAACAGAAGTATTTGCAAGCTGCTTATCTTGTGCATTTCCTTTCAGTGTGTATTCAATCATCATCATCATCATTGGCAGGTAATAGTTTATGTTTTCTTCTATCTGAATTGTTAACCAATATTGATTTTTGTAAGTGCGTTTTGTAATTTTCATTTTTTTTTCATAGGACATATGAACGTTTTCTCTAACTCTTCAACAAAGCATAATTTAACATAATAGCTGACCTGAATAAAAAAAATTACAGGACCCATAAAGTAACCTGTTGTGGTTTAAATCACGCCGGGTGCTCATATTGTTCGGATCACACGTTACACTGTAGATCCAAGTCTCATTTATCTTTTATGCTGAAATTGATGCTAAGTTCCAATCCCATACAATGATCAAATATTTATTTATGAAAATTATTAAATGTAATCTGTAAGTTTTATGTCCCACGATTATCCTGGCTAGGCTAAAGGAGACGTTGAGTTGAATGGAATTTAGTTTAGCGTCCCGTTCAGCAGCGAGGCTATATGAGACGTGGACCTACTGATTAACGTGGAATCCGAACCACATGAGCTCCCGCCGGGAATCGAACCCGGGTCTCCCACGCCAAAGGCGCTAAAGGAGACGGTGATGATGAGAAATGAATGAAATGGTTGAATGAAGATTGTGGGACGAAAGGGGATAAAAGCGAGAAAACTTATGTATACGGTGTTTGTCCACCACAAAGTTCACTTGGTGCGAGCATGAATCGAACCAGGGAATCCATGAACCAGAGGAGAACGCTCTACCACTTTTTTTTTTAAAAAAAAAAAAAAGGTCAATGGATCATACCACAGATTCCTGAGCACTCGAGTTTCCTCGTATACAATGTTTCTTTAACCTTTACCAAATTAGCCAGAGACACGAACACATACATATCTAGGACAGTTAAAATTGCAAAGAGTCTCCCATCGGATATCGAACTCGGGACCCCGTACACCAAAAGCAAACATGCTAGACACTAGACCAGCAGGAAGGACTAACTGAGCCACAGCGGCTCCCTATTTGACGAATTACCATTATGTTGGAAATTCTGCAGGTTATATGGGAAATTATCAATTTAATATAAAAAATAGTCGCTTGCACATAAGGTGTTCCGAATCTCAATGTATGTGAGTCACAACGGATCAGACCTAATGTCATTCCAGAAAAAATGTTGGGATTCTTATAACGAGCGTAGAGTGTTCCGCAGTAAGATGAATGAATTTCCCTATAAACTGTGTTACATTTTGCAATTTTGTTTTCATTTGAGCACAAATACTGTACAGGGCTGTGAAGAAGTTTGTTCTAGACATGATTCGCCATTGAAAACAATAACAAAAGATGGATCAGTCGCTTTTGTTTTGCAAACTTCAATGTCAAAAATGCTGCTGGCAATGGAAATGTTCAGTCAGTAACCACTCACAGCAAAGGGAGATTATATACTTTCATAAACCCAGCAAGTCTGGCATATAGGTAATAACTACCTAGGTATATAGGTTCGAGAAATCTAGCTCCTGAAACAAGCTTGACGTATGAGTGGAATAAGATTGAACCTAAAAGCATTGCTCGATCGAATACTCTATCCAAATCCACTGAAATGTACAGAACTCAAAGTTTTTGTGTAGCAGTTGGTCACGAGTTTTAATAGCTTATTAACGTATGACAACAATATAGGTTTATTTTCGTCAAGTTTATTTTGATCGTAGGGAGGGGAAGCTCCACAGTATGGGGTAAAGCCCACACTGACAACCAAGATGGCTAAAATATGTGTTTGATGAGATTAGAACACCGCTCATCGAAAGTTGCCTCTGCATTAGAGAATAATAAAATCGGATGAGCGTACCAACAATTAGCGTGGCTGCACCTAGAAAGTCAAATAAATGGGTGGAACTTGTCAATGGAAAGGAAGTCGTAGTTCTGACAATGCTACAAGTTCTGACAATGCCAGACCGTGTGAAAAATTAAGAAAAGATTTCTTGAAGGTTCAATTCATCCACCATATAGCCTGGAGTTGTGACCACAGGACTATAACTAACTTCAGTATCTCCAGAAGTCCCTGAATTGTGTTCATTAAATTTCAAATTTTTCCTGTGAACAACAGGTATTACACTTTTTGACCAGAAGTCACATACGATTTATAATGATCAGCTTACTATGTTCTCGAAGAAATAATTGAAGCTAATAGAACAAAATGGTAACTTAATGATGCCATAATGTTATTCTTAAAACAAAATAAATGTATAGTCAGTCTTTACCCTTTACCTCCTGATGATCTACTCTTGCTTGACAATCTGATGTATGGACATAGTAAAGAAAATAACATGGAGAAATTTGTTAGGCAAAACCTCCACCAGTATATTATCAAATACATAAGAAAGACTGGTAGATGTAAGTTCAAACTTCAATGTCATGTGCTCTTCTAATTGATCTTCTACCCGCATTATATTTATTAAACTTTTAAAAGCTGCAATTGTCATTGCATGTGCAGAGGAAACAATTTTTGTTCAAGAAGGTTATAATTGAGTCACGAGACGAAGGAGATTTCCACAAGTGGTACTCTATTTTGACAAATGTAGAACAAATTGATACACAAAAGAGGACATGTTTTATAAAACTCTCAATTTATATCACAATATTTATCAATTTAATGGGAATATTTGGAAAAATAAAATTTAAGACATTAATATTGAAATATGACGTTTGATTGAATTTGGACTCATATATTTTACTCATACAAGAGGACGGACAAGTACAACCAAATTTGCAGAGGAATATCCAAAATTTAAGATGGTAGTCTTCGCAAATCTAGATACATTTGAAGGTGAAACAAAGGTATATCAACTAAAATCTACAGAACGTTGACCCTATGATGTCTTGCAGTGTGATATGGTCATGTAATGTCTCACATCCATTGTTACTCCCTCCTAGACTGGATAACCCAAATAATCTTAAGTAAATCGTAGTGAAATACGGTTTTCCCCATTATGAAGTTTCTGCCATTAAACATTTTTGTCTCTCTTTGTTCCGAATATTTACTTTAGGGTTTTATTTTCAAATATAATTAGTCTACATTCTTCCATCAAAGCAACCATGTTTCGCAAGTATACAGTATAACAGGCATAATTATCATTTCGCATATTTTAAGGTTCAGATTTTTGGAAAGAATTCAGGAAGACGACAGAGTTTGGAGTGACTATTATCACAAAGTGCTTTCTTCAGTTTATATTTTTCTTCGTAAATGAGGTTTCGGTCTATTCGTGCTGATCCTAGATATTTTTGAGTATATATTTTGTAAAAAGTATTACTTGAAATTTTACCGTATCCATAATTCACAGTTTTACTCTCACAGCGAATTTCCCTGTAATCAGCGTTCTCTACATTTACTTTAAAATCATGTCCGTTATTTCCTTCAATGTATCAATGTATCATTACTTCATCTCTTTCAGCATATACCATAACCGGGACAATATAATTAAGTTAGTAGCACAAAAGATAGTCCAGGTTGCTGCATAAACAAGAGAATCATCATTTTCAAAGGTATTATGTAATTATCAGCAGATACATAGCTGCAACTAAGAAATTTCCATGCTTCACGGTCCTCCATTTCACATATGATTTTTCTGTTTTGATATTGTCCATTAATTGTGGTTTTCTTCGCCTTATTCCTGTCTTTTCTGCCACCCTATCTTCTAGCACGTCTCAAAATACACATTCCTTCTCAGTCAATGACCAAACCAGCTTCTCTTCCTCTTCTAAACAATATCTAAAATGTTCTTTTCTTCCCTACCTTTCTAAGACCCTCTTAGTCGTTTCAATTTCGACCCTCCAAATTCACTCTATTCTTCTTCACAACCATACTTCCAAAACCTCCAGTCATTTTTCATCTACGTAATGTCCATGTTTCTGTTCCATACAGCACAATACTCCACCCGAAATATGTTATCTTTATCTTTATTTAAAGTCAAACAAATCAGACTTTTCTTCTTCCCAAAGGCTTCTCTCGTCATTCCTATCTTTGCTTTTATTTCACATTCCCACTTATTATATTCACTAATAATATTACTCAGGTATCGTAAACTAGTCCTCTATTCTATTTTCTCCTCTCCTACTTCTATATTTGATACCGACTACTTTGTGTCAACCACGATGACTTTTCTCTTTCTCACACTTCTTTTCATCACATATTCTTCTCGAAAACGGAACAGAAATGAGAAAAGGAAGCTTACAAATATAACTAAATCCAGTATTATGATTGTAAATGGTAACTATGTCTTTTCAGTTTCTTATGATAGCTGAAGAATAAGCAATAGCATTGTGGTATGTTATACAATTTTAGAATTTGCTTTCAATGTATAGGATTGTGATTCTCAAACAGAATTTCTTGGACCACCAGCGATTCAGAGCGCGGTTGTCGGTGGACGAGGCGGAAAATGATAATATTCCAATCGCGCCTAGAAAATGTGTAAAACTGTACACACTACTAATTTAATTAGGTTTGATTAAAATAGTTTTTTCAATGATTTTGTTTATGTTATGTGAGGTTTTTATTTATTTTTGTAAAATGAATATAGTAATATATAACATTTGATTATTTTATGTTTCCGAGACAATATCTCAGAAATTATTTTAGTTTCTACACACTCACTGTCAAGGTACATATTTAAAAAGAATAGAAATATATAATGTTAGCTGCTTCAATTTGCAAAATTGGGTGTTAATATATTTTTCTTTCTTAGGTATTTATCTATATATAAATATATATACATTTTTTTTCTAAGTAGCCTCCTGCTAAGTGAAGAATAACTGTAGTATATTTCTTAAAGCGGAAAAGGTTCGACCTCCGGTAAATATTTTTTATTCTATTTTCGTCCCAATGTGGCTTTAACCCTTTCCTAGCCTTTGCGAAATTCGTACCTAGGACAATCTGGTTATAGTTGGTACTTGGTTATTATAACATTACTTTCACAGTGTGACGACAGAAAGTGAGCGGAAAGTGCCGATAGCCCGTTTGATTTTACGTCATACAGCCCATTAATCTTATTCCCTATGAAGGCTGCCCTTTAGTTTCCACATGTCAAGTGAAAAGTATTAAACGATCCAAAAAAGGTTCAGCATTGATAAAGCATCTGGTTACTTCTAATGAAAAAACGGGATAATTTTAATACATTTTCTATTATTTAATATTTACTGGAAACGAGAATACAAACTCCGGCAGTGACGTGGATGGATATAAATTATACACGTTGGTTGATTGACTATTTTGGAATATAGTGAACCTTTTGGCACTGAGGCTGTATTAGACATGTGTCTATTGCATAATGAAGGACTCAAACCACATAAGATTTCTCCAGATATCGAACTCGAGGTTCCAGAATCAAAGGCGAGCACATTAACCAAATAGCCAGAAGTGAGCTCAGCTAAATTTATACATGTTAGAATGCTTGTATTCAGATACCTTTCCCCTATTTCAGTTGATACTCTCTGAGAAATCATGCAGTTGATTCTTATCCTTTCGTAGAAACCCTAGTTATGTAATGACGACAATCATTGATAAACACCTCTGTACTTGTATTGTTAATGACGTTTCTTCAGAAACAATTAAAATAAAATACTTTATTTTATATGTATTTTACTTTATATTTATTTTACAAGAGAATTCCTCTGAACAAAAAGGTTGCAAACAGCTGCAAAGGTTGCAGCACTTTGACACATAAAAGAGTTGCATGGGAAATTCTGCATTATTTTGAGTTTCATTACACTAGTTAACAAAGAGCCCACACGAGATGTAATACTCTGCCACTTTATGTGAAATACGAACCATGTGAACTCCACTGGGAATCAAATTATTATTATTATTATTATTATTATTATTATTATTATTATTATTATTATTATTATTATTATTATTATTATTATTATTATTATTATTTTGTTTTGTTTTGTTTGTTTGTTTATTGAAGTTTAGTCCGTTTCCATCTCTGGGGCTACATAAGTCATGAATTTACAATGTGAGGAGAAATCCACTCCTCCGTAATGCGTCCAAATTTTTGAAAGTTCTACAACCGGAATCTACACATATCTCTGCACCAAAATAACGCGCCCTGCATACTGGACCAGCTCGTAGGACTAATAACAATAATGCGGTCTGTCTCATTTTCCAATATTACTTTACAAACCACTTGCACACTTACTACATAATATTAATACCTATCATCTATGCATGTATGTAACAATTTTTTTAAAAAAATATTAATCTGTGGCCCTACGTAGGGTGGTCTCTAATGATTTTGCCTGTGGTGCGAGCGGGTCCGGGTTTGATTCCCCGTTGAAGCACTCTATGCAAAAGGTGTAACAGCTTTTCCAGGCCAGTCGCACTAAGTGAGCTTCTTTCTTGGTTTTACTCATTCACACGGGGTAAATGCCGGAATGGTACCTAACTTACCGATCTCAGGCCTCATCCTCCCTTCTTTATTCCACATTTCAAGAGATAATGTGCTTACAGAAGGACGTTATTCTTAATGCGTGATGGATTTCAGGCTGTACCTGCCTGTAATTCCCAGAAATATAAGTATATATATTAATAAATAAAACCCATTAAACTAAACTTTGTGCCAATCCATTAAAAGCTTGCAATCCAGTATTATATTTTGTAAAAGAAAATGTGGTTTGTTTTAACCACAAATTGCAATGTATGTTTCAAATAATATCTTTACAGAAAAACGGAAAGGTTTTTAAAAAACAACATTATTAAACAAGTAGGATATTTTTAACCCCTTTCTGCATGATTTTTTTCTTTTAGCAAAATAATAATAATAATAATCAGTATTGGAAATCCTCATATGGGAACTTGAAAAATGAATTAAAACTTGAATTTTAGATTTTTCACTTAATTCCGAAGAGAAATAAATAAGTGCCATATATGACACACTTTTTACAACTCACAAAGAACATGCCAGATGACACGAAAATTTGTTATTCTTACACGTCAATCTCTCACACAGCAGACAAAACAGTCATTTGGTGCCTTTGATAAATCACAAAAAAGCTAAAGTGGAAAAAGGATATGTGCCATATATGGCACGGCATGCGGCAAGGGTTAAAGCTTAGCATTATAAACAAAAATCATTATTATAAACATACTTTTGTATATTGTAGAGACATTGTGATTTAGAATGGTCCTTGTTCGATAGTTAGCAACTTCTTTGCACGTACCCGAAGACTTTTCACATGTTTCAATTGTGACGCTAATTGGAACGATGAAACAACAGTCGACTACTCAAACAATTAAAATCCTACCCGCTCTTTTGAATTCTGAAGTAAGAGACATCAATTAGGGCTTGTAGTTTCAATATTAATCTTCATAGAGCCAAAATAGTAAGTGATTGTGAGTAATGGATTTTCGATATGGATTCTGCGCCCGAGTAACCGGTTATATCCTTTACCTCATTCCCCTAATGCAATCAGTAATTATAGATGTACACTCATGTCCAAAATTATTGTCGCATGTCTATAAATATGTTGTTGAAGGAATATAATATAATAACGAATTAGTCAAGTATTTCTTATAATGTTAGTATGTGCATAATCAGCAAAGACATGTATGTGGCAAATTTCATGTCAAAACAGCAACAAATAAGAGCAATAAAACAAAAATAAAACTTTCTTGTCCATTTAGCAACATTTTTGTTTTACTCATTCTAATTTTCGTAATTTATAACTCTTTTCCTATGAAATTTACTACAAAAATACATTTCTCGATTATACACATAGTATGAGTATTGCAAGTACCCTGCAAAATCATTACCAAATTATATTCTTACAAGAAGACAGTTATAGGTATGCGAGAATCATTTTGGACATGAGTGTACCTTCAAGTTTGATTATTGAATCATCATACTATGAAAGTCTTCTCCACTCTTTCTTCCTTTTCTTTACCCGCATAGTGTACTTGCTGAGGGACGTCATTCTTCAAACATGATGGACTAAATAGCTATAGAAGCCAAAAGCCCAGAAAACTAAGTCGTAAATCTACCGCAAATTGCGAAATAAAATCCCCTTGTTGCTAAATGGAACTACTACAAAATGAGTTGGCAAAATGAAACTCTACTTAACTATAAATACATTTTCTCCTCTTAGTCCTGTCAACTAGACTAGTAGCTAGTGTGCACACTTTTCATACACGTGACTCCCACTTTGGTGCATAAGCATCCTGGAATTAAATACCGTGATTCGGATTTCATCATAAACTTTGAGTCTACCTCAGATACTGTTTTGGTGCTCAAAAGAAAACTAAACTTAAGCCAAAACAAACAAGCTTTTTTCTTGTAGTATCACAAAATTAAAATTTTAAGAAAATCAATACACAGTTATGGGTTTCTGAACTAAACTTTCTTGCCCTAATTCACTAAACTAAATCATGTTATATGGCAGTCTTTAATGAAAAATTTTCTTGTAAAATAAGAACAAAAATACAAAGAATTTCGGAAAAAATATCCGAAAAGTAAACTATTTCTTGCACATCTTTTCATAACAAAAGAAATAATTAAACGATATGTGTTAGTTTTTAATGAAATGAAATGTTTGTAAAATATGAACAAAACCATTTAAGTTTTATTTCATAAAATCGTAAACTCCAACTTCAACTCATAACCACAACTAAATTGCTCCTTACGTTTTATTCTCATGGATATAATTTACACAACATTACAGCATTGTTAACTATATATGAACAAAATCCTCTGAGATTTTTTTTAGAAAATCCCCGAAAAGAAACTCATTTCCAAGAGTGAACTAATAATTGTCTACTTTTCATAACAAACGACTTATCCAATATTGTGTCATTCATGAAACAGCAACTCATAAAATGTGAAAAATTCGTCCATGTCATTTTTGAACACAAAATCGTGAGCAAATACTCATCTACAAGAGTAACCTACTCCTTGTGGGTTTTCTTCAGAAGAAATGTGTTATGTCATATTGATAGACTTTTAATGAAACATTTGTTTGAAATATGAACTAATTCGCCTAAGTTTGAAAAAGATCGTCCAAACAGAGATCACCGCTAACAATAACTACTCTTCGTAGGTTTTTCGTAGAGAAAAATATCTATTAATGAAATATTGATAGTTGTGTATTCAAAGTAATTCTAATAGAAGAAGCACCCTCCACTAAACTAATAAACTAACGTGAGTTTTCAGAGACGAAAATAATTTTAAAAAGAAATAAATCCCTTGAGAATATTATGAGATACATAAATTAAAATTGTGATTGAGATCCGTTGAACGGTATGGCTTCTAGACGAGTGTACATCATAAGAAACGGACGAACACACGAGAAGAGATATTCAAAAATAACCTCTTCGATATGTAAAAACTATGCAAGTGTAAACTCCTTCATCATCTCTCTACTGTCTTTCGAAAATAAACATGTAACATACAGTGTATTGGATATTAGTAACTCTTGTATTTGCTTAAAAAAAAACACTAAGTCAAATGAACATTTGCAAGTAGCAGATTCAAATTTTAACACAAATCACGTCAACTATGTCACTACAAGCTAAGGGTAGAAAGCTTCAGAAACGTGAAAGAGAAAAATATTTTTTTGTGTTAGTCTAAAGAAATAAAATTGAATTTTTTATTAACTTGCCTTCCCTGAAGAGAAGCTTCTAAATGCCTTTAACCATTTCTTTTGGAAAGTTATACGTTCCGTTACGTAATGACAATTGATGTAATGATAATAAAAAACAACGAGAACTTAAACAGGTCTATACTTTCAAGAATCTGTTAAGTAATACGATGAGAGATGCTTACTGCATCAAAGAGATCAAGTCAAGAATTGCCAATGGCAAAGAAGCAAGGGGGCAGACTACTAAATATTTTTCAAAAAATAACAATTTTTCTTTTGCCATTTTTACGTAAATGAAAAGAGATAATGAAATGTAACTTACCTCAGTAATAGACAATGTTGTTCTACACCCGAAAATACGAATTGGAAGAATTTTTAGTGTTGTTATCCATAAAAATTGCAGTGTGACCAGAATTTGAATTACCCAAAAATCTACGTTAAGGCAATGACTAGAAAAATGAACTCAACGGTAATTGATAACTTATCACGCTGTCTGTGTTTCTTGTTAACAACTTTTTAAATAATATTTGTATTTATTCTGTAATAACTTACATACTTATTACAAAATAAATAAGTTATTACAAAATAAATACAAATATTATTTAAAAACTAGTAAACAAGGAACACAAACAATATTATAAGTCATCAATTACCGTTGAGTTCATTTTTCTAGTCGTTACCTTAACGTAGATTTTTGGGTAATTCAAATTCCGGTCACACTGTAATTTTTATGGATGGCAACACTGAAAATTCTTCCGATTCGTATTTTCGGGTATAGAATAGCATTATCTATTATTAAGGTAAGTTGCACTTCATTATCTTTTTTCATTTACGAAAAACTAGCAAAAGAAGAATTGTTAGCTTTTAAAAAATATTTAGTAGCCTGCCCCTGCTATACATGTAGCATTGGACTGTATAGCTCAGAGACTTCGACATTACGAAAATCAGAGAGAAATAGGTACGCAGCTCCGAAATGTGCTGTTACCAGAAGATGGAGAATATAAAACGGACTCACAGTTGAAGAAACAAAGTTCTAAAACAGATAGGAGAGAAGAAGACACTTTCCGCCAGTATTCTTCAAAAGAAGACCAATTGGATCGCACACATCTTCTTCATATATTCATAGAAGGAAAGGTAGAATTAAATCGGGGAGTAGAAACAAGAACACCACAACTAGTCTATGACGTAACGGATAAAAGAAAATATTCGAAAATGAAAAAAAGAAACTGAAAATTCAGAAATGTGGAAGAACTATTTTCAGGACCAAACATTCAATTAAAAAGACTCATTGATCCCAAGACCTGCCAAAGGGCAGAATATTTGATAGTAATAATTATGACAATATATTGGCAACAGAATAGTATGTCATCTTAAATTATTTATAAATTATTGCATTTTTTTCTATTTTATTTATTTTTGTATAAAGGAGGTTCATCATAAAATTTGTCAATACAACTTTAACTTTTCAGGAAACTTAAAGTTTCCCTCAGGTAATATTATTTTCTTTCGTTTCAAGAACTCCATTTCAAATTATGATTTCAATATGAACCAATCAGGGTTGCAAAACGTAGTTATTTTAATGGATTTAGCCTGATAGAGAGAAGTATATATATATATATATATATATATATATATATATATATATATACTTCTCTCTATCAGGCTATATATATAACTAACTCTATGGCCTATGGAACCCGGAGGTTCAGTGCCGCGTTCAAAAAACTCTCCACTGACTTCTATCCTTAGCCATTTGCATCCAGTTTCTACTTTGTATTCCTATCTCTGCGAGATCCATCTTAATATTGTCCTCCCATCTGCGCCTAGGTCTTCCTAATGGTCGTTTCCCTATGGGTCTACCAGTCAAGACTTTGAAAGCGTTTCTACTTTCTTCCATTCTAGCTACATGACCTGCCTCCTAGACTTGACGACCCTAACAATGTTGGGTAAACCGTATAAACTATGTAGTTCCTCGTTATGAAGCTTCCGCCATTCCCCATTCTCGTTCCTCTTGGGTCCGAATATTCTTCTCAGGATCCTGTTCTCAAATACTTTCAGTCTATGTTCTTCCCTCAGAGTAAGCGACCATGTTTCGTAACCATACAGAACAACAGGCATGATTATCGTTTTATATATTTTAAGCTTCAAATTCCTCGACAGAATTCGCGACGACAAGAGTTTTTGAACCGAATAGTAACACGAATTCCCTGCTTTTAGTCGACATTTAATTTCTTCGTGAATATAATTTTCGTCTGTTAATATTGATCCTAAATATTTGAAAGTATCCACTTCATCAAAAGCATTATTTAATATTTTAACGCCTCCACAATTTTCCGTATTACGGTCCCGACGCACTTCCATGTATTTAGTTTTCTCTGCATTTACTTCTAAACCCATGTCCCTGCAAGCGTTTAATAAGATCTCTGCATTTATTTCTACTATTCTCCTATCATCCCCTATTAAATTTACATCATCAGCATATGCCATAACCTGGTGAATGCCGTTCAACTCTAGGCCCTGGTTGCTATCTTTGATTTTCCTTATGGCGTATTCCAGCACAAAGTTAAATAATAATGGCGACAACGCATCTCCTTGTTTCAGGCCATTTTCGACGTGGAAGCTCGTGGACAAAAATTTTCCTACCCGGACTTTACTTTGGGATTCACTTAAACATATCTTAATTAATCTAATTAGCTTTCTCGGTATTCCAAGTTCTGTAAGAACGTTGTATAATGTTTCTCTCCTAACCGAGTCGTAAGCCTTTCTAAAATAAATAAATAGTTGATGTACCGGGGTATTGTATTCCCACTTCTTTTCGAGTATTTGGCGAATGGTAAATATTTTGTCGATAGTTGATCGATTTCGTCTAAATCCGCACTGATAATCTCCAATAATTTCATCTGCGTATGGGGTCAATCTTGCTAACAGAATATTTGAAAGGATTTTATAGGATGTTGACATAAAGCACTAGTCTATGAAAGTGACCTTGGGCTGTTTTACGACAACGAATGTTTTTATATTTACCTCTGCTGTGGTTACAGAATAACTAACTGTAAGACCATCATTGCGATAACTTCTCGTAACACAAATTGATTCTACGTTACTTCATAAATATTGGGAGACAAACCTCAAGCAACATAGAAAGAACAAAGGTTACCTACTACCAGTTGATAAGGAACTAGGAAGCACAGAAGCACAAAATAACGAAAAGACAACATAATATATAGGTGATGACTTTACTACATGACTGAGGAAAGTAAATAATAATAATAATAATAATAATAATAATAATAATAATAATAATAATAATAATAATAATAATAATAATAATGTATATTCTACTGCCTCCAACAGCTTTTGACAAAAATACAGCACGATGGAATACTACGATGAAGCATTACATTGCGATGGAATACTACTACTACTACTACTAATAATAATAATAATAATAATAATAATAATAATAATAATAATAATAATAATAATAATAATAATAATAATAATAATAAAGAAAACAATAAAAAGAAGAGTACTAATATAAAACACAATGTAGATAAAAGTCAGTTAAACAGAAATAATTTCTTATCAACGCAGTAAACATTATTAAGTTCTCCATAAATCTGAAACAACGACAGAGCGAAGAACAGCAGTCATAAAATTATATTTTGACTTAGTATTTCTAATTATCATTGGTTAAAAACTATCAGTCACATCGCATAAAATTTTCACATCGTTTAATGCAGTAAGTCTAAAATGAGCTACTAATGTGTCAATCTTTCTAAAATTTCACATTTCCAATTCAGAGGAACTAAAATCGTGGTATTTCTTATACTATGATTGGATATTTTAAAAACTATATTTTCTAAACAATATTCACTGATATAAACGTTATCTAGTATCGTTTGCATGCATACTCTGTCGATTTTGTTTCGTCTATTCATAAGACTTCCCAAACACCAATAATCATTCCAATATTCATAACTGTGTTAGTAGCAGCTCATTTTCCTCTTAAAACATAGCAGTCGAATGAAACATCTTTGCACAGATTCTATCTTGTTTGTCAAAGTTTTAGAAATGCTGTTCCAAATTACCGAACCAAATTCTAGTTTTGGTCTTGCAAGTAATTAATATACAAATACATATGTTTTATCTCTTTGAAATAGAGAGCACTGTTTAAAAATAGACTTTTATCCTTCTGGCAGCTTCTACAATACAATTTATGTGGTAAGAGATCTTTAACTGACCATCAAATATGATACCTAGGCCTTTAATAATGCTTACTTTCTCTATTTGTATACTATTGGCCGCATATTTACTACATATTATTGAGTTTTATTGGTGTATGTCATAAATTTTGTTTTGGTATCATTATTTTTTTAGAAAATTGTTTCTACATAACATGTTTGCTACATTAAAGTATTGTTGCTGTAAATAATTATCGAACTCGTTATTCACTAATCTGAACAACTTCATATCGTCAACATATAGCATAATTTTAGAGTATTTATTTTTTTCTGCAATTTCATTTAAAAAATAAAGAAGATAAGAGGAGGCCTAAAGGCGACCCTTGCGGTATTCCATTTTGTACACAGCCTACACTAGAATGTACAGATCCAATTTTAACTTTGTATGTTCTGTTTGACAGTTAGCTTTGAAACCAGGTGACCAGGTGTACAAAGGTGACAAACCAATATTTGATAACGTTGTAATGAGATACTTATGACTGAAAGAATCAAAAGCTTTTGAAATATCTATGTATATCACATTGACTTGCAATTTAGTTTTCAGTACGTGATAGGTAAAAACTGCAAAATAAATTAGATATGATACAATTGACTTGCCCTTATAAAACCATGTTGAGATTCAATTAAGATATTTCTTACATTATAATATATGTGTTTATGTACAATTAGTTCAAATATCTTCGGAATGCATTAACAAGAGTTATTAGCCTATAGTTGTCAGCGTTCTATCTATCACTTGATTTATATATCAAGTGATATATAAATTTACTTGCTTCCACATTGAAAGATATGCACCTATACGTAATGAAATGTTAAACATATTTGCCAAACTAGTTAAAAATTCAATTTCACAAGCTTTTATTGTATAATATGGAATATTAACTGTACATGGAGTAGTGTTCGGTTTAATTAGTTTAATTGCTTCCATTATGCCTAATTCAGTAACCGTAGGAATTCCGATTAGAGAATATTACAAACGATATTCTCAGGCATTACCTCTTGAACAACGCCTAAGTTAAAAGCTTCATAAAATTCACTCTTAAATGCTTCAGCAATTTTTACAGTGTCTTGAATTAGCATACCATTACAAATTATTTGCTTTGGTACTTATTTACAGTCAGAATTCTTAAAAATTTTATAAAAAATATGAGCTGTTCTTATAAATATTATTTTCTAAGCTTGAATAATAAAATTTCCTTATTATTATTATTATTATTATTATTATTATTATTATTATTATTATTATTATTATTATTATTATTATTCTTTATTTCAGTACAACAAACAGCTTTTTGGTACTGAAATAAAGAACTCTAAACGTGGTATCAGAGCATTACATTGTGATGGAATAATAATACTAACTAGCAAACCGGAAGTAATCGGAAGTATCATTGTTCATCTCATACACTCAAAAAACAAAAGTGTCACTGTTCATTTCAGCGACCTTTAAAACTATAGATTCGACACTAATACCGGTCATTTTCGATTATTTTCAAATGCCTCTTTCCTCCTTTCAAATGTCTTTTCCCCTCCCTTAATTTACACGTCAAAGTGATATGAAGAAAACAATCTCAGATTTCAAGTTCATCTAGGTTGATGAAAATTTGATCGAGATTGGATAGGTGGTTGAAAATTTTATCATCTCCTCTCCCCCCTCCCCTACATTGCATCGTCAAAGTTAAGTGATAAAAACTATCCCAGTCCCGAGTATCATGCATGCTGAAAATTTGATCGAGATCGGTTGGATATTTCAAGACTTAGGTTATATTTATTATTGTATATTGATTTTGTAGGTAGATATTCTATTATTCAAAGCAGCAATACAAATTGTTAAATTTTAGGTATTTTAGTACTCACTTAAATATTATAACTGTGGTATTCCATTATGCTGCAATATTTCCTTCGTAGTAGAATATGATTTAGTACTTTTAAAGTAAAGTAGTTCCCAACTACCTCAGTCGATTATCAAGAGTATACGATTCCCGTAATAAAATATCAATAGATAAGGAGCGAGTCAGTCTTTACTCAAAATTACTTATCCTTCCTTTCCCCTTTCATTATATTAGTTAACAAAGAAAGTTCGTGAGGTTTTCGTCGCTCAAACAAGCCCACAAAAATCTTAAACATCCATTTTATTATTCGAACTAATCACCATTGCTTCAATGACATGTTCCCGACAAGACACAAGTTTTTCGCAGTCCAAAAATTGTGATACAGCCTTTGTGACATCGTCGGGTTTCCGGAACTGGTGTTTCCGCAGGTGTTTATTCATAGCCAAAAGCAGGTAATAGTCCAATTTAGCGATGTGGAAGGAATAGGGTGGACGAGGATCAACTTTCCAGCACAATGTGTTGATCACTTCTTTAGTTGCATTTGTCGTATGAGGTTTGGTAAGTTCATGGAGAAGGAGAACTCCTCTTCTGTTGACCAGTGCTGGCTGCTTCTGGAGCAGTGCAGCTGAAACTCTTTGCAATTATGACGAGTAGACCTCGGCTGATATGTTTTCTCAGTTTCCTAGATATTCATAGTGGACTCTGCCAACGCTGGTCCACCAAACACCTAGTATTACCTTCTTTTCTTGAATGTCCGGTTTAGCAGCCAATGAGAAGAAAAATGAAATGAAATCTTTAAGTTTAACGTCCCATGGTTATGCCGGTTAGGCTAAAGGAGACGGTGATAATGAGAAATGAGTAAAATGGTGAAATGGAGAAAGTGGGAGGTAACGGGAGAACCCCGAGAAAATCCACGAGCAGGGTGTTTGGCCAGCACAAAGTCCACACAGCGAGAGCTGGGATCGAACCAGGAACCAAAATCATCGGAGGTGAACGCTCTGAAGCTGATCCACCACGCCCCCCAGTAGCCAATGAGACCGAACCAGAAAACGTTCAGTTATGTTTCATCTTCCAGTTATCATACATGATCAAGTTTTCGTCATATGTCAAGATTTGGCCCAAGAAAGAGGTTTTATTATGGCGCGACAGCAACGACAAGCAGATGCTTAACCGTTGAGCATGTTTCACTCGGACAGGACATGAGAAACTCACTTGTTTAGTTTTCATGTCATCCCAAGGTTATGAAGATATGATCGAAAGATTTCGTTAAATACTTCCTGTGTCAGCTCCTGTAAAGTTTGATGAGGATTTTGCTGATTTCCTCCTTCAGCTGTACTTTGTCGAAGGTAAATGGACGACCAACACGGTGTTTGTCTTCAAGGCTCTCGTCTCTCAAGAGAATCAGAGCTCATTCGTGGCAAAGCGGTTAGCGTAAAACTTTGGAGTGGGAGACCTGGGTTCGATTCCCGGCGGGAGCTCATGTGGGTCGGGTTCCACGATAATCAGTAGGTCCCGTCGCACGTAGCTTCCCTGCTGGAAGATACGTTAAACTCAAAATAAACTCAAATCAGAAGAAAAGCAGCTGAATTACTTTTGAAAATCCGTTTACTCACTGACGTCCCTCTAAACTCAAAGCATATTCCTCTAGCATAGCCTTTGTATCTTTGTTTCCTAATTTGTACTCGTAAACCAAAATAGCCCTCAAAATCTCCCGTTCCAAGGGCATGCTCTTTCGAAGGTTTCGCTTCCTAAAAATCCGAAGGTTTGAAAGGAATGTAAACATACAGTATGACGCTAAATTTGTTGTACAAAAGCTGAGGGGTGATTGCTGAGAGTAAAACAAACAAAATGTTCCAAAAAAACAGGGCAAAAAAGGCGTCGTTTACGTGTTATAAGCTGTCAAAAGCATGGAAACAAATTTTGCAGGTAAATATTGTAGAACTATCGATAGTAGACGTGATGCAGCATGATATCATCAAAGGATCCTAATCTGCAGTATCCAAATTTGCAGTTTCTAAGTTTGTGCAATGGCGTCGCAAGGGATTCTTTAAACGACATTAGGGGTTCCCGAACATTTTATGACGTAAATTGAGTGGACAAGAGCATGTAAAAGGCGTCTCACTGCTTGGAAATTTTACTATTTGGCAGGTCAATACTTATACATACAGATAAAAAGTGGTGGATGAGACAATAATTACTATTCGTGGTTACATGCCTCCTCAAAAGGTACTAGTAAGGACGTTGTACCAGAATTCACTGGAAAGGTCACGTCACTACAATATAAGAATGCGTGCAACGCAAGCAGATAGGTAACAGAAAATAATGTTTACTATATCTTTTTGTTGGTTTTGCACTCAGGAATCACCCCTCTGCTTTCCTCGCCATACTGTGTAACGTCATCAGAATCAAATTGACCACACTAACACGACGTAAGTAACGGTTCTCAAAAACAGCATGAATTTTCATAGTTACTTGATAATATAGCACGACATACTCCACACATGATATATTCCACTTTACAGGGCGTAAAGCATTTGCTTCCCAGACTTATCAAGTTGAGTTTAGTGTTTCATTCTAACCGTAGCCTGGAGTAGGATCTACCCTTCAAGTAACTTTCTCCCCTCTTTCCAGGGTATATCTCCTAAATCCGCCCATGTCGTAAACTTGTCTTCCAACTGATATTACGAGTTTTATTACAATTTCCAAAGCATCAGTAAAAGTACCCACACAGTACGAATTTTCAACTGCTTCAGTAATATCGAAATAATTTTGATCTGAATAAAGTTATACGGGAAAGCATAACATTCAGCCTTATTAAAATGTCTGGGTGCACGGTTGCTAATAACGCAAAATGCATTTCCGTTAATTTCGAATATCGAACTGAAACCGAACAAAACGGTCCTCAAAAAAGGCTCAACAGCTCTTAAACCGAACAAAACCATTCTATAAACAGAACCGAAAAGTTTACAAACCCAACCGTTCCGAACCCGAACCAAAACGATCCCAAACCATACCGAACCAAACCGAACCGAATCCGTTTAAAATCCAAACCGATTGATTCGGTTTAAACTACAAACCGAACCAAAACGGTTAACCGTTTCTTGGAACACCCCTATTTCAGAGGTGGATTTATCTTTGTTCGTAAAGTTAATAGCTAACACTTCCTGCTCTGGCGTGCAGGTAATTTGCAGGCTTAACAATACTAACACGATTACTTTGTAATTTAAGGGGTGCATTGAATAAATTTATTTTTTTCAATAGAAGTTTCTTTAAATGTATTTACCAACATTAAAAATGTCTAAAATCTAGAGATTTATTATTATTATTATTATTATTATTATTATTATTATTATTATTATTATTATTATTATTATTATATCTAATTATTATTACATCCCCTAACTTACATCCATAATCTCATATTAACTACTGGCACTTATCCTGATCTTTGGAAACATAATAAAGTTACTCCAATTCTTAAGAAAGGTAATCAGAATCAAATTGAAAATTACAGATCTATTGCTTTGATTTCAACACCTTCTAAAATCTTTGAACAGAACAGAATTTTTATACAGTTGAAATCCTATATCACTCCATCCCAACATAGCTTTTGTCCTAAAAGATCCACGTTAACCGATCTTTTTTCATTTACTCAATTCCTATCAGAATTATTAAGTGCTAATCATCTGGTTGATGTAGTTTATACTGATTTTTCCAATGCGTTTGATAAATTAGATCACTCTCTTTTGTTGGCTAAGTTGGATTACTTTGAGTTATCTAAAAACTTATTAAAATTGTTACCTTCATATTTACTCAATCGGAAATATACAGTTAGTTTCAATCGTACTCAAGCTTTACCTTATACAGCTTCATCTGGCGTTCCTCAAGCATATAATCTAGGCCCATTATTATTTTTACTTTTTATTAATGACTCACCATCTCCTATCAAACATTCACAGTAGTTACTTTAAGCTGATGATCTAAAAATTTACAAGTAGATTAACTCAATTACAGATTCTGAGAATCTGCAATTTATCATTTAATATTAATAAATGCTCTGTCATTACGTTTACTAAGAAAAAGATGTTCAGAAAACATGATTATAGTATCAATGGAACTCTTTTGGGTAAGAATGATGTTGTTGCTGATTTGGGCATTACATTTGATACTAAACTGTCATTTTCTTTACATTTGAAATGTTTAGTTTCTGAATCATATAAACGTCTAGGATTTATCATAAGAACAACAAAACCCATGACTGACTTTTCTGCCGTCACAACTTTGTATTACACATTTTTACGGAATAAACTTTAATATGCTTGTGAAATTTGGAGCACTTATTTTCAAACTCACATTGATGACTTAGAAAGTGTTCAATATAAATTTGTTTGTTATTTGTATTTTAAAAAGTACAATAGATCAGCTAAATTAAATAGAGTATCTTATTCTGCTTTGTTTTTAGAATTCTCTATGCCTATGCTAATTACTCGTAGATTGTACGCACAAAATATTTTATTGTAAAAGATTTTTAATTATCTTGTCGATGTACAAGATTTTCTGCAATATATTAAATTAAATGTAAAATCAGTGTGTCTGAGATTACATATACCATTTTCTATAAGCAAGTCAAATATCATTCAACATCAACATTCGCCAGCAATTAGATTGTGTAATCTTCACAATCAGTTAATTATGAAGGGCATAGAGATTGACTTTTCTATGCCTTATGACTCATATGTCTCTATAATTCGAAATTACTACAAGTAACATTGTTCAATGTAGCAAAGTGCTTTAAAATGTATATATTAATAGTCACTCTCGTATTTCCATCTTTACCTCGTCATTTTTTCATTTTCTATGTATTTACACATATTTTGTATTATTCTTATTAGTACTTTTTTACTTTTTGTACTCCTAGCACTATTTCTTTGTATTACGGTATATTTATGTATTCACATATCTTTCTTATAATTTGTCCTGTATTTGTAGATTTTTCTTGGAATTTTGTATACTTTCTTTCATTATAATTTAGCTCATGTATTCTTTTATTTGCCACTTGTTAAATGGACCATATAGCTCTGTCAAGGTCATTGAAATAAATAAATAAAGTATTATTATTATTATTATTATTATTATTATTATTATTATTATTATTATTATTATTATTATTATTATTATTAGAACAACAAATCAATAAAGAACCTACTATCAATAATGGAGTTCCTCAAGGTTCTCCTGTAGTTCCATTCAATTTCTCAATGACTTGTCAACACTTTTAAATAATTCCAATATTGTATTTTATACCCATAAGGGTCTTCACTACAGCGAAATTAAATTACCCCAAATTTTTAGAGTTTTTCTCTAATATCTTCAAAACCAATAAAAATATTCGAAACGCAGAAACGTAGTGAACTAAACAATACGATTTTGCATGTCATAGTGTTATCATAACTCATCTATCTGCTTTCGATTTCCAACTGTAGTTAGATTTAACATTTTTTGCGAGTTCTATAAATTTCGGCATACCAAAAGCAGGCAGATGCATTGTGACAAAGGTATTACATGCAAAATGGTATTGTCTAGTTCACTACGTTTCTGCTTTTCGAATGCTTTTATTTATTTTGAAGATATTATATAAAAACTCTAAAATTAGCAGTAGTTTAATTTCGCTGTAGTGAAGACTCTTAAGCTTTTTAGGACAATAAACAATATTGAGGACAACCTTAGGCAAAGAAAAGACTTCAACAGAATCATTATATGGTGTAAAGAAAATGGTATGAAAAGTAATTGTTTAAAAACTACTATCCATTTCATAAAGATATGCCCCTAACTTCGCGGTGCTGCCTACCTTTATGAAATGGATATCAGTTTTTTGTTATATTGCATTGTCGTACCTCGTTAGAATTGTTGGAATGTTCTCTTTTCGATACTTACGACATAAAAATTGTCTTTGTAGTGAGTAGTAAGAAAAAATAGAAATTAATAAAAAGAAGTACGTGTTTTATCGTACTTTATTCGTAGATTAATGTTTATAGGATAATATCTCGGAAACGAGATCACGTGAAATAATTTCCTGTGCACGATATGCAGGTGCATCTTTTACCTGTAAGTTCTGAAAATGTCACTACTCAACACTTTTGTTATTCGTAATTTTCTTGTTATTCAGACAAAAGTGAGAGACCATTATCTTTGAATTGCTGTAGTGTATTATCAATCTAAAAAAAAAAAAAAATTAGAAAGATCTTAAAATAACTATTTCAACCAAACTCTTTCGATTTGTTTCAAAAGGTGAATAATGACAAATATGACATCATTTTCTCTGCTCTGCGCCCTTTGCTATTGCAGTTTGCACGGAGTGCTACGTTGCCACATTTTCCTGGAGTTTCCAGGTAACTCTCAGCTCGACGGGTACTTAAACTTGTCACGTACACTGTAAGGCACTTTTTATAGGTACTTTTAAAATTGCATATCTCCACAGATTTTTAACCAATTTCATAGAAATTAACAAAATGTACAGTAAATGTATCAATTGTTTAAAATTAAGAAAACAAACTGTTTACCTTGTTTGGATTTGCATCTAATAGTCCTCGAAAATTCGTTGCTTTTTTTCAGGTTTTTCACTTACTGCATGCAGTACAAAATACACTTGCACAGAAACAAATATACTCACAAAGTTTATGATATGATACAACCTTAGTTGATATGTAATATCGAGTTACACTTCACAGTTTTTTTTTCAGATCTAGAAGTCAAAGTATCTCTCTTTAGTGTTGTACATTTCGAAGCACACGAACAAAGCACCCAGGATTTTCTATATTATATTCGTCACGAGAATTCATCGCAGAACAACTTGAGTGAACGCGTGATTGCCAAGGCTAATTTTATTTTTTCTGTTTATGTTCGTAGGCTGAAAAGTGTGCATACTGATAGATCTTGAGGTAGAAATGGAGCCATTGTTAATAAGTGTTCAGGAAGATAGCAGGAGCTGTGATGAGTCAACAAGCGACGAAAGTGAATGAGTTAAATAGATTAAGAGATGAATTTTTAGATGTGTTACTTCAACGTTTTATTTCGATTATATTGAAATACGAATATGCATTGTTATATCCAGGGCGCCCATCAGGGAGAGCAAGGTGGGGCGCTAACCCTCCTAGAGGAATTTCGAAAACCCAATAGAATTTTTAAAATAGTTACATCAAAATTTGAAACTATATTTGAAGTGTCGCTTATACTTGCCTCCCCTTGCAAACCACAACATGGGAACCCTTGATTATTATTATTTTTACGATGTTGTGAAAGGTTATGAGCTCTTAAAATACCTTTTTCCTATTACATTCTTATGAAATAGGCTTCGCGCTGCAAGCTTTCTGAACGTTACAGCACAGCACAACACCGTTGCCACACTTCCAGTTACTGTATGCTGTTTCTTCATATGAGCGGTGGGAATTTAAAGTCTGGGCTGCAACATGGTTCTCCGCTTAACACACAGAATGTTGGAATAAACATTTTTTTTTAAATAAACACTCTACCAACTAAACCCTTTTTGTTAAAAAGTTTCAAATATTTGAAACACAAGAGTTCCAAATTTTCGAACGGTGTTTTGTATGTTTCTCTGCCTACCACGGTAAAGAAGATCAGAGCGTCATACATTTATTTTAATTACACAAAAAGTATCAAGTGATGAAAGTTAAACTTTTCACAACTTAAAGTTAATGTATGCACAGGAAATTATTTCACGTGATCTCGTTTCCGAGATATAGTCCTATAAACACTGAGTTAGCAAAAACGAACGATAAAATACGCACATTTTAATTAATTTTTATTTTTTTTCTCACTACATAGTACAAAGAAAATTTTTATGTCTTAAGCATTGAAAAAACAAGATTCCAGCAATTTTAACGACAATGTAATGTAAGTTTTGAGTGATCGTCACGGCAGCGAAGTCATTGGCCTATCTTTATGAAATTGATAGTAAGTGTATGGCCTTCAGCAACAGGTCCCAGCAACCACGTACGTGAGTCAATATGAAATAACATATTACAATACGAAAAGTTGACACAAATGAACGATTTAGATATAATATTTGATACAACATAATATTAATAAAAGTAATGTTTATTTATGTGCCATGAACAGCCTAATGGCAAAAATACAGCACCTTATCAGACAAAAATAAACGTGTATTCCATACAATGTAACCTACCTACTGAAACAATAAAACATAAAGAATAAAATAGTATCGGATTAATAATTCCTTTTCGAATTAATATCAAATATTTTGAATCTACAAATAAACACATCGTTAAAATTACTACAAATAATATTTGTCAAATCCTAAAATTCATGCATCTATCCTGACAAAAATAAATTAAACTAAATTAAAGAATTGGTCATTCTTCTTAAAATTAAGACTTAGGCTCAAAGGAATTAATGTTGATCCATTTCTCGTATTATATATTGCTACTTTTATACCTATATTATGCAAACAATGTTCACTATGGGGCCGCGGTGGCTCAGTGGTAAAGCTCTCACCGCTGGTGAATGGGGTCCTTGGTTGGATCGCAGCTCCCCCAGGTAAGATTTGTGATGTGAAAACACCATGTGTGTGAGAGTTTTCTCATTGTTCTCCCCTTTCTTTCCACTTTTTCATTCTACCATTTGCTTCAGTTCTGATCATCACCGTCTTGTTTAGTTTTTTTTCAATATTTACTATGATATCTATTGACTAGTACTTTCTGAATAAAATCTCTTTTAATAAGTTTTCACCTGTCACTTAATGCCTGTAATCCCTAAATTTGATTCCAATATTCATAAGTACGTGAGTTGTTATCTCTATTCATTTTATGGAATAGTAACATAAAACATTTTCGAACTGACTATTTTGCCAATGCGTTACACCCAGGACTGCATTTAGGTATTATGTGCGAGCACAGAGCAGCAGTTTTTAGTGAGCGGCAAAAATTAAAAAAGAAAATTAAAGATTAACAATAATAATAATAATAATAATCATAGGTATTCTGCCTTTATTGGCAGGTCACTTGCCGCAGCTGAGAAGCTTCCATGCTCCACGGTCCTCCGCTAACCTTTTCGTCTTCGCGTATGATCTTTCTGTTTTAATATCATCCATTAATTGTAATCTCCTTCGCCCCCTCCCACTCTTTCCCGCCACCATACCCTCTAGGACGTCCCTCATGATACAATCTCTTCTTAGGCAATGTCCCAACCAGTTTCTCTTCCTCTTCCTAATAAAATCTAAAAGTTTTCTTTTCTCACCCACCATTTCTAACACTCTCTCATTCGTTTTCCGCTCGACCCAACTAATTCTTTCCATTCTTCCCCACACCCACATTTCGAAGGCTTCCAGTCGATTTTCGTCACCTTTACGTAATGTCCACGTTCCCCCCCCCCCCGTACAGTACAACACTCCACACGAAGCATTTTATGAGTCTTTTTCTCAACTCTTTGTTCAAGGTCCCACTAAACAGAATTTTCTTTCTTCTAAAGGCTTCTTTCGCCATTCCTATCCTTGCTTTTATTTCACGTTCGCATTTCATGTCATTACTAAGAATACTACCCAGGTATCGAAAACTATTCACTTGTTCTATTTTCTCCCATCCTACTTTTATATTTGCCACAGACCCCTTCGTTCCAATGACCATGGCTTTTGTCTTTCTAACATTTATTTTCATCCCATATTCTTCAAAGCCCTTTCTCATTTTTTTCTAACATTTTATTGATTTTCTTTTCAGATTCTGCAACAAGCGCCATATCGTCTGCAAATCTTATACATCTAATCATTCTACCTCCTACCGAAATGCCATCATCATCATGTAGGCTCTTTTTCACTATCTCTTCTAGATAGACATTAAATAGTGTTGGCGAGAGGCAGCATCCTTGTCGAACTCCCCTTCCAATTGCACTCTCTTCCGTCAGTTCTTCCCCTATCCTAACACTTACTTGTTGGTTCATGTATAAGTTTCTTATTAGTCTTCTATCTTTCCATTCCAACCCTACCTTTGTTAGAACTCCCGACAACAATTCCCAATTCACTCGGTCAAAAGCCTTTTCTAGATCAATAAATACAACATACACCTCTTTCCCTTTTTCTATAAATCTTTCACCGATCACCCTTAATAATTAACAATAAAGTAATATTTAAAACTAGCAACCTTAAGAGTCCCGTGCTGGCGCGAGAAAACATATTCATGTGCTTATTTCGCTCTAATTACAGTAGTAACAGATTAGCTAGCTTATCTGATTATTTTTTAAAAATTCATTCTCTCCCACCTCCACCCCAAGAGGTAAGGATAAACTTGAACATCATGAAAACTGATACCGTTAAACTCAACGACCTGGAAAACTATTAATTCAATGATAACATCTTTCGTTTTCGATTCCGTTTAAAATCTCGACCCTTTCTGGAGAGTGGAGTATGACCTTGAAGTTGAGTTGGCTTAAAACTGTCACTATTCACCTCAGTGATCCCAAAAACTATAAATTCAACTCTAATATTGGTCGTCTTTGATTATTTTAAAAATGTCACCATGTTATTCTTATGGGGACTTTACACCCCATATCTCAGCTCAGGTGTGACCTAGATATCTGGAACAGATAATTTCTCTGAGAGCTTCATAACATATTAAAATTTCATTTCATTATCTATTAAGATTCTCAAGTTGAAAAGCGCTATAGATAGACAAACAGCTCATTGTGTAATTAATTTAGATGCTAAAAACCATTACTGACGGTGAATAATGTAAACATTTTTTTATCAGTTACCATCATTAAGTATTGGTGTCTCACAGTGACGTCCACCAATGGTCACCTTCCTTCCGGCAAAACACCACATCATAACCATCACTGAGAGAATTATCACAATCATTATTAATTATTATTGTAAGTTTTGTAACTTGAATACCTAAACTGCAACGGCACTCAACAAGAGCTACTATGATTGCAAAATCACGGCTTGTTTCCTTGTTTGAGATATAATTTATGCACGGGGGGGATTTTTTAGAGCACAAGGGCGCAAAATATATAAATACAGGCTTGGTTACACCTATACTATTCCAAATAACTACAATAAACTCTAGTCTTGATCCGTATATAAATATAGATATGAACTGGCATTTTTTGCCATTGAAAATTAAATCTATTATTCTTCTGTATTATTATTATTATTATTATTATTATTATTATTATTATTATTATTATTATTATTATGATTAATAATAATAATAATAATAATAAACAAGTTAATTAATTCACGTAAAAGAAGTCATAAATAAATAAATAAATAAATAAACATCATTATCATAAATTTTTCTCCGCTTTTATAGCATTTTAAAGCATGTTAATATGTATACATCTTTAATTTTTAAATTCTGCTCCTTAATGCTTTTTCTAACTTGCTATTTTTTCTTTTGTTTGTTTAATTTTACCACTTTTTCGTTAACTCACAAGGGATGTATGTGAATAGTAACAGCTAGATATTTATGAAAATTGGAGTCCTGACTAAATATTGGTCGCTAATCGTTGTTCAGATAGGTTGTGGTGATAGTCACTCGTAGCGGAAATGCCTTGTTTACCCAATACGTATAATACATACACCAAGCAGTGACTGGGTGAGGCTGTGCCGAGTTACACCAAACAAAAACACCACAAAAAGACAGAAAGTTAAAAATGTGTGCAAGTAACCTGATACCTATGGAAGGGGGACACGTGACCAAGAATGCGGCAGTAATATCACACAACCAGTATTGCTATCCCAACTCAAACTTATGTTTTTTTAATAGAACGTATATCATTTTATGACATTAAAACAATTGACACAAAACGTTAAAAAATGTAAGCAAAAGGCGGGTCATCAGTGTTGCCAAACAAGGGAGATTTGGGGCTGTTGAGTGGAGAAATTATGGGGTCCGTACAGAAAAGCGAAAAAATAGCCACATTTTGCTTATTTTTTAAACTTTTTATGCCAATTATTTTAATGTCATAAAATGGTATAAATTCAATTTGAAAAACTAGAAGTTTTTGCTGGGAAGGCAACACTGCTTGTCGAACACTACTGCAGTGCTCTTTGTCACGTGTTCCTTTTCCATAACTATCAGGTTACCTGCACACATTTTTTATTTTCTGCCTTCTTCCGGAGTTTTGGGGGTATAACTCATCATAGCTTTACCCGGTTACTCCTTGGTATATTTATTATACGTAGCTGATAAACAAGGCATTTGCGCACCGAGTGACTATCACCACGATGGTTAGAGACCCACAATTAGTCAGAGTACCACTTTTCAGAAATATCTAGCTGTCACGGTCCCCATACGTCCCTTGTCAGTAGTATAGGTAGAAAGGAAGCAGGGGTCAGTAACATGTGCCTAGGACCGGTGTGTTCAAGGTAAGGTTACTACTATGTAAGAAGATCGGAAGCACGTGAACGAAAGGTCTTTTACATTCAGATGGATCAGAATCATTCAATAATAAGTTATCTCTACCTTGGAAAGCAGGCACCGAGAGCTTAATAAAATGTATTGTCCACTATAAAGTATATACATCCTTTTCTGAAACTTTTATACAATTTTAAGATTTTAAAAATGTGAAAGAAACATATAATGTTTCATTCTCATTGATACTCTTAACATATTTTTCTTTGCAGTTCTATTTTGTATGAAATGTTCTTCCATTTCATTGCTACAAAATAAGCTAATACAATTCATATTACAAATTATCTCTCTGTATTGAAATTATCTGGGAAGAAATGCTACATATGCACTTATAGTTAATTTGGTATAGTACTTGAAAACAGGTTATGCCCTGAAATTTTTAAAGTTAAAAATACATCTTTTGCAATTCTGAAAAAAAATGTAAGTATGGAACTTTTTACACCAGATTTGATCTTCCCAATAATTTCTTTGATAATAAGGGAAAATTAACTTTGAGGCAAACTATACATGTGAATTTGTGCAACGACAATAAGAATACTCAACTATGACCTAACTTAATGTAATATACGTGTTTTCGGATTTTTCGGCCGTTCCTGAAGTATATTGTCAGTTTGTGCAGGCTGGGGAGCATGGTTTATAAAGAAAATCAAGAAAGTTCTGTCGCTTTTTCACCCACCACTGTGGAACATAGATATGTCACCTAAGACGTAACTTGAAGATTAAAATAGTAGTCCCCATCAGCATCGACGACCTGCCAACGTTCTGGAAGGGTATGGATTCCACCGCGGTAGAACTTGGATGCTCGTGAAGCGAAGAAGGTATCAAGCGAATTTTGCACCTTTACTAGGGATTTGAACTGGCCTGCTCGAAAGTGATTTTCTAAGGAATAAAAAAGGTGATAATCGGACGGTGTGATGTCCGGGGAGTAAGGCGGATGCAATAGTGTTCCCCATCCCAAGTTGTCCTAGCCACATGGGGCTTAGCGTTGTCCTGGAACATGAGAACCCCTTTGTAACATGCGGACGTATTATCTTGTATGGGACGGAAACGTGAATATTACGTAAAAGTGATTAAAAACAACTCAAAGCCTTCGAAATGTGGGTGTGGAGAAGAATGCAAAGAATTAGCTAATAAAAATGTCACCCAAATAAGGTCGAGACGAGAATCCTGTGAAATTGCTTAAATTGAATGTTAATTCAAACAAAAAATAAGAGGAATCATCCTATCTGACCAGAAAATTCTATCAACCTTACTCCGTATGGAAAGGCTATTGGTGATTGTATCATTTCTTTGTTACTGCTGCTAGGGATGGAAATTGCGATCGGAGAGAGAAATCAACGTTTCAATTGCTAGCAAAAAAGCTTGAAGAAAGTCACTTCATCACAAGTTTGGGAATAATGATGGATGTCTCGTGTGAGCTTTCTCGCCTTTCAGAGTCCTTGCAAGAAAAGACTATAGTCTTACCAAAGGAAAACTCATATACAGAACAATCGAGGTGTTTAAGGCTCACAAAGAAGGGGCGGAGTAAACATGTACTTACATTTCATTTATGTTCTCATATATCATTCACATGATTAAAACTTTCTTTTGAAACACTAACATTAATGCTATTTACATTGTAAGTTTAGATGAAAGTTGTATTGAGGTCTGCGCAGTTTCTATTTATTTATTTATTTCGTTTTACATTTTCTTACATTCACAACTATGTTAACAAATAAATAAATCTATAAATTCTATTTCGAATTTAATGAGAGCATCAAATCTACAATGTATTGGCTCCAGAGGTTTGAGTTCTTCTTGCACACGACTGAATTACTGACAATACACAGTTGCGTTAAAGCTCTGATTAGCTGGCAGTAGTTCCCGATGCACGATGAAGAGTAGTCCACCAAACACACAGGAGGACTTTCTTGTGGTGCAGTGCTGGTTTCTGCTGTTTTGGAACCGGTTCATGGGATACTCGCCAAATATGACGGCGACGTGGAGCTTAGTACAAGACGCACTTCTCATCACATGTCAACACAATCTCCAAAAGTAGCTCCTTCCGCAGACGACACAGCAAAGAAAAACAGGTGTCTGCTCGCGTTGTTTTCTGGCCCGGAGTCAAATCGTGTGGGAACCATAGACTTAACTTGTAGTGCTTCCCAAGATGCTGCCGAAAGGTTTCTCTACTCACACTGAATTGTAGTCCCATTTCCTGACATGTCTGGCCAGTGTTCCCTTCCTGAAAATTTTCATTTTGTACATGTGTTGCTCTTCCGGCACATGGTGCGTCTTCGAGTGTTTCGTCACCGTCCTTAAACTAGTTAAACCATCACTGTACTGTTCGGATAGTCACGACACCCTCACCAAAGGCCTAATATATCTTCCGCCCCGCTGCAGTGGCATTTGACCCCGGTTTAAACTCATACAGCATATGAGCCACTAAGACACTCTGTGAAGATCCCATGTTCACTCTGTCCTTATGCAAGTTCACGGTGTAACTGAACTGCCACTACCAGGTAGTATGTTGGATATATCCAAACCAAAAAAAATAACCTTCGTCTTATCTCCATTAGCATTCAACTCACTGTTTGAGACCCAATTGAACACAGACCTCCACAAAATGCGATTGAACTTTGTTGGTTACCTGTATAGTAAGTACTGCGTAAAAAATTTGGAAATATTGTTTTGTGTTCTATTTTCGGTGAGAAAACATGAAATGATGTACAGTGATCTGTATTACATTTTATGGCTGTTTAGAAAACGCTGCTGGTAAATGACGGAAATTAAAATTACCAAATAAAATTATGAACTCTTCTTGTGAGTGTAGTGGCTACGCGCTTGATTTTCTGAAGGACTTTGTACAAACGATTTATTAAGATCCTGGTATGGAGCGTATCGCTTTTTGAATCAGAGACATGGACATTAAGGAAAGCTAAAATATCAAAGCTGGGAGCATTTGAAATGTGGTGTTGGCGCACAATGATGCGCATAGTACGGACTGAAAGGAAAAGGAATGAAGACGTACTAAAAGAAGCTAATGAAGGACGACAGATCGTGAAGATAATAGGAAAAAGAAGAAACAGCATGCTTGGCCATCTTATTCGGCACTCCGATTGGGTCACCTTGTTGATAGAGGGAAAGGCAGAAAGAAAACCAGGAAGAGGAAGACCAAGGATATAATATCTAGATGCAGTTACGAAGAGGAGACCCTATCAACTTATAAAACAGCTCCCCCAAGGAATAAATACGTTTTAAAATTTCCATGTTACCCAATAACCTATGGATGAGGAGAGAAAGAAGAAGGTACAATAATTGAGATTTCGCCTTTAAACTGTAGGCCTCATCATACGTAGAATATTAGGAAAAATCATGAAGCCGTTTAGAGAAATGAAACCTCACATGAAAACTGAATAAACAGCCTACTCAGAGTAAAAGGTTACGGAGATTTTGACACGAGTCCACCAGCGTCATCTATGTAGGCATATGTACTACTTAACAGCAGATCCGGTCTATCTTCTGTCAAAGTTATAAAGCGCAACCAGTGACAATCGATGCGTACAAATCTTGTAGACACCGTGTCTGATGAACGGTGATCGTAGAGCCTTGATCTTTCCATCTCCACAATGCTTAATATGCATCCTATAGCCACATCAATTGTTTGTTCATGTCACGTTCTTAGCGAGGCAGGTAGTGTCACTGCCGAGCCTACCTTCGGAAGTGAAGCTTCTGCTATCTTCCGAAATCGACAACTAGTTTGTGCTCTTGGGTCAGGGATAAAATACTACCACCCCAACACATGGTGTGTTCAGTTGGGCGGATCCACGACCTACTGGAGGTAATGTAGGTACTGCCCTCTAAGTGCATGAAGTTTGGACTCTTGAGATGGGATACTAAGTATCGTAACGAAAACTCGTACCTCAGAAGTTAGGTAGTGGCAATCCTCCGTCCCAAATTTGGTCCATGGTTACTAGGTGCAGGATCCACCACCCTGCAATGAGAGCCGCCGCTCTCAAATGGCCATTGTCTTTAAAAGAAAGCAGTCTACATCAGCCATTAGGTTTGATAATGTCGAGGAAGTTCTGTATTTCTTCAACGACCGTAACGAGGAAGGGTGTTGTTGTTCCTCATAAGGGTAAATTACATGTATCATTGTTTCCGGAATGTAGCCTTGCTACATTGTATATGCGGTACCTAAACATGTTAAGGCTAGGTAGCCTCCGCATTGCTTTGTAGGCTCCCAACTAAGCAAGTCTGCTTCAGCAGACCGTCTATATCAATCGTTAGCTATGGTAATGTACGGTGTACCTGTAACGTAATTAGAAGAAGTCCCCTATTGTTTGCACGATGCTACCAGGAGAAGAATGTTAGATTCCTATCTGCAGGGAGACTAAACGGTGACTGGGGAAAATGCTTATCACAAAGACCTGAATGACGGTTGATGATCTCAGTAAAGGGAGGAGACTCTGTGGGATAAGGGCTTGCATCAAACTTATATAGTCACTCAACATATGTCTGATACCTGTACGTGCGAAGGCCGACAGGTAGAGCCGGAACTAAACAAGCTCTCTCGGGTATGTCTGGGGCTTCCTGATTGGTTTGGACTCTGCGAACTATGGTCATACTATGAGGTTCGGTAGCTTGTATGAGCTTCTCCCATTAATATGGGTAACGGCGAGCAAACACAGAAGATGAGCTTGCCTTAATGCTCGGCCACCATGTCTACAGAGCATAGAACCGGCTCCACTGGTAACTGGTAGCCACTCAGGACTTCGGTCTGGACGCGCAATGGGCGTATCCCACTCCCTTAAAGAATGCGGGCTACATCACTAACGCGAGTCAAGGTTCAGGGAAAACACTGACGGCGCACCTCGTGCACAACGACTAATAAAATACAGTTCAGGTGCTTACTTTAGTGATACTGATCCATCAATTAGGACAAACGGTCGCAGCACGTTACGCCAGTATATGTAAGAGTTCCGCTAGTAAATAGACCACTAGCTTCTAATTATTTATATATTCCTGATATGAAGTAAGTTTACACATATTTGTCTATAAATTTAATAATATACGGTACACTAAACTATGACCCCATTGTTGTTTGACAAAGCTTAGATACTTTTTTCAGTACCCAGTGTATATAAGAGGTAGACGTATAGTAGTAGACGTATAGTTCAAATCTAAATGTTCTTTCTTACACTAGGAATCGAACCCTTGACTCAGCACACTAAAAGTACACGTGTCAGAAAGGAGACAAGAAAGAAGGATTTTCAACATCTTTTCCCCCATTATTATGATCGAGTGTTTTTTTTTTTTTCATTTCCAACGAAACGACAATTTTAATATTTTTCTTTAACTGGTTTATTCTTTAATTCTATTTATATGTTCCTCCGTTTTCGAAAGTTAAATTTAATTACATATAGCTTTAACTATTAAGAAATAAAATTTAATTTAAGAAAAAAATGTAATATTAAAATTATTTATAGAGGAACTTTATTTTCATGCAGCGGTGAAATTTGCGTACATCGGAGAAAGAAATAGGGAAAATGAAATCATTAACATTACATTTTATTGAAAGCTATGAAATGAACACTACATCGCGTAAAATAGAGAAATAAATATGTCATGCCAAAAATTTTAGCATTACAACTCAGTGCTTTACAATATTTACAAGGAATTTAAAACCAACATTTCAAATACGCCAGCTTACACTGGATAAGAAGGGTCCTAAAATAATTCTTTTAGATTGAGTGATTAGTTTCTTTTTTCTTTTGCGAGAATACGAGTTTCAAGATTGATGGCCAATGGTGGAGAATCGCACAAAATGTAGTGGATCAGGGTCCAATTATAGCTTTTGGTCTGGTCCCCCATAGCCTAGCTGCAGATAGAGATTGTAAATCCTAATCAATCAATTAAAACGTTCACTATCTTATCGATTATTATCGGATTTGAACTGATATGTATTGCAGACAGTATCACACCAAGTCAGATTTGAGTATATCAGAAGATTTTATGCTTTAGAAAACACGTCAGATGATCTAGTTCATCGTAGCTTTCAGAGAGGTAAATTAATATTCTTTCTACTAAACAGTTACGTGTGTCACTGTTATTCCTCTAACAAGGAAGATGTGTTTTCCAAACTTTTGTCAGGAAGTGACTTTAACTTAGACACGTAACACAATGTAAGATGACACCTCTTTTCTGACATTTCACAAACTTCACACGCATTGCCTTCATTTTCCATATCTTTAGTCCATGGATTTCCCAAGAAAACATTGTAAAAAGACACCCATTTCGTCTTGATGGCACAACAAAAGAATCATTTTAGTAATCCCTTCAATAGAAGTGATGAAATTCCCACAAGACAGTGCAGAGTGTGCTTCAGGGAGAAAATTAAAAATGAAGATAGGTGATTTTGCAGAAAATGTGGTGAAACTCTTTACAAGGTGTGGTAACGAATGTTACGCACTCAAATTATACTAAATTATAGTGGCGACAATTTCTTCTTAACTTTGGGGAGAGAGTGATCAAATGTGGATGTTCAGCTGTCAATTACTATCTAAATAGATATCAATGACGATTTAATAACAAATATGTTGCCCTAAGAAAGCCTGTCCTTTCACCCTAGGATCCATAATTCCGGTCTAAAGGCACGTACAGGGCATGTCACATTCTTCTGATTTATGGTATAGGAATAAAATCAATCCCAATTGAGGGACGTTTAATCAAGATTGACTTCAATACGCACTAAAAGATCACTAGTTTGAGCATCTAGATACCTTGTGTTGTTGCTAGTACTGAACTTGATAAGTTACTTGTGTTTTTCTCTGGTCCAGCGCCTAGTTCTCATGCAACGAACATCCAAATTCTATACCAGGTAACAGAGCACCTGACGCACTACTTTACTTTAAATTTCAGCTTAAACACTAGATTTCGTCCAAAATTGCCTCGCAGAACCCCCACATAGATGTTCTTTTGTACTGCATGTTCGCAAACAATAGCAAAAAACTTTGGAAAATGAACTCTATTCTGTCCAGTGGGAAAGTGACTTTTTTGCCACTAAACGACCCGTGACATCTACAGAGAACATATGTACTACCTAGCAACATTCAATTCTCTTCTGTCAGTTACAAAGCGCTACTACCAATGGTCTGTAGGTCTGGATATTAGAACTGACAATATCTGTGAACTTCGATCGAAGGTGGAGCAAAGTAGGAACGTACCAATGTTTAATTCTGTTTCAATATAGGTAGAAGTTCAAGAGACACATTCAAGTGATTTAAACTTTTTACGTAGTAAGATATTGAACCATAAGAACATTTAAGTGGTATACAAGGTTTCATTATGGTCGAACGAACCAGCAGTGACCGGGAAAATATCCAATCATTGACGAAAAGTGAGAATGTTCACATTATACCAAAGAAAATGAAACGTATGAATGACAGTGTATTTCCAAATGTGAAATATATGAAGAAGAACATGAAGTATAGACAACATAAAGATAGAAGTAAAAACAAATTTATACAATGCCATAATAATCATCAAACTGACAGCTTTTGCTTAAAAGATGAACTTGGGGATAATTTTGGAACTGAGAGGGCAAAATCAGGTAAAAAGACACCATCTTTATAGGAGAAATCAGTTGATGTTACGTAAGAGTAATTACTAAGTACTAACATAACATAAAAGAACCTAACCTAAACTAGCCTAACCTAACCTAACAATCAAAAACAGAAAATATAGGAAGAAACTACAATTTTAAGCCAAGAATTCTGGCCACCCAAATCCTATAATCGTTACTAACCTAAACTAACCTACACTGACCTAACCTAACGTAAACCATCAAACAATACAGAAAATATGGCAAGAAGGCATGAAATTTAAGCAAAATAATTTTATTTCCCTCCCAAATCCAAAAATATTCCAGAACGTGTAAAATATTGTGTTCAAAATGTAAACGCTCTACACTGTGTTTGTCCTTTATGACTACCTTTAAGGACGAAACAAACCTAAATTCCTTTTTGGAATGTATCACTGTTTCTAACGTATGTATCATGGTGTAGAAAAGAAACAGAAGAGCATAGGTTATGTTTTTGGTATTGTAGTTTGTGTGGCAATAACACTGTATTTATACTCACAACGGATATGCTCTTCTAAATGAATTTAAGCCCAAGATGCAATTCCTGACATAAGATATAGTTCATAAGATACTAGGAGTGCATTTCATAATGTAACAGCAACATAATTCATAAATTCATGAATGGCACATGAAGAAAAAGGATCATATTTTAAAAAGTAACAGTAACTGGGCTAAACATCAAGGACATAGGTTGTCAATACTTTAATTACAGCTTAATAATTAGTTGTCATTGAGTTCAACCTACTCACTTCTAATAATTTAAGATGGTAGGTAATAAATTATTTAGTTAAACACGTAATGTAATCATGCTTTAAGGCGTAAACAAACTAGCATAGCTTGAAACTTTATATTTTCGAAAGCAAACAAAATATTATGTGTTATTCATATTTTAAAAAAATAGTTTAAGAGAAATAATTAATGTGTTTCGTTCTGTGAAAAGAACGAACAAATATATCGTGTAATGGGTACTTACTCGTTTGCAGAGAACGTAACGTACCTCACATACAAACAATGCAAGTGTGAATAGAACCACTTTCATCGTCTTCTGCTCGCAAAGTTATATCGGTAATATAATATTTTCAGCAAACATTGTTTTCAGAGGCGTTGTTCTGTGACAAGCAACTACATTACTCCTTTTTGTTTCTTTCTTCCATCGTTTTTTGTTTTTAACCTCTCACAAACAGAATTTACTTTTAGTTTTAACTTAAGTTTTTACTGCTTTTCCTTATCAGCACAGAAAGAAAAAGAAGGAAAAACGACTCATTTTGAAAGCTTTTTTTAATATGCATATTGTGGAGTGTGTTAGAAACTGAAATAATATTATTTTCAAACTGTGGTTGTTTTGTGACTGAGTGTGTCGATGCTATCTTTAAATACTAAATACTTCCGTTGAAATCTATAATTGATTATACTTTATGTTATTTTAGCTACTACACTTTTTATAGTTCAACTACAGTTCCTACACATTTCTTTTAGTTCTAAAACTGTGATATGATGTATTTTTTATTATGTTTACTAGTATGTATTAAGCTTGCAGAAATTTTAATTTTCTTTTAACAAAGATAACGAATTCTGGCGTGAATGTAAGAGTAGTTTCTGTACCTGAATCTACAATAGAAGGAGGTCTTTAGAATGCAAGTGAACAGGAGCTTCCATAAAGTATAAAAGTAAGTATAATGAAACCTGTGTTTGTTGGTATGCTGGCAGTCTGACAACCTTACATACGTGTGTTCGAGTTGACTTATACTGAGAAGATTTTTTTTTTATTTTTTACCCTTTAAGATGAAATGAAATTTTAATGGGCTGATTACTTTACAAACATAATTAAACATTTCTTACTTGTCAAAATGTATTATAACAAATCAATTAATGTAGTATATAATAAGAAGGAAGCCGAAGTTAAACGAACTCAATAGCTCCTGGCATCCAAAACTGTGGAACACAATTTCTGTTGCCGAGCCGAGACTGTTCCTGGCCGAGTCGATGTACTTTTTTCCGCATACAGTGAGGTATTTGTCACCAATTTCGTTTAGATCCGACCAGTATTACCGAGAAATAAAGTACTACATACAAGGGAGTCAAGCCGAGCCTGATCACCTATTTATTCGTGATAACCTGGGCTCCTTGCCCGCAAAATTATGTTCAGATTTGCTTGATAGTTATGATACACTACCACATACAGTGCGCGCATAAAAACATATGTATGGAATGAAAATATAACTTCCTATATAGTTACGCAGTAGCTAATAAGTGTATGTTATAATAATTATTGTAGTACATTTAATATGTCTAGTTACATATCTACTTTAAAGTATTAAGATAGAAAAAATAACGAAAAAAATAAAAAATTCTCTGCAAGAAAAATCTTTGAAACAACAAGAGAAATCAGAGTTTCCGTGTAGCACATAGCAAACTGGTGTCGAGAAAAATTCTCTGCAAGAAAAATCTTTGAAACAACAAGAGAAATCAGAGTTTCCGTGTAGCACATAGCAAACTGGTGTCGAGAAAAATTCTCTGCAAGAAAAATCTTTGAAACAACAAGAGAAATCAGAGTTTCGGTGTAGCACATAGCAAACTGGTGTTCCTTGGGCTAATGAGAGATCCCAAATTCATAGCTATCTTTTTATGAACAACAGGCAAAATTGAATATGAAGCTGCAAGACAGACAATTTTGCATAGGTGTTACCTGAGAATAAGATCATAGGATTGCAAAATAACTTTCTCTTCGATTCACCTTTTAATGTTACTTTCAGTGGACTAAAGAAAATGTTGATGTAAAATAAGTACAATAGAAGTAGTTATTCCTAGAGCGAGCCATAACTCGAGTATAACGTAATTACTTAAGTAATGTAGATCGTAACCTGATAATTCCTTTTACCTGCCTGTAAATGCGGGTTAACTGCTATATCGCTAAACCAATTTTAGGAAATTTACCGGGTTAATTGGAGAATTTATTTAAGTTTGTGAGGAAGAATGAATGCAAGTCAGGTAAGGGGAATAGTAAAAGTTAAGAAAATGGTTGTATTTTTTGGTTGTTTTTGATGTTATAAGCGGCCCTGTATGTGGAGACGGATGGACTATTTGGCAGAGAGGTTCACTTGTTTTACTATACGGATCCATAGGTTGTAAAAGGGGTAAGAAAAATATGGGCAAGTCTTTAATTTGCCCATTTGATATCGAGAACATAACCCAACTAACCCCTGCGGGGCTTCTAACTCGTTCCTACTACTATTACTACTACTACTACTACTTATGGTAGGCGTGTAGGATCTGTATGGTAAACCTACACGCCTAATAACGTAATCTAACGTAACGTAATGTAATCCAACCAAATATAACCGAATGCAGTACATTTTAGTACTTTTTTCGATTTTCTAATTGGTCCGGCGATACAGCAGTAATGCCGTAAATACTGTCATCATATCTTACGACTACAGAGACTTGTTGATAAATCGATTCTCGAATGCCAAGTGACCTAACTCCAGGAAGTGAAAAATAGGCTAACCTTTTCATTCACCTTCATAAATTGGAATCTGTTAAAAGATTTTTTTGTAAAGAGTAAGTTATTAAACCATTAACTACATAGTTGCAGTTTTGGTTGTCTATAAGAGAAAAATGAATTGTTTATGAGATTTTGAACTTCAAATTTCACCGGTGGAAAATTTAAAATATGTAGTTAGGTCACTTAGCACGCAAGCGTTCCATCTCATTAATACCTTATTCAAGCAAGATCTAAGTTCGAATCTTTATAAAAGTTTATTAGTTCAAACGTCATATTAAGTAGTAGGTTCATGTCCCATGTAGAATCGACACTGTAAACGTTAAATTTCAAACTAAACGTATTGTGTTTTTTTATGAAACTGCTAACATTATCTCTGAGGTCAACCATGAGTATACAAGTGTATTTCTTTATATATCGTTTATTTTTACTTCCGTCAGTGGCGTATTTAGAGGGGGCATCCGGGCTTAGGCCCCTCCGAAATCTTACTATAGTGAAGTATATGAAATATCTTGTAGAATTTTCAGATTTTCAGGCAAAGCCCCCCGAAACAAAATCGTAAATACGCCACTGACTTCCGTAATCGTAATTTTTAGAAAGTGAATTATCTCGCAATTTAAAAGTAGATTACGTTTCTTCATATTTAATGAAATTACAGTATTTAAGAATATTATGTTTCCTAAATACTGCAACGATATTATAACAAAACTAGGAATGTCTAAAGAAAATAGTATATAAATTTCTCAATTGTTTATGCATTTGATATTGGAAATTCAATACTTTTGACGAGGTTTAGTTTATACTAAAGATATCTTGTTGGGCAAAACTTAACTATAGTTTTATAGCGAAGATGTTAATATTTAAATATTTTTCGATATATATTTATTCATTAATCCTATCTATCACCTTCTTAAAGTTTCTTTTTCTGTTTACTCAGAGCCATAGAAGCAGTATTTTATGAATAAGGCTTGCAAGAAAGATATAAGAAAAACAATCCTTTCAAATATCTCCTACAATAATAACTTTAGAGCTTTTGAAATGCACGTATCTTAATACTATTGTTACCATTGGTTTTCTGCTTAAATTCTACCCCAAAATCATGTATCATATTGCCCTATTCCTATTTACAAAGCCTGACCTGAATTCAAGATGGCGGATTCCAAGATGGCTGGTGTCAAGGTTCACCGTACTGTACGACATCCCCTTAAGTATAGTATGTACCCACATTTTTGTTATTGACTTTTTATTATTAACAGGCCATTTACAAGGGGTGGTACTGAACGTATTGTGAAATCGTCAATATGGATATGTGACATTTCAATCTGTCATTTTGGTTAATTCCACTTCGAAAACGCAGCTGCTTTTTTGTGTGTGATCTTTCTGTGGGACTTCCTTCCTCTGAGTGAAATTTTACGGTAGGTTTCGATATGAGCTTATTCATTCTTCCCTTGTCAATACGAAAGTTATTGGAAAATATAATATTTATCACAATATAAACAATAGCTTACAGGGGCCGTTGACTAAAATCTTTAGAACTTCATCAGACAAAATTGGTTTCTCACATTATTTCACACAAACGACGTCACACAGAAGATGCTGATACCGAGATCTAGTGTTCAAAGATTATGGCATATTCGTGAGCAAGGGCGGATTTTGATGTAATTGTCTGTTGCGTCCGTTGCTTGCGATTCTTATGTGTGACCAACTGAAAGTTGTTATACACGTAGAACCGTACTTAAACAACTTTCTCAGCTGGTTATTCAGCCATACCGGAAGCAAAGAACGCAACGGACATTTGTATGAAAATCCGCCCAAAGACAATTAGTTTGGAAAAGAATGAACATTTACACGGTTATTCACAAGTAGTCTCTCAGATTATATGCTCACTGATGATGATTCCACTGACCTGTGCGAATCAACAAGAGGGTTCTCGTATTATGGCAGCAAGATACATTGTAGCTAGTGCCATTCCTAGAAATATTCTTGGCACTGAAAAGTTTGTCAAGTAGAAATGTTTGCTCTTCATCCCACAGATTTTATGCGCCTGTGATACAATTAACGTTAACTGTTGAGTGTTGACGAAGCGAGCGTTCTTTTTAGGTTAAAAGTGTGTGATTCGCGTGTGAACTGTTAGTATTCTGTTTGCTGACTGTTGTTGAGTGTTATTTAACTATAGTTGCCTAACAAGCAAACATATTGCTTAACAATTTACAAGGACATCGACCTAGTAAGGAGTAAGGAGCCGCAACGAGTAAACTGTTGGTTGTAAGTGCTACAGTGCCACTGCCCTTTTTTAGATTATCGGTTGCCTTCATTATGAGTCGGAAAAAGCCTCCTATGAGGACTTCCTGTATGTGAATAGTGATCCCTTTGGTGCGCCGTTGGAATTAAAAGAAACTCGCTTGCCGATGTGTGGTGACGTCCTGCGTTTTGTATACTGGGGGAAACTACAGTTGTCTTCTGAGAGCAATGGCCGTGACTTGCTGTTAAGTAAAGTTCTGTCAACAGCCAGAACATACGATCGGTGATACGGTGATACGGTGATAGACATCTGGAAAAAATCATCCATTCCCGTTATTCCGAAGAACTTTGTTGTAACAAAACTCATGAGGTACTACAGAAAGAGCCGTGGTGTTTCCAAATCATCAAAAAGGAAAACAGCAAAACAGTGCAGAACTTTTCTAAAAATGCGTTGATTGCCCCTTTGATATACAGTATGTACCTGCCGGTGCAAAGATCTGAATGATTGCGTGTGCAATAAATAATCGCGAGTTCCAACTCGGGAAAAAACATTCTTGCAAGACCAATGAACAGTGCGAAAAATGATTATAAGCGGCCCAGATGCTAAGACTACAAGGTCTCTGCAAGCGGCCGACCTAAGAAGAAAGAAGATGGAACAAAGGTTGACTTCGGTGCCAACTGATTCGACTTTAAAGTCAAAGATTGAATTGGGAGTACCTACGACTTCTTATGATATGTCGGAGGAGTCAGATACGGTTACGTCTGGGTCAGATTTTGAACTACTTGCCTACACTGAGAAAAATCCGTTCTCCGGACAGCGGTATATTGCACAAATATACGGAATCCTCTTGCTTAGTACAGAAATCAGTATGGAGTATACGTTATTCATATGGGACATATGCACTGTTCTTATATGTTACATCATGCCGTTGCAGCATGTCTGACATCTAATAGTTTTTCGTATATCACATGCATATAATTATGTTACATTCTTCAGCTATATGTTATATAAGTCCATTTGTATCTGAGATCCTGATCGCCTATATTGTTTCATGCGGAAAGTACGTATAGATGGAACTCTTATACGGAAAGCATTATAAAACATGTGTTTACAGTTATACGTATGCTGTACGTTAAGTCCAAAAACTACATGAATTACGCATGTCACCTACCTTTCGAAGTACAGCAACTACAATTTTTTTCTCAGTGTACATCCGTGGGCAGAAGACCTCACAAACCAGGATTGGTTTTTCAATAACATCTTCTGCGGCTCACAGAACAGGTGTTTCTGACAGGCAAGCCGCTCTCGTTGCTTCAGCTCCGCTTCAGGACACAGGAGTTATCTCAGAAGAATCTAACCATAGGGTTTTTCATAGATTGAAAATTAGAAGAGAAAAAAAACACAGCTCTAAAGTACAACAGGATAAAGATATATCTGGTCACGCTGTTAGAGACCTGTATTTCGATGGTCGAAAGGACAAGACTATTGTGCAAGAAAAAAGGGGGAACAAATTCCATCACTGTGAAGTAAAAGAGTACCACGTCACCATTGTGGAAGAACCTAGTTCTGCTTACTTGAGGCAGGTCACACTACCATCAGGTACCGGACTTGACACCGTGACAGCTATAATCGACTTTCTTTAGGCGAAACAAGTGGATTTGTCAACAACGGTTGCAGCGAGCTGCAATGGCACTGCAAGAAACACCAGGCCTTACTCATGTTCAATAATGCCGAAACTCAACTCTTGCGAGAGTAAGCCAATAAGATCTTACCAGATAGTACCGCTTGATTGGCTGGACGATTATGACAAAGTAAAGATGATCTCAGCACTGACCTGTGGAAGATGGGCCAGCTTTCGTCAGCTATTTTACCAGATAACATGAGGAAAATAGTATTTTCGGTGCTCCAAACAAATGGCTTTTTCGCACATCCTGAAAATATGTTGCTGGCGTTGATCACTGACTCTTCTCCAATTATTCACACATTTTGATGGATACGAGTAACAAAGGTCCGCGCCATGAACCTATTCGACAATTCGTCGCGACTGACGTTAACTTTGAAACTGAAAAGTATTGTGGTATGATAAGCTAGTCTTCCGTCAAAGTCACCGAACTGCCCTTGACTAAAGCGCTTACATCGCAAGAAGTAGAAGAAAACATCAAAAGTGCAGCAGTCGCGGCTAAGTCGATAACGAAATTTCCATGTCATATCCAGGTCGTGGGAAGAATGGAACAAGAAGGAACGTTCGAGAAGAAATGTGTATTTGAAGAAGGAGACGGCTTCATTCGAGCAATACTGTTATCCACAAAAAATATTCCCACTTTGAGTTGAAACAAGGCTTCATGATTTAAACCTTAGACCTTGACAACATGTCTATTGTGTACTAGATGGGTGAGTGAGTTGACGTGTAGTCACCTCAACGTGGTGAGCACTTGGTTATTTAAAGCTATTTTGTGGTTAAAATAAGGAAAGAAGTGCACATATTGGTTATGTCAGTACAGCACATATAGTTGAACGATCACGGTGGAAAATTTGCTACTTCCGAACCGTATTGGAAGATAGACTGTCTACATACTGTGTAATGCGTGTTGCTATGTTGACTTTTGCAAAGCTTTAAACCGATTGCGGCACCGGAAGACATCGTCCGAGAAATGTGAAAAACATTTAATGAACTACTGTTATGGATGGGCAACTTTTCCTGTGTGAGCCGTTATCGATTACGAGAGAAAAGTTTTTTCGATCCACCCTAATACCCATTTCGTTGCCAACAGAGTGTTCTTGTTTAGTTGTAGATTATAAATTGCAAGTGAATTGTTCTGTTTTTCTTGATCTGAAAAACTTCGAAACATTTATGTTTTGCTTTTAACTACAGTGCTTAATAGATTAAATTCATGCTAGTATATTATTGCAATGGGTAAGGCATGTTTAAAAGATTGTCCTTCCAATTGCCAATTCTCCTTGTTAGCATCAGAGTCAATCCAATAACTAACTGTTTCATGTTATCTTTGCGACCTTAAACAACGTAAAATAGAAAGAAGCTAGTATGTTCACTTAGTTACTGAACTATTGCACAGTTATTATTTTAGAATATAGGCACTGTCTGATGATTGATGAATCCGATATGTTCAGTTACTTGGTGAAAGTATTACAAAGTTATTGTTTTAAAACTGGTTTGTTCATTGAATTGTGTCTCTAGTTTAAGTTAAAAGACTGATTTTGTGTAGATTTTAGGTAACTTTCAAAGTTAGAAAGATTACCTATAAGTACTCCAATACCAATAAGGCGAGGGTTGTGATATGAACATTCAGAAGTATTTGGTATATGAGGCTGCTGAAGAAAGGAGAAGTAAGGTTCAAATGAAGTAAAAGGAAACTGGAAAAGTAAAAATAAAATATGGTAAACAGAAAACTCAAATTAAGATATGATAGGTAGTGAAGAGAAAATTATCTAAAATTTAGGTCAGAAGTAATGTGAATCAGATTTTGGTTCTGCGGAATATGTCTCACGAACATTAATTTGAATAAATGAAAATCCTGATAATGAAGCAGTTTCTTTGTTCTGCAAGATAATGTCCAGGAGATACCAAGAAGAACTGTGAGTGGGAAGCCAGAAGGGTGCTTCTATTTGTACTTTCTGCTAACAATCATTGCACAAGAAATCACATAAAACTTTTAAAGTGGTTTCATTAAACCCATCAACTTAGTTTTTGTTTAATTGGATCTGCAAGGAGTTTTCAATAATTTTGTAATGAATGAAAAGTTTGTGATCGCTTTTGATCTCATACAAGTGCTTTTTTAGTTAAGCTTGCTAACTGCTGAAATTTTCTTTTATTGAATATATTTCTCAGAAGTTTATAAATCAGATATGTTATTTTATTAAGAGCTCATATAACAAGCAAAAACTTTCTTCGCTTCAAAATGATTGGCTTTGAAATTTTCTTTGTATCTCTAAAGTTGCTGAAAATTATTTATATTTTATCAGATAGTACTATTAAAGTTTTTAATCAAAATTTTAACCAAACATTAACACGATATTTTTAAAATATAGGAAACAAAATGAATCGCTGATTTGAGATACGTCAGCAATATGCCGAAAATGAGTTTTCATGCAGCTTTGGTTCTTGCAGGGTAGCTACACCGTTGGTATACGTTAGACGTCACGCTAGATACGTTAAGGTTCACGCTAATAGTTTGTGCAACATCGAGCTGCAACAAATGTCCCTGAGTTGACAAACGTCACAAATCAATAACTTGCGGCATTATTGACATTATTGACTTATGACGTTTCTCAAATTTGCGATTCAAATGTAGCCCATAGTGCCATTTTCAATCCTATTGAAAAATATTTTTACTTTGTTATATAATAAATTAAACTTCATATCCTTTTCATTTTATTACCCAAAATATTACATGTATTGTTACACAAGTGTATTTATAATGACCAAATGCAATGTTAGAAACATGTTTGAACTTCTTTCTCTTTTACACGAACAGTACTTGTGGATTTGGTGGATGTTCATTGATTGCTGAAAGTAGATAAAATATACATTTTTTATTCTAGTACACTCAACGTAACTACGTATTTATAGTGATGTAAGACATTTAAAACAATAGCATCCAATAGTAGTTTTTCAGGGAAGTTGCATCTGCGAGAATTGGATTTATGTCGCTAAGAACTATGTGTTAGAAGTTTACCTCTTCTGCTAATTCATGCACAAGAATGAGAATATCAGTGATAGAAGTGTTTTGTTTACCGATGTAGCTTCCCAAAGATCAACCACTGCTTTCTCTTGAGGTTGTGCATTAAATTAAAATATATATATATATATATATATATATATATATATATATATATATATATATATATATATATATATATATATATATATATATTGCTGTATTTCCTAATAGTAAAATCCTGTGTCTTTAATTTAAATAGTCTCAGTGCGACGATGTAGATCTAAATTTGATGCTCATGGAAATTTTACTGACGGACTAATGCTATTTGTTGGCTAAATTTAATTTACTTTAGGAGATGATATGGGAAGATGGCGAAGGGATACGAAAATATTATGCAACATCTATTCGATACATGCATTACACAATTTATATTGATTTCTCAAACATGCGTGTTATTGGAAACATTTCAGACTCAGTCAGGCAAGTGTGATAGTGCTTATAGGCATTTAAAATCTTAAACAATATTTCCAGTTTTAGCAGCATTCGTCTAAACCCTTTTTCTTCAGGAACTTAATATCTTAATCCTCAATTGAATGTCCTTGACTTATTTAACCTTTTCCATTAGAGACAGATTCAAAATTGTTGGCAGATGGGTTTCTGGGTAAAATCAATGGAATAGGGGCTTGGAGTAACACACGGATTTGGAATTTAAACAGATACTCGGCGATCAATTAAACACTGTGACTACCATTGGTAGTTGGAAGCTTGTAAAGAAAGGAAGGCCACTAAGAGGTAGGTAGGTACAAGCATATGAAGAATAAGATGTTACTGACATGTAGGTAAGACAGAAGTACGTAAAGAAGATAAGATCACTATCAGGTAGGTGGTCTGTAGCATGTAAAGAAGGGGAAGTTGATAGAAAGCATTGAAGACGAAGTCACAACTAGACGTACGTCGCACTGAACATTTGTGCTATGAGACATAACCTATTGTTTAAAGTGTGATTCGAACCAATACATGACTTTGAGTCAGGTTCACGTACCCATACCAGTTCCAGAATACTTAGTTGTATTCAAAAAAATATAATTATGAACACAAGATATTTTAGAGAAATAATAAACACCTCCGACTAGAGTATATACACTTGCTTGTTAAAAACTAAATAACAGTGTAACGGTTTCGACAACTTAACGTTGTCTTCATCAGACACTAACCGTTACACTGTTATTTAGCTTTTAATAAACAAGTGTATTTACTCTGGTCAGAAGTGTTTATTATTTCTTTAATGAGTTCCAGTGTCGTGATGGATAGAGTTGCATAGTTTTAGAATATATAATCTTCATAGCACGCCAAAGAATTAAATAATCTGACCCCTCTCTGACTCTTCTACAACAATCTTATACTGAAACTATTTCGGAGGCAATATGTGACTAAACTTCAGAAAAAAAAATATAATCACAACACTTATTCCTATGGCTCTTGATAAAGTAAATGTACCATTAAATATATGGACATACATTTTAAGCCTGTAAATACTTATACATTCGTTTTTGTACACAAACTAGACGCTGGTGTCTGCCAGACTTTGAAAAACTTGGACAATTCACATAAACCTTCGAGAGTAATTACTAAAACTATGTGGCAACCATACGTTTTAATGTAGGAAGATACTTAATAGGCAGTTTTGTTTCCTAATAGTGTAATGCGAATTTCTAGCGTATATCATTGCAAAGTATCCCTCTCATTAACGCTCAACTCCAAATAAATATAATTATACTGGAACAGATATATGTAAGTAAACACACCGCTAGCATTATTACAGCATACATTTAATAAAATTTTTCATACATAGGAATTGAGAATAATGTTTTCGGAACGTGATGCTAAGAACTGACTTGACTTTGACATCATTCTGATAGAACCACAATATTAATCTATAACGCGACAGGGTCCTACAGACTCGGTGTGTAGTTACAGAGTTAAGGTGGATGGGAAATATTTGCTGTACTCTCATTTCTCCTCAAAGTATCATTTTTAATTATCAATTTATTTGTTACGTATAAACTACACATCAAGCTTAATGCACAGTTCTCGTAACGATCAAATATCTGCATTCCTTTAAGTATGCTGAAGTTTTTGTTTGACTATTTCGGCTTGTTGTCGGGCATACTGAATATCTCTACTGCATGAAATGTTTAATCATTACATTTTATGAAGGACACATTCTCCATAACTAAGATTTAATAATATGTTAGTTCTTGTTTTCTTACAGTAGAATGTTGCCCTGTTTCCTAGGTTGCAGTGTTGCAGTTTATAGTTTTACGTCTTAAGACTGTAACAATTCTAGAACTAATTCTGGACACTCGATCCTATTATGTAAGTACAACAAATTAAACAATTAAACATCTATCTCATTTTTCTCTAATGTTTAAAAATTAAGATTGGTTACCAAGTACAGGTAAAGGATATATATTGATTACATACAAATTTTCCTATATGCAAGCACTTTTAAGGATTTAAAACGTATATTTTTCATTGATGTACAGAAAAAAAGGAAATGAAATCTTTCAGTTTTACGTCCCACGCTTATGCCGCTTAAGCTAAAAGAGACGGTGATTATGAGATATGAGTGAAATGAAGAAAGTGGGAGGAAACGGGAAAACCCCCGAGAAAACCCACGACCACGGTGTTTGTCCACCACAAAGTTCACACGGCGCAAGCTGGGATCGAACCAGGAACCCCAAGCACCGGAGGTGAACGCTCTACCAATGAGCCACCGCGTATATATACAGGGTGACCGCGTGACTATGTTACAAAATTTAAGGGATGATTCCTGACACGGAAACAAGAAAAAAAGTTCAAATAAAGTTTTGTCGAACGTACATAATTTCGGAGCTACAAGGTGCCGAAAGCGTGGGAAAATGACATTCAAAGCTCTATAGCTCGACTATGGTGAATGATAGAGCTAATGCGGCATGGTCACGTCAAAGACACCGAAGCTGCTGTATTCAAAAATGCTTAGATCGAGATCGTGCAATTCGTGCACAACGGATTCCCCAAAGGAGCGTAGGGATTCCCGGATAATCTGTCAAGAAAGATGGGTCGAAAAGGATACGGATGAATAGCTGTCCCAACTGCTAGCAATAATGCGTCTGTACTAAGTCGATATCTCGCATAAGCACAAAATGGCGAACAGTTTTATACGTGCCATGTGTGGTTGCATAACGCGCACTAAATAAGAATGGGAAACATGAAAGAAAATGTGAATAATTTGGTACAAATGGTAAATACATGATACATATGGTCATGAAACGTACTAAAATGTTGTAAAAGGATCACACTATTAAAGCCTTTCTTCCATGTATTGTTGTCATTGAAAACAAATAAACAAAACTGAGCGAAACAACCATAATGCAAAAGAGGTTGTTTCCTAAAAACAAAAGTCACAAGAATGGAAATAATGTCTTCAATCAACATTTTACAGCAGGGTTGAATGCATCCAAGAACATCATCAATTACCTGTAAACGAGACAAATCTCCCAATTATCCTACAATAGGTGATGGACATGACGTCCCTCTACTTCAACACAGGCGTTACAGCGTCGCAGTAAGTTCTGACGCATCTGCTGTAATAACCCAGGAGCTGTTCTTATAGTATCACAGGCAGCGAGTATTCGTGCTAATGGTTCTTCTGCGTTGTCTATAGGCGTTTCATAGACAAGTGTTTTGACATGACCCCACAAGAAAAAATCAAGTGGAGGCAAATCTGAGGAACGTGCAGGTCAATTACAAGGACCGCCTCTTCCAATCCATCTGTCACGAAACGTTTGATTCAAATATTCTCGAGCACTAGCTGAAAAGTGGGATGGGGCGCCATCATGTTGAAACCACATTCGTTGACGAACACCGAGAGGGACATCCTCTAATAACTGTGGGAGTATGTCTCGCAGGAATCTCGTATACACTGGTGCAGTTAATCGTGGTGGTAGTAAATATGGACCTATTATCTGATTACTGATTTTACCCGCCCACATATTTATGGCGAATCGGTCTTGGTGGCCCCTTTTCACAATTGCATAAGGATTTTCGTCTGCCCATACATGACTATTGTGACTATTAAATATCCCGTCTTTCGTAAAACAAGCTTCGTCGGTGAAAAGCACGTAGGAAGCAAACTGCGGATCAATTACAGAGCGTTGGAGAAACAACTCACAAACCCGAACGCGAGGTTGAAAGTCAGTTGAACGTAAGGCCTGAACCCTCTGCGGATGATAGGGGTGTAACTGTTGTTCGTGTACTACTTTCCAAACAGTATCTTGTGCTACTCCCCTTTCACGTGCTACTTTCCGGGTACTTACTGTTGGGTCTTGGGCGAAACGATCAAGCACTTGTTCTTCAAAGTCCGGAGTCCTCGTGGTTCTTCGTCTTCCTTGGTCGTAGTGTTGAGGTTGTAAATTCCCCGTGTTTCGTAAGCGTTGAAAAAGTCTGGCAAACATAGTATGGGTTGGATGTCTTCTTTGTGAATACTTCAGTCGATATAACCTATCAGCTTCTCGACTGTTGCCATTTGCTTGACCGTATACAAATATCATGTCCGCAAGTTCTGCTATCGAATACTCCATTTGATCTCACATTCGAACAAGCAAAGCACAAACTGCACTAAGGAACTCGTACGCTACGAACAAACCACATGAAGAATGACCTTCCACCTTCCACAACGCCTTCTAGTAGGGTTGTCTTATACTTTCCTTACCTTCGATTGTTTTCTACGACAGAAGGAAGAACAAATGCTTGTGATCGAACCTGCAAACTGTGGCGTACTTCAGGTGATAACACCGTCTGTGAAAACAAAATATCTTCTAAACGATAACAATATGACATGTTAAGCATTCTAGACATCTCGGAATCAGTCCTGCAAAACATCGGAAGCGGCGGCTAAAACAATCGTCCTGATAAATTGTTTTTCCTTGTTCTTTTTCAAAGTTCGGGTAACGCACATTACGGCTAATGATAAGAAACGGATATTTTACTGTTGTTCTCTGGCAGTGGTCACATTAACATGGGATGGCGGAAATATCCCCCTCTCGTAAAAAGTATCCTCGGCTCGTATCATCAAATAAAATAAGATTTCTGCCTGGAAGAAAGCATCCATATCCCCCGGTTTTTCTCTTTAGTTTTACTTGCTTTCAATGACAAAACTACATGGAAGAAAACAATGTTAGTGTGATGTTTGTACAGCATTTTAGTACGTTTCATGACTATTACCTTTTATTAAAAGCGTCTGTACAATGATAGGACAGCGTAATATCATGTATTTGCCATTTGTACCAAATTATTCACATTTTCCTTTCATGTTTCCCACTCTTATTTAGTGCGCGTTATGCAACCACACATGGCACGTATAAAACTGTTCGTTATTTTGTGCTTATGCGAGATATCGACTTAGTACAGACGCATTATTGCTAGCAGTTTTAACAGCTATTCATCCGTATCCTTTTCGACCCATCTTTCTTGACAGATTATCCGGGTATCCCTACGCTCCTTTGGGGAATCCCTTGTGCACGAATTGCACGATCTCGATCTAAGCATTTTTGAATACAGCAGCTTCGGTGTCTTTGACGTGACCATGCCGCATTAGCTCTATCATTCACCATAGTCGAGCTATAGAGCTTTGAATGTCATTTTCCCACGCTTTCGGCACCTTGTAGCTCCGAAATTATGTACGTCGGACAAAAGTTTATTTGAACTTTTTTTCTTGTTTCCGTGTCAGGAATCATCCCTTAAATTTTGTAACATAGTCACGCGGTCACCCTGTATATACTAGTATATGCTGTGATAATATAAAATGCTATATTTTATTACCATGACAATATAGTATCATGTTATTTCAGTAAATATTTTGTGTAAAGAAACTTGTAGAAGTTATTTAAAAACCAATTAATATAAATGTAATGTTGCGTTTTAGCTATAAAACATAATATAAAATATGCAGATAATAAAAATAGAATTTAAATACGTTTTGCACCATGCTACCGCATTAACGTTTATAAACCAATGCTAGTACAGAAGGATTTGATTGAACACCCTGGATATTTATCTCATAATTGTATTTATGGATTTGTTAAGCTTCTAATGTTTTCTTACCTGGCAACATATCAGGTTTGTGTAATCGCAGACCATTCCTCAACTGTTGTGGAACAAATGGATGGTACAGTCTCAGTGTCGGACGTTCATGTCGAATTCCTACACCTAGGAAAGCAATTACACATAGATAGATCCAACTTAATATTAATTATTAATTCCTATTTTGAAATATAAAATATTACTTTATTATAACTATTACCTCACCATTTTTCTGGAACCTATTTGGGACACATGGAATTATTTTATCTAAAATAATGATGTTTAATTTTAGGTACACTTGTTCATCACGTACTTACTGGAGTAATTGAAATGCTGATTATGAGTAGTGTATATTTGTCTTTGTTTACAGTGCAAATAATGTGTACGGCTTGGTCAAAGAACACAACATGGAATTCTTAGTGACAAACCAATGAACAAAGCCTACTCCATCAATTGGCGTCGATCACCAGCAGCCTTACAAATCAAAGAAGCTATTGTTACCTACGTTTACGTACATTAACCGTTTGCCCATTTTTGTTTAAGTATAATGGTACAATAAAATTCTAGTTAAATTTCCCCGATCAAACAGAAAAATAGATACCTGTCACTATCCTTTGGATGTCAAAACCTACAAGACATACAGGTTACAACGTGGTCGATTCTCAGGCTACGGGAAAGTGACTTCTCGTATCGAAGCACTCCTGCTATACAGAGCATGCCGTTTCGTTAGTGTTGCTGTGTGGAAGCAATATATTAGAAGTTGATGTTCTATCCTTCCATCAAATAATTACTGATGCCATATTTCACTGTCTACCTTTAGAATGTGAAACAGCTTACTATGGCTTATATAGAACGAACCGAAATCATCACTTCCCGCAATAAAATTGAAAAGTATATATAAATCACATTTCAGCTCTAGGATTCGTCCTACAGCACGTAGTTTAATTGCTAAAGTGGGCGCACGTGGAACGAGGATGTAGAGGTCACTACGATAGATTCAAACCCCATTAAAATCATAGCAGCAGGTGTGAATGTAGTTTTAAAAATCACATTTTCAGAAATGAAACACGTAAAAATTATAATAGTCAAGCAAATAATTCACAAGTTGTATCAGAGAGCAAGAGCTGGAGTACCTCTGCCGCGAGTAAGTCAACTCTTATACATACATAGATGGCAATATAATGCAATAGATTGTGGAATATAGTTGTGTCCTTTTCGCAACTATTTTAGCTACTGGTCGCGAAATATCTTTCTCACTAAATGATAACCAGATGTGTCAGTATCGTTTCCAAATGACACAAATTTGTAGTAGTACGATACAACTGTTAGCCGTTACCGTGATGCTTCTATATTCCTTAGTGCATGTATATATTAATATTTGTTAACTTGAAAATCATCCGTTGCCTTTATGTTATTGTAAACCATTATTAATATTTTTCACTAAGTAAAAAAAAACTTTTCAAGCACAAATAGTGATTTTCTACAAAAAATAATAATTTTCCTACTCTTCAATGTGACTGATGAATTTGTATTTTGTACAGGAAGAGTGCGTTATCTGCTTACACATATCCTTTTTAAGGCCACTGTAACGTATAGGTCGATGGGGCAAAAACACGTCAAGTCCAAAAAGTGAAAGTGTAAATAAGATACTTTTACTATGGTTTCTCGTCATCCGATTTTATTCAAACTTGGCACATATATACTAGACCGAAAATAAATCGACACAGATTGTTTTGTTTCTTTCGGAAAATATGTTAAGGGGGCAAAGGGACCCTTTTCAAAAAAGGTCCTCATGATTAAAAGGGCCACTTTAAAGAAAAGAAACTCAGCCGATGCAAAGATGACTTCAAAATAGGAAATACGGGTTTTGTCGCTTTTGCGAGAAAAGGGTTGCAGGGGCAATGCCCCATTCGAAATGACAAAGGGCCCCGCATAATCCTTACGGAAATTGGATTTCAGTGTTATTGCTTCAAACCGTGATATGTTGTAAATATGATGTTCCTAGGAAAAAGTCTAAACGGGCACCACCACAAATCACTGACCGTTTGCCCACTACAAGGGCACATTTTTGAAAACAGCCGAAGATAACGACACTCTGGATTTCGGTAAAAATGACTGAAACGTTTATATGTTCTAGATATTGTGAACCTGAGAAAAAGTCTTAATGGGCGTAACCACCAATCATTGATTGTTTGGCCACTACGAGGCCACTTTTGTGAAAGCAGCAGAAAATAGTGATATTCTGGATTTCGATTAAAATGACTGAAACTATGATATGTTGTAGATGTTGTGATCCTGAAAAAAGTTTCAATAAGCACAACCACCAATCATTGACCGTTTGGCCACTACAGAGCCATATTTTTGAAAACAACAGAAGGTAACGTTATTCTGGATTTCGGTAGAATTGCTTGAAACTATGATATGTTGTAGAAATTGTGATCCTGAGAAAAAGTCTCAATTTGTACAACCATTCATCATTGACCGTTTGGCCACTACTGGACAACTTTTAAAAAAAAATAAGTGCTAAAGATAATGGTATTCAAGATTTCGGTGGAAAAGCTTGATACCTTGATATGTTGTAGATATTATAATCCTGAAAAAATCTCAACAGGCGTGGCCACCAATCAACGACCGTTTAGCTACTACAGGAACACGTTTTAAACAATTTTTTAGACAATTTTTCTCAGGATCACGACATCTACAACATATCACATTTTCATTCATTTACACCGAGATAAAAAAAATCGTTATACCCGGCTGTTTTTTTAAAATGGATCTGTAGTGACCAAATACGGGTGCCAACTGGCAGGTTTCTGACCGGTCTGACCGGAAATATTGCTGTTATTTTGATTTTTGTTTATGGCTGTTTTTTTTTCAAATTTCTGTATAGTTCGAAGTATAGATTTAAGAAGTAGCAATCATTGTGTAAATTCAAAACTGTCACCTTTCCCCATCTATAAATGATTAATATACTGTATTTTGTTCATGTGTTTAGACAATTTTAAAGAAGACAAGAACTATATCAAGGAAATTTTGAAATTTGCTTGAATTTGAATTTTATATATTTAATGAGAGGGAAAAATATTTCTTAAAGCAATTTTCTGTAGTTGAAGTATAAGTTTAAAGAATAAATTTCATTTTCCAAGTGCAAAAGTGTCACGTAAAAATTAATATACTTTTGTCCATCTGTTTCAATGACTTTGAAGAAATGGTAGTTACTGTTAAATACAATAAAATGATAAATGGGTTTTCAGTTTCTCATTTATAGCATAATGTATCTATTAAGCTTATTAGTGATTGTACTAAGGATATGTAGAATACAGGTGTTAGTGCACTTTTGTTCACGATAGTACATTTCCTCCCATGAATGGGTCCGAACAGAAATATTTCACACTCAGACCTATACCATAGGGAAGTTTGAGGGGGGCTGTTTTTATTATTATTATTATTATTATTATTATTATTTTTCTCTATTCATCAATGACCTACCAGGAAAAGTAAGGTATTCAAAAATACTATTATACGCAGATGACATAAAGATCTTTAGAATAGTTAATAATGAGTATGATAATTATCTCCTGCAGAAAGACTTAGATGCATTAAACCATTGGTGCGAGTATAATTTATTAATTATTAACTCTGAAAAAACTAGATATATGACATTTACTAATAAAACTCAATATTTTGTCAGTAAATATAAAATTCATGGAGTAAGAATAAACAAAGTAGAACAAATTAAAGATCCTGGTATTATTTATGACAGACAATTGAAATTTAGTAATCACATAAATGATTTAGTGCAATCAACGAGAAAAACAATAGGTTTTATTTTTAATCAATAATCTGATTTTTAAATGGCAGTTCTTATATGTACTTATATAAGACACTTGTTAGATCCAAACTTGAATTTGGTTCAGTCATATGGAACAGTTTGTGTAATATACTTATTAACAAACTTGAAGCAGTACAGAAATTTTTCATACGACTACTATGTTGTAAAATGAAAAAGGACTACTATTCACACGAGTATGAATATTGGTTAACTTTTTGGGGACTTCAATCTCTAGCAGAAAGAAGAAATTTTATGGATAAATACTTTATTCAAATGGTATTATATAATAAATATAGTAGCGATTACTGCTTGGAAAATATAGGAATAAGAGTGCCGTGTTATAGTGTAAGAAGTCAGTCAACATTGGTAGCACTAAATTCAAAATGTGAAATATGGAGAAGAGTGACAATGTCTTATAACAGTTTAAAATGAACATACGTTGGAAGAAACAATAGAGCAATTATTTCATTTAATTATATTTTTTTTTCCAAAGATTAATCTGTTTTAACTTCATGACAGGTCTTGATTTTATTATTATTATATATCTTCAGAATATCTTTAGTTATAACATTTTATTCAAAGAACCAATATTTTATGTGGAAATGTGACAATAGGTAACCAGGACTTTTACATAGAAGATACGAAATTTTAAGCAAACTTGACTCATTATTTTAACGATAGTTAAATGAAACGTTAATGTCCATAGTTCTCCTAATAGTATTTTATGATATTGACTGTATCTATTTTAATCTTATTTTATAATCAGCTTTAATCTAGTAATGTGAATATATTAAACTCCTGACAAGGGTCTTAACCTACTAATATTCATTCTATGTCACAAATTTTCTGGTCTGTTTTAAATGATTGTATAATAGTCTTAACATAGTGCGGTATTTTTGCCAATGAGCTGTTCACGGCACTGAAAATAAAGTTATTATTATTATTATTATTATTATTATTATTATTATTATTATTATTATTATTATTATTATTATTATTATTATTATTCAGAGTTGGCAGTACTATGGCCAAACGACCATAATACGATGGCTGTGTCCACTAAGAATTTTTCTCATGATATGATCTTCAGCATATCTGTTTTACTAAATCTTACCGAAATCCAGAACATTGTTATATTCAGCTGTTTTCAAGAAAGTAGCCCTGTGGTGACCAAAGGATCAGTGATTTGTGGTTGTGTTCATGGAGGCTTTTTCTCAGGATAACAATATCTACAATATCACAGTTTCAGTCATTTTCACCGAAATACAGAACATCACTATTTTCGGTTGTTTTAGAAAAATGCTTCATAGTGGCCAAACGGCCAGTGCGTGGTAGTTGTCCTCATTAAGACTTTCCTCAAGGCACAATATTTACAACATATCACGGTTTCAAGCAATTCCACCGAAATCCAGAATATCATTAGCTACTGTTTCCAAAAAAAGCGACACTGTAGTGGCCAAACGGTTAGTGATTGGTGGTTGTGTCTATTGAGACATTTTCTCAGGATCACAACATCTACAACATATCAACGTTTCAGTCATTTTAATCGAAATACAGAACATCACTATCTTCGGTTGTCTTCAAAAAACTGGCCTCGTAGTGGCCAAACGTCAGTGATTTGTGGTTGTTCCCGTTGAGACTTCTTCTCAGTAACATCATATCTACAACATATCACGGTTTGAAGCAATTCCATTTAAATCCAATTTCCGTAAGGTTTGTGCTTAGTAATTTGTCATTTCGAAGGGGGTTATTGCCCCTGAAACATTTTTCTCGCAAAAGTGGCAAAACCCGTATTTCCTATTTTGAAGTAATTTTTGCATCGGCAGTTTTGTTTCTTTAAAGTGGCCCTTTTAATCACGAGGACCCTTTTTTGAAAACGGGCCCTTTGCCCCCTTAACTTATTTTCCGAAAGAAACAAAAAACACGTGTCGCTTGGTCTAGTATGTATGTGCCAAGTTTGAAGAAAATCGGATGACAAGGAACCCTTGTGAAGCTATCTCATCTACACTTACATTGTCTGGACTTAAGTTTTTGCCCCAAAGTCTTCAATTTGACATTTTAACTTTGAGAGTGACCTTAGATGGCTGTTTCGGTTATTGGATCTTGGTATTGACCTAAGGCACCTATATACCAAGTTTGATCCCCCTTGCTGTTATAGGTAAAAAGTTATCTTGTTTACATAGAAACGTATTTCACCCCATTTGCGAATTTGTATAGCTCGTACCTCGCCTTAATATCACATCAAGAACTCTTCGTGGATACATGGTTACTTTGCATCGATGTAGAATTGATGTGAGTGCTATAAAGATTGATTCACTGTGACAGCTCTCACGTTTGATTAACTGTCATGTTAAGTTCTAGCTCTACATCTTGCAAATGCATGGTGCTAGATGCTTATAATAAAACGTACACATGGTATGTTTTACAAACGTACGTTTGTCGTGTTCTACATGACTTTTAGGAAACTAATATTGTTAACTAACGGTATCTTCCCAAAGCATCGAGTTAATACCAATGAGGACAATTTACGTGGTCATTATGTTACCTCGCAACTACTGATATCAGATTGTAATGCGTATAAATCAACGGCTAGGAGTTCCTGAATACGTCTATGTGGATATAATACAAGGTAAAGGCCGCAGATTTACGTAAGTAGTAACTCATTTGAAATCACCGAATGAGGTTGCTGATAAATTTGTTTATTTTGAAATTTTTGTGCACAAAATTGTGATATATAATAGAGAATGGAAAACCAGTTTCATTTATTTTCTTTTTAGATATTCAGTTGTTGTTTGAGAGGCCATTTTCTATAGACGCGTCAGCGTATTTTGTTCTTTACAAAGGTTTGCGGCAAGCACTTCTCATATCAGTTTTAAAGATATGGATTTCAAACAAAATTCATTCAAAAAACTGTTAAATGTTTAACACAGTTTACACTTCACTGTTTTACACAGTGAACAAAATAGCAAGCAATTATCTATTTAACATCTTAAAATGTCATTGGTGTCTCAAATACCTGTATGTTAACCTTTACAAACGTCTTACCTGGAAGCCTAATTTCACACAACTGTTGGATAATACCGAACTAATTGTTCAACCTTAGAGGCCAAATTTTGGCTTTTAATGCATAACTCTTTCCGTTTACCTATAAAGCCTTTGCATGCTCAACAATCGTGTATGGTCATTTCGCCTGGTTATCAGCAGCCTCGACTTCGTGTGAGCGCTTCAAAGTTCTTGAAGACTACCTGACTTACTCTCCTGCTCTCGATAGCCCCACTTCTATTATATATGGCCGTGTGCAATTTGCAGCTCTTTTGCCACACCTTTACCACCTAAGTGGATACTATATCCTAACATGCATTGCTCTGACATCCAATTGTCCGCGAGCTCCTACACCTAAGGCCTGTGACAAACATCTTGGCATTTCAGGTAAACGATAAACCGCAAGCTACGGCGTGACGTTGCCAAGTGGTAAAGGGGTGTGGATATGGGTAAGTAGACAAGCTACAGCTCGATCAGGTGACAGGAGATAGACGTGGATGTGTGCAAAATAAACGTGGCAATACCGCTGGCCTCTCATTTCCTAGCAGCATTTAAAGGGAACTTGGAGCGCCGCCTTCAAATGCCAAGATGTTTGTCACGCCCTTTAGTTCCAGCTTTATCACGCTACGCCTACCCACTAATAGATAATCCTTTAGTTATATACGAATAACCAGATGACCTAGACTGATATAATCCAGACCGAAGTATCTACCACTTCAATTTACATATATATTCTACATAATTCAGCGCATTACTAAATATCTCATATAGCAAGCACTTTCTCACTGTTCAGCTTAAACACATTATCATCGTATTGTTCTTTAGGTATACCTTCCTTACACGTTCTCCTACTTGAGCTCATGGTATCATACAGCCTGCAACTAGTTCACACATTTAAAGATCCATACTTTTGAAAGAATCTCTGTTCACAGAGAAGGTGTTGCTTTCTAAGCCCCGTCCATTAGAATTGAAATTATTGTTTAAAAATGATGAGTGATATGTGCACATACTTTTCGCTGATATTATAGTTTCGATCTTTAGTATCAAGAAGGTGTCAGAAAGAAGCTTGCTTTCTTACCAGAGAGGAGATCTAGTGTAACGTGACGGCTGCGCTCGTAGCATTATTTTTGATGAGGGATCCCAGGCCAGTTTTCAAGAATAGAAATGCTACCAAACTCTTTACTTGGGAGCAGGAGGGAACTACTTTTAAAGGGATTAGGAGGACGAAAATGTCGGGTTTGCGACCATGATCGGATACTTTTATGTCAGGTTTGCGAAAATGGTCGGATACTTTTCACACAGGTCTCGTACTTTCACTACGGCTTCCTACAATGAACTGAAAGGCAAAGAGTGTGAGTGGCTTAAGTACACCGGAAACGCACTACAATGTGCTTTTATATTCCGATTGAAATGCCGCGTCCATATTTCTGGGCAAATTTTGCTTGAATGTTTCGTTCGTATGTCAAGCTGTTAGAATTCCGTAGCGTTTGTGTTTCGTAGGCAATACTGAATATTTTTTCTCCTGAACACTTTAGTATCAGGAATAATCTTAGAAAACAATAACTTAATTAAGATATTGATATAATGTGAGTAATTCTTAAAAACTCTTACCTAATCGTCTTCCCTTGGCGTCGTTGGAATGCAACCGTAATCCTTGTCCTTTAGTTTCCTTGTCTTCAGCCTTGACACTTTTCATAGAGAACGGAGGAATAATGAAATCAGACTGTAGTAAGTGTACTTCTCTCTGCTGCTCAGTTTCTTTCCTTCCATCATCAGATGAAACCTTTTGCACGTCTTTATTATTATCTCCGATTGGGCCAAATCCTGGCGCACCTACAAGTTGTGTTTTTTTATATATAAATTAAATTATCCTGTGATAAATATCACAAAAAATATTGCAGTACTCCGAAATAAATGAAAAATTTTAGTTAAAACAAATTATGTGTGTGTAAGCATTACAGCTACAGAAACTACTGTCCATACCTCGAGTATTAGCCAGCATATTCAAGCTGTTTTGCTAGCGGCATATTACTTTACTCTATATTCCTATTGTAGACTGTTGTCATCCATTTTATTAATAGTATTACAGCTCTTAATTTCGTTTTTCTCAATTATAATTTTTAACAATTGTACTAGTTACATTTTCCCCTCTTCAACTTTTTTAGCATCTAAATGTTTCTACGTTGGTTACAGGGCTACATAGTAAAGAAAATAAACTCTGTGCTAACCTACTTGTGCTAAATTTTGATGAAGTTTTGACATAGCCTAGCACTGAAATTTTCACACAAAGTTTTGACATAGCCTCATAACATATTGAAGTAAATTACGATAAGGATTAGGAATTATATTTCTGGGCTTTCAAAACTTATTACCATGTTGGCTCATCATGTATGAAAGTATGACTTTACTCGGTGATCACCCTATCACCAAGAAAGGGAAGGAAGGAAAGATTGAGGAAACAAGGAAGTTGCCAGGAAGCTATATGTTAGGTAAGATACCATCTCCCTATTTGCCTGGTGTGAATAAGGAAAACCACACTCAGGATGACTGGTCTGAAAAAGCTTTTGTACTTCTTGGACCGAATGTCCTCACCGGAATCAAACCCGGAGCCGCTTTACCAAAGATGAGAGCCATAACCAATACTCTACGCCTTGCCACTTGTAGTAAATTGGTAAAAGGGTAATTTCAGATTGTAATATACGAAGAAGAAACATTAAGAAACCGAGAACAAATGGTAACACTTCTGCAAATGTAAACATCGTCAGGATAATCAAAAAATTAAAAATTAAAAACCGAAAAACTAGAAGTAATACCTTGTATGTTTCTTGGCCTAAATGCCACAAATGCTGCTTTAAGTTTACTCCATACATGAAACTAAAACCTAAGACAAATCCTCAATGTCAGTTACTTAGATATTTATTATACGCATGCGAGATAATCACTGTTTAATTGTATCTATGAATTGACAGAATATAAAGCCAGGTGTGATATCGTTGGTATATCATTGGTCTTAGAAAAGAATTGTATTGCTGACGCATAATATAGTTACCAAGATTAGTAACTTAATATTTTTTCACCACTTCAAATTGGCTATTATTAACAACGCAGGGTATATATTACCTACTGAAAGTACACTTAACTGCTGTTCTTAGTTTCTCGTTCATATACCTAGTTCTTTAACACTGCTGTGATATTACTTTCACACTGGTCCTATATCAACTTGTAACACTGGGTTTCTTTAAAATACAACAGCGTATCTTTCATGTTAAAATAACACTCTAAAGTATTGGTCATGCTGGGTTGATCAGACTGTCTTAAAATGAACTTATACTAACACCATCATTTTGGTTGTGCATTAAATGCCCTTTTAGACATAATATTTGGGATAATTGAGTGAAACCAGTTTTGCTTATCCGAATATATACTCCAAAAAAGTTTCGTTTAGACCATAATGTAGGATCATTCAGTGTCTAAACCAGTGGAAAAGAGGAAAATAAAATTAGGAAGGGGTTTGTAAATTACTTTTCGATAGAAAGAATTAAGAGTTTGCAAGCAATAACCAACTCTTCTAAACTCTTCTAAAGGACAACTTCGGAAAGGGGTCTTTATACTTCTGGAACAAGTGAAAATCAATTACCTTATCACCCTTTGCACACCACCTTTAGAAGAATTTAATTTTTCAGATACGTTTAGGGTTCACAACAACAAGGTTCATATTAACATCTGCATCCAGTGCTGTTTGGTTTGAATTGTGGAGTCGTAGATGGAGAATGATACTACCTAATGTTTTTTCTCGCTACTACCTAACGTTCATCGAAATAATTGCTTTAGACTGTGAGTTGGTTTTAGAATTCAAGGTGCTTGGGTGACAAAGTTAGAAAAAATTACAAATTGGAATTTTTATAATTATTTACCCAGGAAGGACACAGATTAGGCCTATATCATATAAATTCGAAAAAGTTAAACACTGTAGCCGTAGAGAACAAATTTTACTTTCTGACAATCCAAAATTTAAGAGTGGGCAAAATGTACTTCTCCTGAAATTTAAGGAAAGTGTCTCAGGCAACACATATGCATCCATACTAAAGAAAATGGATACTGTATTCAAATCAACCATTTAATCATATATTGCACCAACGCATCATCTTGTTGAACATTGAGCAAAACTTTTAAAATTTCTGCCTGGTAATAATTCAAATTTCCGCTATATTTAAAATTCTTCCTAAATTTAAAATATTACTTTCAACAACATGTTTTGGCATTTTTACCCTACATAAAGATATAAGGAAAACGATCAAAATTTACAGAGGTATTTTTTGGTTCTAAAGAACATTTGCTATATTTATTGTTTGACAATTCTCACATTTCAAAATCAGGGCATCAATGTACCAAGTTTCTGTTAAATATAATTGACATCTTTACCCAGTCATGTAAGGATATGATAAATAAAGCCTTATGAAAAGGCGATATAGAAAGTTAAATTGCTACAAGGTTAACTTTCTTGTCATTTTTTAATCTATAACATTGGAGAAGCAGAAGAAAAACAGGTTTTCAGTAACGCATATTCGAGTCTTAGTAAACATTTAATAATTTTGTTTTCTGACAATTCCGTAATTTAAGATTCCAAAATTTTAGAGGGGTGCATTAACGTATCCACGTTTAATGAAATAGAATGAATTCTTACTCAAAAATATAATCATATAACATCAAGAGGATAAATTAGTCAAATGCCTCTAAATTTTAAATTTTGTTAATTTTTTACCCACAAAAGGAGACCATACATGCTACCCAAACTAATGAAGTTACATGGTGTGGTAGTATAGTATCGTAGTAAATTGTTAGTTTTCACAATTACCTTATTTGAATCAAGTGGTCCTATGTATCCCTCCAGAAATTTGAGAGGTGTGCCAGAGTATAGAGAGGGTTGTCGTGTATAGCCCTAGAACCCTTTCTTATGATGTTTTCATTTTGTAAATCGTATGAAGGAGATGAAGGAAAGTGATACACCAACATAATATTTTCATTTTTCAGAACATTCCATATATATCAGTTAATGTAATATTCTAGTTTTGTTTTATGTAATTGGTGTAAAATTTACATACCCTGAAGTTGATTCGAAACCAATCCCATAGCATGAGAAATTCGCTTAGGTATTCTCATTGATAAACCAGCCATTGCAGGAAATCCAGTGTTTCCATTAAAAACAAATTGACGAATACCACCATTGTTAGATGAACTAGCTGAATTGACATTACTTCCTCTATACGTTCTATTATCTTGTTCGTTAATTGGAAAATCCTTCATTAATGTCTCATTAGTTTTTGAAGAGTTTGACACTTTTGTACCTGAAGGGTTTTGCTGGTCAGTTGGGTCATTTTGTGCTGTTCGTCTTCCGTCCTTAGATTGATAGTTTCTAGTTCCTGAGAGAAGACCCAAACTCTTCAGCACTTCCTGTGCTACACCAAGTCCTGGTACAGGTTCACCATATTCATATTCTTCATCTCCACCTGCACCGGCGCCTGCACCGGCACCGGCACCTGCTCCTGCACCAGCACCTGCACCTGCGCCTGCTCCGGCACCTGCACCAGCACCAGCACCTGCACCAGCACCTGCACCAGCACCAGCACCTGCACCTGCACCAGCACCAGCACCAGCACCGGCACCGGCACCAGCACCAGCACCTGCACCAGCACCTGCACCAGCACCAGCACCGGCACCAGCACCAGCACCGGCACCAGCACCAGCACCAGCACCAGCACCTGCACCTGCACCTGAACTGCTACCAAGTCCAACTTCTTTGCCATTAAACATACCGAGTGGTGCTCCTATCAAACCCATGGGCAGAGTGCTCCCAGCACCAGCACCTGCAAGAGCACCTGGCCCTAGTGACATCACAGGAGGAGGTTGTGGTGGAAACGGGGGACGCATATCAGAGGGAGGAGGAAGATAAACAGGAAATGTATTCCTTTGATTAATTCCAATACTGCTATCCTTTACTTTGCCTTCTCTGACTGTATTTTCTTGTCCTTTTGCATCGATATTTGGTGCGTTTTCTTCAATAGTTTTCAATTGTACATCTGTAACAATCAGCAGAACTAACAATATTAGTATATTATACACATTAATATTTACATTTTTAAATGCTGTGTATTCTTATTATACTACTCTAAACAGATATGTTTATTATTATTAATAATAATAATAATAATAATAATAATAATAATAATAATAATATCCAATAGCATTCACGAAACAAATATTGTATTGTTAAAATGAGCATCTTTTTGAGTATTGGTCTCCTTCGCTAAGCGGTTAACGTACATGCCTTTGGCGTGGGAGACCAGGCTTGGATTCCCGGTTGAATTTATGTGGTTTGGATTCCAATTAATCAGTAGGTCCCATCCCATATAGCCTCGCTGCTGAACGGGACGTTAAACTCAAAATCAACTCTACCCAGTTTTTTGTATTTTATTATTAACTGATATCGGAGGTTGTTAAATATATCACTATATCAGTATTAAATATTATATTATATTCAATATTTGAGTCTATTATAAAATCATAATGAAAGTTACTGGCACAATTGTAAATGTTAAAAATAATGATAATTAAATAGTATTCATATAAATTTTTCTCTGAAACAAGATGAAAATTCAGCAAAATATTATTTTTTGGAGGTACGTAAACAGTAGAAAAGCAATAAAAAATATTATATTTATTTTAAATGCAGTTGGTTTACAGGTTTCTCCAACACTTTCATCAGTGGATTAACCCTGAAGTTTAATAAAAAGTGATTGAAAACTTTTTACTAAAGTATTGCTGCAGAAATCTATAACAATATTTATGAAAAGAAGAATTAGCTTAATTGTATTAATAATTGGATATAACATTATGTAATTTAACGTAATTTCATAAACTGAATAGTAAAGACTAGTATAGACCGTAACCAATCTTTCTACTCTTATTATCTTTGTTACTAGATATTATCTACTTATATTCAACCCAATAATCTAAGTAATCTAGTACATTTGCAAGATATCAAACTGTTACCGTTTTGTTAGAATTTTTTGTTTACTTCTTAATCAGTAACATATAAATCTTAATAGTAATATATTCTCCTTGTCTTTCATTTTCTACATTATAAGTTTTCTATACTTATGTATTTCTTAAGTAAGTTATTAATTTAAGTGATTAGTAAGTTCTATGGATATACCACATTGACTTGACACGTAGTCTTCCATTCCAAGCGCTGCTATCGGCTGAAGGAATTTCAATCCCTTTGCTAAGACTCTCTCGCTTAGCAACAGCTGAGCCCTTATTGGCTCAAAGCATGGGTGTGTATCGGGTATGAGCAATAGTTCACATTTTTGCCACGGATCAATACATTTTGGCAGCACTATAGTAATGTTATTTATTTCATTTTTTTCTATATATGTACACTGACTATAAAATACATGCTAAGTGACAAAATCAAAATGTGGAGTAAAAAGTCCAGATTTTACTTTAGAGCTGGTGGCACAGAGGGACACGCCCATTCTTTGGTCGATTACTCGAACAACTTCCACAATTAATACTAGATAGTTTGATTTTAATTGAGCAGTGCTAGGCACATAGCTCACAATTTGGACATTAACCCATACTTTCCCATATTTGGCACTTAGTAAGGATTTCATTTTCAGTCCACATATATGCTACTCCATAAATTATCAATTTAACATATTGCCAATTTACTCTACTTTAATCGTCTACTTTATAGGGCAGTATCTATTTACACCGTTCAAAATTTATTCGATCTAATGTATTACAGCTGTATAGTACACTTAGTTTACTACCTCAAGGAAATTTATTTGAAGTTTTTGTAACACACCCCTGTAAGGTACCAACTGTTATAACTACAGTATGTTTTAAAACTGGAAAAAGAAAAGTGGAAAGTGCCAAGCTTGTATCAAAATTTTACACCCGTTCTTCAAACTCTTTCATTGTCACTTTGTCACCAATTTGACGAAGAGCTTGTGCACGTTGTAATGATATCGATACGACGATTAACGAGACAAAAAGGAGAAAAGAAAAAAAGACAAAAATTTAACTGTTGTAGATCTTAAACACGCAAAAAGTTGTTTTGATAAATATTTTGTCATAAAAAAGTCGTTGTTTATCAAAAGTTGTTTTGATAAATATTTTGTCATAAAAAAGTCGTTGTTTATCAAAAGTTGTTTTGATATATATTTTGTCATAAAGAAAGTCGTAAGTAACTAACAATTGGGAGATTTTCTTTGTGTTCTGGCTCATGAACCTTTAGGTCGTTTCTCCGCTGCTTGCTTTCTTGTTCGCGCGAGAAAGATTGCTTGCTAGCCACGTGCTCGGTCACGCAGACTTGGTGTATATTTAATTCATAACGCACCTGCCCGCAGCCAAACCGGACAACACGGTAAACCAATCTAAATATGTTGTTAGATGTGCGCAACAGCTGACGCGTGCTCTCTGTGCCGTTTGAAGCACTATCCTAGAAGTTTGTTTTCTTTCCGAATACACCTCGTATGTTGAAAATTACCAAGATTAGGCTTAAATTATTTTGTGCACCCAATGTGACATATGTATCATTTTGTGACTGTTTATAAGTTCTTAATACATATAATTTACATTCCTACAACACGTACATTACCTAATTTTCCGTCGGCTAATATACCGCAATTTTCGTGTCATTTAACTTTCCATCAATCCCATCAATGTGGATTAAACCAGCATTATAAATACGGTGATTTAGTAAAGGCGTCCAGAGCGTGGTGTGAATATATTATCCTGTGATGGTTTTAAAGTTGAGAAATGTGAAGTCTTAATTTCCTTCAGTGTCTATCGATTTCAAGTATATTCCAAGTAAAAAGCGGAGCTCCTCCGTATCTAAGCGGTTAGCGTACGCGCCTTTGGCGTGGGAGACCCGGGTTCGATTCCCGGCGGGAGCTCATGTGGATCGGATTCCAAATTAATCAGTAGGTCCACGTCTCATATAGCCTCGCTGCTGCAAAGGACGCTAAACTAAAATCAACACAACAACACCAAGTAAAAAGCGTACTTTTACTATCTGCATCCATATGTTGGAAAATACTGTCTGTAAGGGTAGAGCTAAAAGATGATACACGTGAGTTTTAGACCTTCCATCATCTTTTATTATAAAAGATTTCTTCTTGTACACAATAGTAATAAATATTATAGAAAATATAATAGCTTGACTAAATATATTAGTGGTTTTCTGGTGAAATCGTAATAATCCAACGACAATGGGCCTTAGGAAGGTAGGAACTAAGGCTCTTGCGTCCAAGGTGTAAGTAGGTACCTCCCTCTGATCAGGTGTCTTAAAGAAGTTGATAAAACCCGAAGATCAGGCATATGGTGCGGTTAAGAGGTAGAATACGTGCCTCTCAATTATCAGCCGTCTTAAAGAGAGGGTTAAGGAGCTCTGAGAGACCAGGCATCCTAGAGAGTGTAGAATAGGGTTATGGCACTATATATCGAACACTTAAGGACATTTCTATGATTATTAAATCATTATTTTGTATCACTGACAAACAGTCCACTGTTTTAGCGATAAGACTGTAAAGGTGTTATTTATTGGTTGAAACGAACCCTTTATGACAATTATAATTAACAATTTTGAAATTTGAAGAACATTTAAATAGCAAAGTTGTATTACTTCATGTATCGAACGGGTTGTGTTATATATCGATCAATGAGGTTTTAATTATCGAACAGGCTGTTTTATATATTGAAGCGCGGGGTTTAAATATAGAAACAGAATATTTTATTTTTAAACAAGTTCATTTTAAGGATAATATGGATGTAGTTTCATTGTAAACACATTGCAATAATTCTAAAATATAAACTAAGATAGTAGACGCAAAGAAGAATACATATTAAAATGTTCTAAGCTACAAAATGTTTGTTTTATATCGTCACTATTCAGCACAGAGAGGAGCATCTTACGTTAATCTTTTTGTTTGCTTTTCTTCTTCTTCGGTTCTTTCCGGTATTCCTCGGAAGATATTGCATACACTTTCTTCAGCCTAAATTGATGGGGTTTATCCGTGGCTTTAGGAAGTTTGAGAAACTCTTTGAAAAATCGTCACTACTACTTGAGGAAGGCGAGCATCATAATTCTGAAGCAATCTCATCTTGATGCAATATTTTGACGTGTGAATTTTTACTCAAGTTTTCGAAATGATGGCACCTAGGAGATCCTTCTTGGGTGAAGGTACGTACACATTTATGAGTTCATTATGCCATGTGAATTCACGATTATCACTTTTTTACTCTTCGTTTTCTTCTTCTGAGCTTGAATCATTTGTTGTTTAGTTTTTATCGGCCAATTTAGTTTCATGTGTCACACTGTACCGGTTTTAACACTTTTCCAATAAGCATCCAAATCTGAATCACTATCATTCTGTTCCTCTTCTTCACGTCTTAGTTTGTCACGGAACATATTAAGAACACGAGGAGACATGAATTCTTCCAGATCATCAAGCGCGTACTTCATTTTCTGATGAGGAGTAGGGAACTTTGCTGTGGTTTTCCGACTGAGATCTTCAGAATATCGTCAACACACTTGGTATAGTCCACAGCAGCAGGACTCAATGGATAAAGACCACACTTACGAAATGCGCTTTTCACAATTTCTGGTTTGAAGGCATCATTATAAACTTTCTTCAATTGGGGTACAAAATTAACTTTCGTTACCGAGCGTTTTGATTTTCTCGTCCTAAAGTGCATTGTTCAAGGGTGAAAATACGCCAACGTCTGCTGGTTACAGAAGATAAGTGGCATTGCGAAAAAGACAATAAACCAATATTCGATGATCGTGACAATATCCACTCACTTCAAGTGATAGATGATTCCTGTGCCCATCAAGAAAGAGAATAACAGGAAGTGTGATTTTCTCAGCCACAGACAAAACCGTTGGAGGTAAGTCAAAAATGTTGTAGTCTTCATTCAGCCAGTTTCTGCTTTCCATAGCTCAGGTACATTCTTCTTCCTAATTTGCTTAAGTTGCTGTAGATAATCATGGTTTGGGCGCAACACCCGTCAGCACAGAAATTGTCAAGTACTGTTATGCCCTCTTTTTCTTTAGATGTTGCTGTAATTTGACGCTGTACTTCTCAGACACCAAGGTACTTTCCTGAAACCATGTGGAACAGAAAGTTTGTTTTGTCTGCGTTGAGGATTCTTCTTGGGTCTTCCATTATTGCACTTAATTCCTCAGATTCAAGATAGCTCTAAAGTTCAGCAGACCTGCCGCGCATTCTCTCTTAAAAACCGCAGCCCTTGCTTGTAGTTCCAACCTTCTTCTGAGACAGACAAGGATATCTTCCCATAAAACACCTGAACTAAATTTCCCCTGGTCTTCCATGCTTGAACGATGTGCTTCTCCCTAAAGACTGTACAATTTCCTGAACAGTGTCCAGTAAATTACTTTTCTTAGACAGAAATCCTCTCCTTGCCATTATCCATTCAGAAATTCCCTTTTCTTCTTGTGGGCTCAGGAACGGCTTCCGGCCAAGAGCAATCTCAGTCTTCTGGCGCCAATATAATTTATCGTTTAAAGTCGTTATAGGAACCTGGAAGGTTCAAGATGCTTGCCTTTGGGACATCATACCGGACCTCACCTGCTGAACAGCTTGTCAAGGCAGATAACGAATAAAGGAATAGTTTCATTCTATGACGTTTTTGATTCTGATTTTGGGGACACCTTCCTTGTCGGGTTTCTTAATTTTGCCCATTGTCAAATCCTGGGCAGTAGTTAAGGATACTCAACAAAAATGTAAACAATTATTTATGATTAACTTCAACTGGGTTTACTAGTCCATACATTGAGAAAAAGTGCCCGGGTGAGAAGTGTGAAATAATGCGATCAGCACGACGTAAGAACTCGATTAGATAAGCTCTCTTTGCGAAATATTACTAAAAATGGTAAATATAAATATTTTTTTAATGGTTTGAACCCATGAACTATCATATACAAGGTGGATGGCTTACAATTCAGTGTAAAACTAGGTGTTCAGTGCAAAAGAAATCAACAACTTGGTTAAATTAATATTTAAATCACCAATACCCCTTCCAATTACAATAATGTTTGATACAAAAGAACACTATTCCTTAAAGGAATCTCTTTAATCGAACGGCATTTCGATATTACGAAATAGGTCTCGAATATCGAGCATTATTTTATTTTCCTTTCAAATAAGATGATAGCTAAAGAGTAACATTATAACAAATAAATACGTGCCTCTTAATGACCAGGCATCATAGAGAGAGGGTTATGGAGCTCTGAGAGATCAGGATTCCTAGTAAGTGTAAGATACGTGCCTCTCAATAACCAGGATTCTTAAGAAGTGTAGGGTGCGTTCCTCGCACTGACCAGGCGAGTTAGAGAGAGGATTAAGGAGCTCTGAGAGGCCAAGCATCCTAGATAGTGTAGAATAGATGCCTCTCAATGGCCAGGGATCTTAGAGAGAGGGTTAAGGAGCTCTGAGAGACTAGGCATCCTAGAAAGTGTAAGTTCTATAGCTTATATTTGTCTCTTAATGACCAGACGTCTTAGAGAAGGGTATGGAGATCTGAGAAACAAGGCATCCTAGAGAGTGTATATGTGTCTCTTAATGACCAGGCGTTTCAGGTAGGGGGTTAAGGAGTTCTGAGAGACCAGGAGTCTGAGTCAATTGGTGGAGATTGATGCCTTCTGTGGTCTGAGGGCTTCTTTTAACCTGAGATATCGCCTATCTTCGTTGATCTTCGTTACTTGCCAATCGTTGCCGATATTTGACGACGTCTTCTTCGTGACTGTCGTCTGAAGTTTATTTACAGCCATCACGTGGCTTTGGGAATATATATGAAACTTCCCATATTATTTTGTGAAGTATTTAGATATTTAATTACTTAAATAAAACTCCACTTATCATTTGTGAAATTAATTATTTAATCAAATGTATATAATTTAATTCATTCTCTAATTATAATTATGTTTATAAATTAGTTAATTCTTCCTTGTTATTTAAGTAAGGACAGCACTTTCAACTAAATGTGGCCTAGAATAAACTTAAATATATTTGTTTTTATCCGCGATAAATCTACTTACATTTCTGCCATTCACCTCCAAACAGAAACCTGTCTTTCTGTAAATCAACTAGAAAGTAGATCATGATTTTCATAAAATATCTATTACAGATAAAACACAAATATGAAATCTAATGGTAATTAGACACTGATTTACATGTATGATAATATATTTAATCAATGCTTTTTCTTAGTAATGTGTGATTGCACTCAACACAGGCAGTTTTAACCTACGTTTCTTTTTACGTGCGTTTTCTCTAGTTATTTATAAAATTTTTGGATTTACAAAAGCCTAATCGATTTTAATTTAAATTGATTTAAAGAATGGATGAATATTAAATTATACAAGGTAATACTATTACTGTGTCAGTAAGTGGTAATTTGTTCATGTTATTAAGCTTTTGAGAAGGATTTTGATACACTTGAATACTTTCCTATGTAAGTGTTATAGGTTCTATACAATACCTCTGAACGTCTGTCGGCAGATATGAGATCAAAAACAGTAAGATATATTAAAAAGCACTAAGCGTAAAAGAGATAGGTACCACTCCATTTTTTAAACTTCTTTCCAAACCACAAGTAGTAGAAACTAATCCATCTGTTTTTAAAGTTGATTGTCATAGAGGAAGAATGGAAAAAATAGCGTTCTGTTTTGAAATCGGTTCAGAGTCTCAATAACAGATTTCGTTCTCACTGTTATTTTTATACTAAAACCGAAAGTGGAAGAAATCAGCATCAATACAAAATACAATATGATAATATGACCTTTTACATTTTATTATGTTCTATTACATTTAATAATTAGTGTTTTCTTGATGATTTAGCAATAGCTCGAAAAGAATGCCTTGAATATTGGTTCAATCACAATTATAGTTACATGTAGCGCAACAAACTATCACATAACGAAATAAGAAGGCAATACGTTGCAATGATTTTTGTTGATCAACTATTGTAAGTAGATGCCAATACAGTGTTGTATTAGTTGACCAGAGTTTACCTATCAAGTCATGCTGTTGAGCTATATCGCATTTCTCTGATTTGTGAAGGAGAGGATCTTAAAACGAGGATATCTCCAAGATTTCCCGATCTGACACTGAAAAGGCACACCGCTGGTAATAAACCGCTCATGTATATAGTACCGCTCTCATCTGTGCAAAAAAATAAAAACATTTATTAGTTTCAACTGTGTACCTGCGTCACTTTGCTGTGCATTGAGCTGTCAAGTCCAGATGGCTGTTGTGGCCAAAGCTACAGTGAGAGAATAAAGTTTCAAGGAGATTCAGTACCCATATTGCAGCCCAAATTTAATCACTGTAGCCTTCGCTACAACAGCTGTGTGAACTGGAGCACAGTCATGCATCAGACATCATCGAGCCCAACGCGCATGTAATTCAAACGATTGCTTCGAACGAACTGACGCAACTAGACAGTTGAAACTGATGCACTATTTCTTCCATAGATGGCACTATATGCCATGAGTGCCTTATTGTGAACATTGCCGTATTTTAATTCAAGGCTGGAAACTTTATAAAGCACCCTCGTATAATAACATCCCAGAAAACATTCATAGTGAGGAACACATAAACGCTATGACAGTCACGTACTGTCCATTTCAGCGCCATAAATTTATGACGTCTTAATTTTTGTCATTAATTAGTTGTCTCGTTTTTTATATTTAAGATCGGTTTTTCTTTTAGCAGATGACTCATAATTCCTTCTCAAATTATTCAATAGCTTTCAGAAAATACAATAGATATGGAAAAGACTTTTAGGTAGCTTTTTATGATAATTTTAGGGTTTTATAACACTGAAATGAATACTAATAGAAATGAGGATATGTCAAAAAGTATTACGTTAACACTTCAAACTTATCAATATTAATTGTAATTGAGAAAAATTATACGTACCCATAATTAGGTACAGGGTGTTCCAAAATGAATATCTGGGATTTAAGGCTTCATTGCAATTAACTTACAATTATAAATTATACATCAAATGAAAGATCAACTCAAACTGTTTTCTACGCACACATGCGCATGTTCTGTTTCCTCTATTTGCCGTTAGAAAGCGCTAGAAGCACAGATGGGCACTAGTGAGCAGAAAGCTTTTTGTGTTTTATATTTTGCAAAGACTGAATCTGTAGTTACAGTGTCACACGCTTCCCGTATTAAGTTCAATTGCGGTTCACCAAGTGATAATATCTGTAGATGGTAGCATTAGTTTTAAAATACCGACTCTCTTGACTCTCTTTGTAAAGAGAAGAGTACGGGACGACCAAGAGTAACTGAAGAACGTGTTGAACGTGTAAGAATGTGTAGCCCCAAGAAATCAATTAGAAAGGCTAGTCGTGAATTAGCAATTCCAGTAAGGTGCCTGAAGAGTTTCAAAGAGCTTGAGAAATTTAACAAAGACAATTGAAGCAGTTGTTTGAACAATTGCAGGGGTTGATTCCAAAAGAGTCTAAGTCAATTTTTGACAATTTTGAGATATTGGTTCTTTTAAGTCCCCTTTCAGTATCTCCGTATACTGAGCATGGTTTCATGCCAAAACTTCATAAATCAAATTAATTGTAGGCAAAAAGAAAACAGTATTCTTTTCAAAGGTGTCCTAAGTCAATAGTATTCTCCGAGACTAGTTTCTGAATCATGCCTAAAAACACTTATAAAACTCTCGCTATAGATGATAATTTCAACGCTATCTTACGAAAAGTAAGCAATTGCTATTTTCTTTCATGTAGATTACTTTTCTTTCACAGAAATCAAATGATGGAAACAAACATAAAAATGGTCTCCTGAAAAACTTACATTTTTGACTTAGGCTGTTTTGGAATTGAACTCTTCAATTATTCCAAACAAATGCTTGGGAAAATCTCGTCTATTGACTGGCTGTGTACCGTTTGACGAATGGTACTCACATTGAACACTTGAACCAAAACCTATTTGAGTTACTCTTTCAATTGAGATATTATTGATAATTGTAGATTAAATACAACAGTCTTAAAACTCTGGTAGTCATTTTGAAGCACCCTGCACTTTCATTTACGAAAATAGATCTAAAATTAGAAAAATGATCTGAAGTCTTAATTACGTTTATTTACATTGGTCCAGGAAAAGTTATGGGTCCATTATACAAAAGTGAAAGTTACTCATGACCATTATTTATCTCTTTTATATGAATATATATGGCAAATACACATTTAATTAGGCAAAATGATTACATTTCAGGCTTAATCACATGCAGTATGTCCTGTAAGTTCTTATACTCTTATACTTTGCTAGTTTATTATTAAATACTTATTAGTAATGATAGTAACATTAATGTTAATTATTAATGTCTGTTGATGTAGATGTAGTTGATATTGTTGTAACCAAAGGGTAAAAGTGGATCTGAAAAGTTAGCGGGACGGTAGGTAGCGCCATGACGTCACACCGTCCCCGTGCCTATCTTTGCCCATTGAAATTTCTTTGGAACTAGAGGGACGCCGTACATATTTTTGGAGGTAAGAAGACGGCGTCCCCCGGCGTTCCCCCCGCACTTTTACCCCTGGTTGCAACTGATAATGGTATTAGTTTTGTTATTATATGTTGTTAATTAGTATCGTTTCAGCGTTCGCCTCGCTTCACCTAATTGTTTGAATTGCCTGCACTCAATATTTCTGAGTTGAAATGGCAGATAGAATTCCATTTTCTTTTAAATAGAATATATCGGTTCATGAACGTACTTACACTAGAGAGAAATTAACTTAATACAAAAATATTTTAGGAAACGTTTTAATAAACTAGTATGGTATAGAGTATACTGACTTTTAGAATATACTGTAAGAGAAGACACCGTGTTGTGTGTGTGTGTGTGTGTGTGTGTGTGTGTGTGTGTGTGTGTGTGTGTGTGTGTGTGTTAATGATAATAATTTTAACAAAGTGTATTTTCCTTAATTATTCAATTAAATAAGTAATTAAAATTAGGAGAAATAATCGGTAAAACTTACTTATTGATTTCAGCTTAGCTATATCGTCTTTCATAATTTGAGACTCCTCATGAAGACCATTTGCTGAAATATGTTTAAATTAGTAATTAACTATTTTAGTAAATCTAACAAGAAAATTTGACTCAGTATGAAAATTAAATATAAAGATTGGATGCTTTAATCAAAGAACTTCTACATTCAAGAAAGAAAGGATAGTTTATTATATATATATATATCTTTTTGGTGAGTATTTTGTGCACTAGCTTTAAACTGCGGATTTCGTATTTATAGGAATGTATATGTATTTACATGAAGATTTTTTCTGCTACAAAGAGTTAATGTCATTCTTCAAAACGTCGTAGCAGAAGCCATTACAGAGATATTACCTTTAATGTGGAACTAATTTATTATTATTGAAACAATAAAACTTAGTGCATTGTCTGCAGAAAATTAATTTGAAATATACATATACTGTATTAGCCTAATTTCTTGATACTCTAATAAAAACAAAATTGAAGAACTGAACCAATATTGATAATGTAACACAAAGTTATGTGAAAAAAGGAACATATCATCATGATCCGCAAATGTTGAGTTTTGCCTTGGAGTAACTTCATTCCTGCAAGACATAAGCCAATAACACAGTATGCGGCAAAACAAAGAGTACTGAATTAACAACGTGGACATATTTTTATTTATTTGTTATAGAATGTAATGAAACATAAGAAATATTATCAAATGCTTGTCAACTAAATGTAACTCAACAAATATTGTAAATTTAAGAGGAATCGCTCCGTTACATCATGTGTTCAAAATTTTAACCTTTACGTCCCACACATTCTTCATAGCGGTCCTGTAGAGCGATGAATATGTTAGTGAACATAGATTGCTGTAACGGAAGAAAAAGACTGAATCATCTTTCTTAACTCCGTTATAGTGGAAGAGGGTTATTTGTTCGAAAAATTACTTCCTTCAGCATCCCCCACATGTGTGAAAGATATTGAAAATCCGTTTCACTGGAAACCAAGCAATATATACATTTTCGTGGGCAAAAGGCAAGTGACTCACTTTCAGTGTGGATAGGAGCTCTATCTTGCTGCATTCATTGTTGTAACGACAGATTTTGGGGCAGCAACAACCGCGCAAATCCTGCAAGAATGGATGAATAATCAACTGTCAATTTATGTAGTGATCAATGTACACATGGCTTCCATCATTGAACCATATGTTGCTGATGAAATTTTCATCTTCATATGCCATAGCTAACACTCCAGAGCAATGCAGTAGACGTACTCTCTCATCTCCTGCAGTGAGACACTGCCCCACACCGTATGAAGAGAAATAGTGCTTAACAATAAAGACCTTTTCCTCTGTTGTGAGTAATATTATCTTCACGCTAACTGCACACTACACTAGTAGACACCCAACTAAGCGCACATGTGACGGTGACACCTCACATAACATTGTACCTGCGCACAATACATACACGAATTTCAGTACTGTTTAATTCGCCGCATACTGTATATGTTCATTCCCTTATTAAGACCTATCCGTAAATCTCAAAGAGACTAATTCACTTACCAAAGGGAGATCATACCAATTTAACAAGAATACACATGAATTGAGTAGAGATTCATTCATCAGGAAAATATACTTCAGAGTCCATAGAATATCAGACTTACGACTGTTTGCAATGATTCATAAGTATCATGCGTATATCCTAAATAGAGTACTTACAACCTTCTGTGAGTATGTCCAAAGTAGAATATGTACTAAAATATCCTAAATAGAGTATGTACACTTAGTGCGTTATAAAATCCCATCTCGAAAGTCAGAAAATCCCATTTTACTTTTGGTTTTCCCAAGTTATGCTAATTACAAAGTATAATAATAATAATAATAATAATAATAATAATAATAATAATAATAATAATAATAATAATAATAATAATAATAATAATAATAATAATAGCGATAAAATATGACAATTTGTCAATAAATATTTCCACAATCAAAAGCAAGTCTTTTTTATATATCAAAAGCGCACTGTCTTCATCTCGCCTTAGTGCGATGGTTTCATACTAAGGCTAACGATACTAACTTCGTTCTTCATACATTTTGTGTGGAACATTTTCGAAGTTGACTGTTTATCGTTTCATGTTTTCTATCCTTTCTTTCATTAACTTGTTCATTACTTTATTGTTTTTTTCTTTCTTTAAATACCAGAGTACAATTTTTGTTTCTTGCCAGTTGATTTTTGAGTATCAGACACTCCACAAACCACTTCGTCAATAGCATAAACTTTCCTAATTAGAAAAGAAAATCAGTTAAATTATAAAACAACATTGATTTTCACGCTTATTAATTGACTCATTATGTCTTCCTTTTGCCTCTAGAAAATTATGTTGGCGTGAATTTAATATACTGAAACATCCTCTATATGTTATAAATATCGATAAAAATTCCCTTTCCATAAAAATTTCGATTATCTCTTTTGAAAAAATTAATGTAAAAAATCCCAGGAAATTGAATTCTTCCGGCAGGTTGACATCCGTGCACAGCAGCAATTCAAAACACTGATGACTAAAATCCCACACGTTATGAGAACGGTTAATATAATTAAAACCACTTTAACATTCAATTATAAGTTTCACGTCCTATTCAGTCTAAAATTCACGTAGACCGAGAACCAACACTAAGAATATTGTCTTCATTTATATTTCGCGTGCTGCTTGCATAAGTCAAGCACGCAATGTAAAATCGTATTAAAAATTTTGTATTATGCAAAACATTTTATGCAAAATTAGTGATATTTTAATTTTTATAGAGTACTAAAAATTGCCAGTTATTTTCCATCAATCCGATATTCCGCACAACAAAGCACAGAAGGACATTCGAACTACATTACCGTTAAAACAGAAAGTCATTGGCTGCTTTCCACAAAAACTAAAAAAATCATTATAACTTGTAATTTTCGTATCATTTCTTTTGAACTTCTGACATTCACTTTCTAAACCCTTTATACAACTAGAAAGCAGGTTATTAGCATAGGCAGGCAGTGAGATTTATAATACTGTGTTCTCTGTTTCTTCTTCTGTCCACACGATTACTATTGATAGATTAATAGTTCACGATTTTATTCGATGTTGTTTTTTCCAAGATATAAATTATGGAAGTTTTTTTTACAAAACAAATTGACTTCTTCACAATCCGAAGTTCGGCTATCCATAACGTGGAAACAAAATGTCTGCAAATCACAATGTTTAATGTTATTACTAAGCTCATGAAGTCTACAACGAAGCCAACTTTGATCAAGATGGAATTAGTTTAATCATTTCCATGCTACATATACTATTGTTATATTATTATTAGTCTTATTGGAAATTATTAATCCTACTTTTTCGGGTTCCTGAACATTATACGTTAAAATAGTGATTGATTCTATTTCGAAACAAGTGAGTTTCTTATCGCTTTGTGAAATTACGATAAACCTTGGAATTGTGTAAATTCAATGCTGAAACTTCAATTACGACATTTGTAGCTTGTAGTTTCAATATACGATTATAATCAATGATTGAATGTGTTCCTCGAATGTTCAATCCATACGAAATAGCCATTGCTCGCTATCTTATACTTTTTCTCTATGAAAACCGGTATAAAACCAGAAATACTAAGAAGTTCTAATCGCTTCTGGTTTTGCTAGAGCGTTACACGCGGAGGTTATTTTCTCTTGAGATCGTTAATAGATCTCAAGAGCATTACCGTTTCTGGACAAGCATTACCGTTTTAATTCTACGTCGACAAACGTGGGAACAGGAAATAGCTTATTCCTACACTGAAAAAAAGGACTAGGATTTCCGTGTGGATACATTGTATTTACGCGGCTGCGTTCCTTAAGTAATGTAATTTCATGTATAAAAGTACAGAAGGTGGGAACACCGTGCCAACTCTGGAGTTCAGCGTCTGGATTTAGTGTTAAAAACGTTTTTGCTCTCTTTCCTTCTCACAGAATGATATGACGTCTTATTACCCTTGTAAGGTAAGGAGTCAGATTTAGAAAGAACCAATTGGGGACTGTCGTAAGAAGGTGGTAACAATATTTATATATGTAAGTTACCACCTTCGGAATGGGTATGGCGTTAATTCCGGATTTGAAAGAGTGGTCCCACAATACAAAATTTTCGCTGGACGGTGGCAAAATCATTGAACTAGGGATGCTCACAATCGAGATTTATGGCGCAAGTTAGAGTCATAAGTTCATTAGTGGGCATAATGCTTCATTGAAAACGATACGCACAAGCTACAGAATGGTACATTTATTGGGAAATGGTATATTAGTTGACATATTGGCACATTTGTTGGATCAGGGTGGTCAATGTGGGACAGAATGGCAAATTTGGAGAGACTAAGGGTGAATTTGGGAAAGAAAATTATAAATTTTGGAGTATAATAGAAAATTTAAGGAAGAAATTGGGAATTTGGAGAGACAGTGCTAAAATTCCGAAGGAGTTGTGAGCGTGCACTTCTAAAGATGGGCATCCCTGCATTGGTCTATTAGTAGCAAACCTAGATAAATATCCAATACGTAATCAACTACTCTCATTTTTGCCCTCCAAACTTTATTTTGTCAGCTTCACATTTTTATCCTCCACTTTCGCTCTCTGTAATTGGCTGAGAATTAGCACATGACAATTTTTCGTCTCAGAACTTCCAATTACAAATGCTGATAAAATGTATCTTAGCAGGTACTGTTTCGATTAGTTAGTAAGTAGTCATAGTTTGATGTTTAAACACACCTACTTAACTTTCAAAACTATAGCAAAAATAAAGAATAAATAGTCACTAAATAGTTTATGTCGTAAACAACTTACCATATTCTAATACTCCTATATAATTTGGTTCATAATCCATTTCTTCCTCTGAAATAAATTAAAATTTCAATATTAATGAAGATAAAATACCATTATGTAATGTTTTGCTTGTACTTTTCTCTGACAATAGTGCATTTACGCACCAAGATATGCAATTTTCCTAGTTTAGGTGCGTTTTAAAGGTTTGCATTTCATACCTGATATGGTACAAATGTATTACTTTCGGTTTTAACATTGATTCATAAGAGAGAAAAATCTCTCACCAATAGAAAACGGTTATCTAAGATGAATTCAAACTTCTGAACAACAACGTACCGCCCTTATGTCTCTTTTCAAACCGGAAACGATTAAAATAAATTAGTTCCGGTTTTAATATTGATCGAAATCGAAAATTATATAAATCTGCTTCCATTTCTTTTCTTTAAAAAATATGTTGATAACAAAAACGCTAATAGGTAAATCGTTCTCTTATATTAGTATCCCAGGAGTAGGTTTAATCACCACTTGTTCTCACGCATACGAAAGTAATAAAGTGAAACACTTAATATTTTGTCCAACAGCAAAGAACTTAAATAATTACAAAGAATCCTTCCTGAAATAGGACATTTAACGTTACCTTTTATAGAACTAAAGTTGTAGATGTAACTACATCCGTTACTAGTATTGGGTTACCATAAGAGAAACCAATACTGTCATAAGAAGAACTGATTACTGATTGATTTGGATTCGGTATCTCAAGAGTAAGTTTTATCTTTATTATCATCTAATTAACTTAAACTTCATTACCATATTTCCCTGGTTCACACACATTTTGGTGTCCAGGTACACACAAAGTAGAAGATAGGTAATCGAGAACTGCATGGAATCACGTTACTCTAGTATTCCACTACCTATCACCACACCACGCGCCAGATGCAATCCCTCTACTCCTGCTTTAACCCTTTCAGCCCTGATTTTTTGTTTACTCTCCGATTTTATTTTTATTTTGTCTTATTAATCTTTTTGACTTAACAAATGAAATACAACCGTCAATTTGTCTGCGGATGTCATATTTAGAGAATTATGGATGAAACATTTTGCGTGTACTAGGGATGAAATACGTATCTAAAATACAAAACTGGCATTAATCCAAAAGATCGTAGTGATCTAGATAGTTTAGAAATTCAAAACATATCACTAAAGCTGAAGGAGGATTTATTGTAAATAGTTTGTTTCGCCAAGAATAAAACAGTCTACGTGGCTGAGTTTAGTCCATCGTGATAGCCTCTGCAAGTACTCTACAAGAAATGTGCGTTGCTTCCTGACAACAGATGAAAGCAAAAGAGAAATAGCGGAAGGTAATTTAGACACGTTTAAAGAATACTGATACGAAAATCCAGCCATTTTGAATCCTCCAGAGTAATTATATTAATCTTAAAATATGATGTACACAAATGTTACCAACAGGTCTGAAAGTTTTAATATGAATAGTGGTGAGAAAAGTGGCAATAATCTACCGGCACACATGAGGCTTCGGCCCCACTCCGAAATGGGAAATAAACTCATAATGGGTGTCTAACTCGTGACATTGGCTCTGGAAAATTAAAAATCAAATCTTTCAGTTTAACGTCCCACGCTTATACTCTTGACCTTAAGGGGCAAAATGATGAAGCAACTGAATAATGATGCAAGAATTGGTGGAATAAAGTATGTTCCACCACAAACTAACTTCACCGGGAATCGAGCCAGGAACCCCACGCACCAGATGTAAGCCATCTGCCACTGAGCCACCGTTCCTCTTGCCGTTTAATCTGGGAGGGTACGTGTGACCTCATCACGGAATTATACAGTTAAATAGCGACAAGTGACACCCCTACTGGCAAAGATGAGGCTTCACTTATCCTCCGAAGTAGGCAACTAAGTCGTTCTTTTGGGTCCGGGAAAGAAAGACTACGTGGTATTCCAACATGATTGAAAGAAGGGTAGTAGTGTGCCTAGGAGGTAGATACATGTTCTACCGAGACGATGATGTAGCCTAGACCTCAAGAGCGTTTTGTAAGTGCTATTGGATCCGAGATGGGACTCTTGTATCCTAGCGTACACTCTTACCTGGCGATGTCTTAGCCAGGGATTAGAATTCACGACCCTACCAGACGAGACACCGCTCTCAAATGGACATTGTCTTTAAAGGGAAACTGTCTAAAGCAGACATTGGTTCTGGTGATGTACTATGTACCTCTTCCGTAAACAGAAGTAGTTTCGTATAGCTTTAACTGCCTTACAGACGAAAGGTATGGTGGCCCCTCCCAATGATAACATACATGTATCATTGGATTCGGAAGGTAGCGTGTACTTGCTACCTAAACTCGTTAAAGATAGGTATTGTTTGTATTGCTTGAACGAACGAGACGAGATTCGTCGACTTGCAAATGAACATGTCTGTTAGCAGACGGTCTACATTAAGTCATTGGCTCTGATGTAAGGTGTGTCTCTACCGTAATTAAAATAAGTCCATTTTTGCTTGGAATATCCCACCGGGAGGAGGACCAAACGGAGACCAAAGAAAGGTACCGATCCCGTTTATCTCGATAAAGATTTCCGACCCCAGTAGAAGAAAGGAAGCTGTACGGAATAATAGACTGGCATCAATCTCAGTTGGTGACTTAACACGTACCACTGAATCCTGGATTAGATGCACGAGTATCTCGAAGTATCCGCGGTACCTTTATGCCAGTAGTGCTACCCAGTGAACGAAAGAGGTAGACACGGTCGGAATGAAGAACTCCCCTGGGGTATGTCTGAGGCTTTCGGATTGGGTTAGACTGTGCTGAGCTGTTTATATACCACCGGCTTATACGAGGAATTTGCCTAACGGTGAGTTTAGATGGGAAGTGAGCTTGCCTTACATCGCTGTGGTACTATGTTCGAAGAACGTGGAAGGCTTTGACTAGCTAGCAAGGTCGCCTCGACCATTATGAAACTATTAGGAACTCAGAACTTTAGTCTGGCCGTGCAGTAGCAATATTTCACCTCGTTACAGAATATGGATTACATCGCAAATTGTGACTCAAGGTCAACGGTCAAACCTTGAAGTTGCGCATAATGCGCAAAGACAGTTCGTCCAAGTTAAGATTAACTATGGGCTGGATGCATCTAGCGGTATCGGACCATTAATTAGTCCGAACAGCCGCAGCTCAGCGTCAAGTGACATGTTGTTGTAGAAAAGTCCACCTAATTAACATGTTTATGTATACATCTGAAATTATATGAACTGGGAAGTTTAACCACTTTGATGAACTTCCGCGTGCACCACTATATACGTGAAAATATACCACACTGCTTCACGAACTACTTACTATCACTGATCATATAAAACGCAAGACATTCTAGTGCACTATTGTCTTCGTTACAACTAATCAAGATTATCTGTTGCCGTATATGGGTGTTCTATTATTTTGCTATATGTACAGTATATGTATAACAGAAAATAGAAATCTTACCTGAATAAGTGATAATATTTGGAGTGCCAGTCAGATGTTGCTGAAAGCCCATTGCAGTGGACATCGCATAACTTTGCCCAAGTATACTGGGGAGAAACTAATACAATATAACACTATGAGAAACAGTTTATATCGTGATTTTCACTAGCAGGAAAACTAAAGAGACAAGACAATAAAATAATTTTAATTGTAGGATGGGGCAATATGAATGGGGCAATATGAACTAGACCACAAATATTAATAACCTAATCATATGTGGTATATACACTTACATAAATATTCCTGAGCAATGAGCAATCATCACAATATACTTATTCACTAATTTGAGTATAATATATTTACTCATTTTTCAAAATTACTTTAATATTTCACTTATGTGATTAGAATGTTCGATTTTCAGGTGACTCTTTCAGAGTTCAGATATAAAATATCTAAATTATAAAACAGTCAACTTATTCTCCGACTGCAGATTTACACTTTAGACACCACTCAGCGTACCACTGGACCCCATGACGAACAGAGTCTTAAATATGCAATGCAAATAAGTTATCAACTGCACTTTGCTTCCCTGATTATTGAAGAATTACTTATTCCCTGAAAAGACGAAACGAGATTCCAAGAGCGGTAGAAATCGGTAGAAAAGTTCTAACGAGGATACTACTCAGGGAGAGTGACGGTGTAGGAGTCTTTGGCGTCCGACGTCTCTTGACCGTTACTAGACGCTTGTTGACAAATTCCAGCAGCATTGCATGTACAGTAGTTCACCGCTGTAACGATCTCCGGTCGTGATTTCGCATTATCGAGTGGAGCATCCTCACTACAGATTAATACACAAACATATAACACCTTTTGTGAGTGAATGTTGTTTCTGAAACCATCCTGAATATTAATTAAGATTCAAAGATTCTTCTGATCGTTAAAGATTGTCATAAAGAATTTACTTTTCATCAAAAGAGATAGTATGATAAAGGAAGTATTACCAGTTTTTCGTTTTCTTCCTACACTCAGACAAATGCATATCGACAGACGGCTGGCATGAACAATGTGGCATCTAAGAGTCCAAATTGTTCATTTTCCATATTATGCAGAACTGGTGAACGACAGTGGTATGATGTATGACTAACTCGTATGGAAATACACGAATACTCTCTGAGGGTTTATTTGCACGGTGTTCTAGTGGAGCTCATTAGAGCAAGCTGTTGGTCGGTTCCTCCGTGGCTGATTTTTTCTATGTTGTTAAACCAGGATGAACTTTCTAGAAACCAATGGTGCACCACTCGTGTCCGAAATAAACTGACAATATTTGTAGAATGTCCCAATTTGAAAATGAAATGAAACATTTAAGTTTTACGTCCTACGGTTTTGTCGTGTAGGCTAAAGGAGACGGTAATTTAAGAAACGAATAAAATTGTGTAATAAAGAAAATGGGAAGGAATCAGATAGCCCCGAGGAAACCCATGCACACGATGTTGGTCTACCACAAAGCTCACTAATGCGAATGGGTTCAAATACACCAGATTGAGCACTCTATCACTGAACCATGGTGGCCCCATATCCAAATGTAAAAGGAAATCCTTCTCAATTCAGTTCTCTTCATCATCCATCTTCACACCTCCCTGAATAGGCGTGCCTGTTTTTGGACATATTTACGGAATTCGTTATGTTGCTCCCGTGATTTTGACTCATACATTAATTGCATTATAGAGAATTGTTTCTCATTCGACGTAAAATCAAACTTTTTTCATACCAATCCATTACACTAAGTGAATGAGAAGAGCATAGTCTACCCATTTTTATACCATGTAAGTCTGTCCAGAACAGTTGATAATTTTTATATTTTCTCACTATCTTCTTCCGTTATTGTGATACAATAGCACAAAAAAATAAGAGTTATAATTTATAACTTAAATATTAAAAATTAAGAAGTTCACAACACAAAAGTGTCTCTCTTGCGCTTTGTTCTACATATTTACTAAAATGATCATATGTGTAACAAGAAGATTCAGGTTGTCTACGCTTTAAAGATTTGATATTTATGAGTTTAATTTTATTTCATTTAATATTCATACTTTTGTACTTTGAAGAGGTGTCCAAAATATAAGCATTTAGTCGCTCAATTTGGATTACAATAATTAAAAGAAAACAATGTCTGTTATTCATAAATTACAAGGACGTATTCCAAATACAATCGCGTAACTTTTCAAAATGTTATACTCAGGGGTGTAGTCAAGGGGGGGCATCGGGGCCATGCCCCCCAAATGGTTTCCTGGCCCCCCCAATTGACCAGCTTTTAAAACATCATAGTAAAAGGAACGAGATTTATTGACAATTAACAATTTATGGTAAAATAGTATGGAGAATATAGTTTTTCCATACCGATCGAAAAATAGTATAGTATCTCTTCCTTATACCGATCGAAAAATAGGATACTTTTTTGTGACAGCAGATTACACAATTTACTGCGATTTATATTTGACAGTTTGAAGACAAACGTTTTAACAAGGCACTACAAATACAGCCATAAAACAAAGGTACCGTACTAAACTGATTTGTAAGTACAGTATATTTTTATATGTTTTAACAAGTGTTTTAAAAGACATAGAGGATGGAAAATTTGGTGAGAAACAATGCTTTTGTTCAATTTGGATTTCATTCGGTCTTTTATTTCTCCTCAGTGTAATAAAATAATTATGTTTGTTTAGTCACGAATAATAAATAAATATTTTTGTCAGGAAACCGTAAAGAAATTAAGTGAAATTTCAAAGAAAATCTATCTTGTGTAGATAGGTTCTGTATACAAGGTCTTAAATTTAAATATAAAGGTAACCAAGAAAAGTTTTCTTTCTTTTTCACCCACCACCTTCGAACATCGATATGTCACCTAACCTGGAAGATCAAAAATAGTCCCCATCAGCATCGCCGACCTTCTAAAAACGTTCTGGAAGGCCATGGAATCCATCGCGGTAGAACTTGGTGGGCCGTGAAACGAAGAAAGTATCAGGTGCATTTTGGACTTTTACTAGAGTTTTGAACTGGCGTCCTCTAAGGTGATTGTCCAAAGAATGGAACAGGTGATAATCGGACGATGCAATACCCGGGGAATATAGTGGTTGCAATATTGTTTCCCATCCAAGGCGGAAAATGGTGTCCTGAGTCATCCTAGCCACGTGGGACTTAGCGTTGTCCCGTAAACGAGGACCCATTTGCAATTCAGAAGTGATGGCTCCAGAGTTTTGAGTTTTTGTTGAGCACAGCTCAATTGCTGACACTACACAGTTGCATTGATACTCTGACCAGCTGGTAGCGGTTCCCGATGCACGATTCACCAAACACACAGGAGGGCCCTCTTCTGGTACAGTGCTGGTTTCGGCTGTTTTGAAATCGGTTCATGGGATGCTAACCAATGATGACGGAGCCGTAGAGCTTGTATAGGACACACTTTTTATCATATGTCAACGCCCTGTACAGAAATGGCTCCGAAACAGTAAATAAACACAGGCGACTGCCATGTTGCCTTCTGGCCCGGAGTCAAAATATGTGAGACCCATCGACCCAACTTGTAGTGTTTCACAAGTTGATGGATGTGCTGCCGAATGGTTTCTCCACACACTGAATTGTAGTCCCAGTTCCTCTTTGTACATGTGTTGGTCTTCTGGCACGTAGTTTTCGGGTGTTTCGTCATTGTTCTTAAACTTGTTAAACCATCGCTGCAATGTCCGCGTCGTCACGACACCCTCACCAAACGCCTGGCATATCTTCTGTCCCGCTACAGGAGCGTTTGACCTCCATTTGAACTCGTTCAGCATACATGCTCTTATGACGCTCTGTGGATGCCCCATGTTCCCTCTGTCTTTACGCAAGTTCACGGTGTGTCTGAATTGCCACAACCAGGTAGTATGTTGGATATACCGATACCAACAACTGACGTTCGCCTTATCTCCACTCGCATTCAACTCACGGTGTGAGGTCCAAATGAACTCAGACCTCCACGAAAAGGAAAAGAACTTTCTTTTTTACCTTTACAGTTATGCACAAAAGTATAGCGTTTAATCCAGGGCAGTAGTTCTTGATTAAGCATAATAAAAACTATCTTGAACATAATTTATGGATAATAATAATAATAATAATAATAATAATAATAAGAAGAAGAAGAAGAAGAAGAAGAAGAAGAAGAAGAAGAAGAAGAAGAAGCTAAAATAGTGTTTTTAGTTTTCCAGATGAAAACCAAAATTTTCCTTTCTTTCAGGCCTCAAAAACACTAGCAGCAACACATTTTTTTTTTTTTTTTTGCTTTGTACATTGTAGCTGGCCCCCCTTAAAAACGACGGGGCCCCCCTACACAAACCTGCTGGCTACACCCCTGGTTATACTGTAGATGCGGTCAAGAATGTCTGTCAGTTTTTATTTTAGTTTTGATATGCCACAATTGTGCTCCAAGGCTAAAACGGACGATGATAATTATGCTGATGCCGAAATCATGGAATCACGACAATGGAGAGAAGGTGGAATATCTCCAGAAATCCAACGCACACGGTATTTGTCCACCACTACTTGAGGAGAGCTGGGATCGAAACAGCACTCTGCTTGTTACCATTCCTGTTAGAGGCAAGATAGTGTAAGGCAGAATTGTCTATAACGAGTGATTCTTCTTATACCCACCAGCTTTTCCGGATTCAGAGCTCGGTAGTGTTTAGGAACCCACTTTAAGAGTAGATCATGCCATTTGAAATCTCAGTGATGCATAAGAAAGAAAACTAAAACCAGGGGTAAAAATGAATCTGAAAAGGTAGGGGGATGGTAGGTAGCCGAATGAAGCCACGCTGTTCCCCCTGCCAAACTTTGCCCATTGTATTTTTATTTTGAAACTTGGGGAACGCCGTACATACTTTTCGAAGTGGGGGACGAGGTCTCCCCGCGTTCCCCCTCACTTATACCCCTGACTAAAACCCAAACGTAAACTCAAGTAAAAATTTAACCAACAAACAGTGTCCACATTTTATTCTATCAAAAGTTCCAATACATTTCAATCAAAAATTTTCTTGTAGATCTTATATCTGGAGAACTACATACAGTGTAGCCAAACCCAAATTACCAGTTAACTCACGACAACTCGATTTAGAGGCAGTTCAAAACTTTTGTAGCCCTGATCCAAAAATTAATTATAGGCCAAGATCACGATCTTTCGATACATTTTTGGGATTTCCTAAAATTCTTGTATATTATATCAGACCATCACAAGATGCGTAACCGGATTTTCAAGCGTTTATTTACTGGTTCTACCTCCTGTTGTTTCATTCAAGTGGTATAATCCTATTGGTAGATTTCCAACTCTTGTTTACTTAATTTTAATTCTTTTAATAATGTGAGAATAATCTCTCTCCAATTTGTGTCATATATATATATATATATATATATATATATATATATATATATATATATATATATATATATATATATATATATATACGGATTCGTCTACTAGTAGTTCAGTTAATAACATACACAATCATTATTCTATTTCACATATTTATTATTTATTTATTTTAACTAAATAAATAAGCTAACAGTTTCCTTTTATTTGAAATAATTAGCAACAAAAACAGACTAATTAAAATGATATGTTGAAAACATAAAACTTTAAATTGAATTTATACTTATATTTTCAACTTTGTTCGAGATAATACTTCAATGTTACGCTTTAAAGTTGATTTTATAAACTTGATTGTGTTTCGAGTTAAATATTTATGTTAAATGAAGTAAATACTTGCCTGTAACAACGTAACGAGAAGAAGCAAAACCATCTTTCCTAGGTTCTGTTCTCTATTAACAGTTACAAACTTCGCTGTATTTGTAGTTTCTTTTATATAAATTCATGTCAAAAGTTATAACGATTAATATTCTCATAGTGATTCAAGATATCGAAAACAAATTTTTTGTACAACTTACAGTAATGCTGAAGTCACTTTTAATAACTATAAATGTGAGCTTTGTTTCATCTTAGATGTGTTATCAACAAACATCTATGTTTTGTTAACATGTGATATTGTATCCTGAAGTGCTTGGTGATCTGAAGTTTCCATCAAAAAGATTTTTATTTTATTTTATTTTTTTGTAACACGTAGTGTCGAGGTCGAAAAATTACTTAATGTAAACACTATTGCAGTGGCTATTTAACAGGGAATCATACATATATACGATATACTCCGAGGTTATATGTTGGGACCGAAATTCTTTTCAATGTGTGTAAACAACAGACACTGCCCAAACTGTTCTGAAGCTGACTATATGAACACGTGATGAGAAGTCCTTATAACGACCTGTGAAATGAAGAATATCCAATTATATTAATTGTTGGATGGCTAACTTATAGAAACAAACAGATAATAAATGAAAGGGAATCATATACAGTGTTTCCAATTAGTACTTTAGTATTTTTTAAGAAAATATTATTTAACTGATATTTTGTAGAAATCTTTAAGTTTTACGTCCCACGATTATGCCGGTTAGGCTAAAGGAGAAGGTGAAGATGAGAAATGAATGAAATGAAGAAAGTGGGAGGAAACGAGAGAACCCCGAGAAAACCCACGCACACGGTGTTTGTCCACCACAAAGTCCACACGGTGTGAGCTGGGATCGAATCAGGGACCCCAATCACCGGAGGTGAATGCTCTACCACTGATCCACCGCGCCTCTAACTGATATTTAGTAGAAAAATGGTTCATAATGTCTAGGCTACTAACCCTTGTTATATGATTATCAATTAAACTATATTACAAAAACACACATTCAGTATTATTTTTTCTACTGTACTAGTTCAAGACAAACACGTCAGACAATATATATTTACTACGTCATTAATTATTTATAATAAAATTTAAGCTTCAATAGATAATAGAAAAAGGTATGTTTTCGATTAAAAACCTTAGCAAATTCACCTTCAGCAGTGTTTATAGTCAACAAGAGAATTTATTTCAAATCCAAGTGCTAATAGTAAAAAAAAAAAAAAAAAAAAAAAAAAAAAAAATTTAATGACTGTATTCTGTAGCTGAAAGTATTAGATAAATGTACTAGCAGAATGTTTCGGTAAATTGAGAAAGTGTGGCCCCACATAGCTAGTCCCTAACGCTCTCGCCTTATCTGCTCGCGGTCTCGGGTTCGATTCCCGGTGGGGCTCTCGGTCGAGAAAGTGTAAAAAGCTTTTTGAGGCAAGCCATCCTGAATGAGGTTTTTCTGATTGTTTCTCATTCACATCAGGCAAGTGCCGAGGTGGTACCTAACATATAGGTCCCAGGCCGTTTCCTTCCCTTCCCTTTCCCTTGATACTGTGCTCGCCGAGGGACGTCATCCCTCAAACGTGACGAGCTAACATGGTCATAGATACCGAAAGCCCAGAAATCTAAATCCTAAATCCCAAATTGTGGAATCTACATTATAAAATAATTGAAATCTTGAGTAAAACGGTGTATATAAATGTAGCTTAATACAATGTGTACTTTATATACCGAAATACCTTAAGGCTCGGTTCAGACGTGCAGAAAAGTCTGTTGCGGGCCCGATTTCTATAGTAGTGGGGTCCCGTGGCTCAGTGATAGAGTGTCCACCTCTGGTTCGATCCCAGCTTGCGTCAAGTGGGCTTTGTGGTGCGAGAAGCACCATTGTACGTGAGTTTTCTCGGAGTTCTCCCGTTTCCTTCCACTTTATTCATTGCACCATTTCATTAATTTATCATCATCATTTCCTTTAGCCTACCCGGTATAAGCGTGCGACGTAAAACTCAAGGATTTCATTTCATTACTGTAGTACTGACATTTTCCGTTATATATTGAGAAAGCGTTCAATATGAGGACTCGCTTAGATTGGAGATGTGAAATTCTTAATGTAAACTCTTAAATAAAAATAATGGATTTAGTGTTTCCGAATAATCCATGTCTAAGGCGAGAAAAAGGAAACATTTTTATAATTGTGACATTTAACGATAGAAGGTTTTGAGGAAATCCCCAATACGTGTAGCACACCACAAGGAGGCAATGCAGCAAACGGAAGCAGAAACAGATGGGTTGATTATTTTGTAAGCGACAGAGGTAGAGTTCTATGGCAAGATAACTTTGTTTAGGTTGTTCTTTATGTAAGAAAACATTCAGTTGTTATCTCTAGAATAGTAACGACGTGCACAATATTATGAATTGTACGAGAAACACAAATATTTCTGTTACATATTGAGCATGCTTTTTATTTTTTAACCACATGAGTGCCCTGATGTTCAACAATTTTCGTGTTAACTCTATTTAAAAAAAAATAGTACATTAACAAATAAAAACAACAATCGTCAGCCGAAAGACGATGTTTTTTCTTTGTTTTCTGTTCTGCTATTACGTTGATGGTTGTTTTGGACTTCAGCGTCCTTTTTGAGCACAGAGGCTATATAATACATGACCTTGACCTAAAGTATAATGCAACGTACGCTATAAACAGTCGGTTCATTCCGGAGTGAGTTGCAAGAAATCTTATCAAAGAAACTGTATTAACAATAAAGGCTTGTTCTCCAAGCGTATTTGTTTATTGTTATCACAAAAAAGTATTCATAGCCTCGCTGCTGGAAAGGGACGCTCGACGAAAATCAAGTGTAAATACTACATGAATATTAGATTTTTACATTGAAAAGTAATAATAATACATACATACCAATGCTGTTTTTTTCTTCTTCTGTTTTTACATTAAATTTCTCACATAAGGTTTCACACACCTTATTCCATGCATCTCGTTTTTATTATTATTATTATTATTATTATTATTATTATTTTTATCTCTATACATTTCGCACTTTAAATTTCATATCTCGTGATACTTTTGTATTTCGTTAATGAATAGTTCTTCATTCAGTTCTTCGCTTTCCATTTCTGCGGGCGCGGGAAAGTCTGCACGTGTGACTTGCCTCATTGCCAGCAATGGTTTTCCGACCCGCAACACCTGTGCGGACTCGCTGCGACCCAGCAGTCCCCGCAACTCAATTTTCGCCCGCTGCGGGCCCGCAGCAGAGTCGTGCGGGAAAGTCTGCACGTGTGGCATGAATGATAAGAACCAATGTATTTCCGGCTCGCGCGGGTCCGCAACAGACTTTTCTGCACGTCTGAACCGAGACTAACCGTTATAATGTGCAATAATTATAAACTATTACATTGAACTAAGTGTTTACGTGACTTTTAATTATATAGACTCTGTATAAACTTAACAATATTTTAACATGCTTCAGTCACACAATCCTATAAAAACAAACTAGATATAAATGCAACATAATATAATGCCTATGATAGGTGATGTTGATTAAAGTTTATGAACTGCATTTTAGATTTTCTAACATCATTTTTTTTTTCTGAGTTGCATTTCTATATACTAAAAGAGAAAACGAAAGTTGTGGTTTATGAAATCATATATTTAACAAATTGACTGGTAAATTTGGTAATCATCACATTTCAGAAATTGTAACACGATTGATTTTGTCTGTTCGAAAGACAGCAGTAATCGAAGATCAGTCACTGATAGTTAGAAATATAGTATATTGATAGTGAAATAGAATATATTACGACGCTATTCCGAAACTTTTTTTTTTAGTAAAACATATTTACCATTTGTGAATAAGTTCTAATAAAAACTTTAAGGTAAGTACTTTGAACATCGAACAATATTTAACTCTGCTTTAAGTCCAATTTACCACTGAGTTTTAAATGCACAGTCTTAAATTTGTTAAGTTAAGAAGCTTTTTTCATTTCTTAATATTGCAGAAATAAGAATAACTGAGCAGAAACTTTTGAATAGACCATGACAGAAAAATACAACATCCTTACATTTAGACGATGTCAAGAAAAGTGACCACGGTTTTAAATATATATTATACAAATGAAAAGACTTATCATAACGAGAAATTGCTCAACCGTTAGAAAGAATAATTAGTATATACCTCAAACTGAGTTGTTGTCAAGTAAATTTCATTAACTCCTTCAGAACCTCGGTGCATAATTATGCACATCGTTTTGTTATATTTAGAGCAGGCAACAGAATTAAGGTAGGGACATGGTGACGCGTTATACACAATTCTGCATATCATTGTAGCAGGATTGTGGCACTGGTCCAACCATCTAGCATCAAAAAGATAGAATTAATTGTGTGTAAAGACAGTATGGCTGGTTGTTTGTCAGCTCGCAAAGGTAAGTCATTGTCTTTTGTATATTTCTAAATTGTAAAGGCCATTAGCTTACAGATTTCATAATAATTTTGTTGTAGAAGACTGTAGTTAAGAACTGGTAAAGTCAATGCATTAAATATACGATTATATTATGCCAAATATACAGTCTGAAATCCTTGTGCATTATTATGCCTATTCAGATCCGAAGAGTGCAGGTTAAATTGTAGGGAGTGGAGGTAGCAATGCAGAAGAGAATCAAATATTAGTAGGGTCTAGTTATTTTTGAGAAAGAATTAGGAATATCATGGTGTAAATTATGATTCATGTTATTTTTTTAATAATTAAATTAGTGTTAAATATTAAATTTCTAAATAGGCGACACAATTACATGGATCACGAGTTTAATTAAAAGTACTGAAAGCAAATAGTAATGTTAGAGACAACTTGTCGTTGTGTCCATAAGAATCCACAAAACGTAGAACAGGGACCATGGCACTTCTGGTCAATGGAACTTGAATAAAAATGGATTAATTTTGGCATATATACCTATATGCCTTCTGCCCATGAAATGTGAAAATTATAAGATATTCGAAGAATATCAGCCAGTAGGCCTCAAAGGGTCAATTCTGTACAACACTCTAAGATGCCAAGAAGACGAGTCTACGGATATTTGCTAGCTATTCTTTCTGGTTAATAGGAGGTACTACCCTCTCTCCCCAGTAAAATCCTGCGGACACCTCTGATCGTTCCTATGGTTCTGCTATGCAAACTTTTGTGTTATTATAATTATGGGAAACAGTCATTTTCCTACACATTTTCGTCTTTGCAGACACATTCAATACTGAAAAAGTAGACAAGATTCTACATTTATCTAATCGAATCTGGAAATGCTTCTTATGTGGAGCTCATCTATGTTGAAAATGCTGAGGAGCTTGCACCATGTCAAACGTCCGGTAGGACTATCCAAGAATGAGCAGACATATTGCATCCTGAAGGTGAAGTTGAAAATTACGTTAATAACTGGAATAGGACAGAGCACACAAGAATTATGTGAAAGTGCTACACCGGACGTTGTCCGATTGTATAACTACGCAGTGGAAGGCGTTGCTCTTTTAAATCAACTAATTTACTTATATCGTATTTATATCCATTCAAGAAAGTGAATTTTTAGACTAATTTTCCATGGAATTGACTTTGTAACTGTAAGCAGCTGGATCGAATGTATCATAGTTGTTCTGCAGTTTCAATCCCAGCGAAGAACACTCTTGACCATTTGCATTTTCGCATGCGAATTGCAGAAAGTCGTTGAGGCCAGGCAAACCAATTGGGAAGAACCGAGAAAGAACTACCAGTGTTGATATTCAAGCTGTGGGCAAACCAACACGCGACAAAGAAGAGCAACGTCCAATTTCAGAAGTTCGTCAAGACATTATTGGTCACATTCGACATTTAGACGGGAACAAGGAAGAAAAGCGTTGTAAAAATGCACTGTGTAACCGGAAAACACATTTCTATTGTGATAAATATATATGCATTACAAAGGATAGAAACTGTTTCGTCATTTACCATCGTAGTACGTAAAGTTCTTTTTACATAGATGAGATGCTAACAATGTATTTGTGTAGTTCTACTATAATTATTTTTATATATTCAGCAACTGTATATATATATATATATATATATATATATATATATATATATATATATATATATATATAGGGTTTTCATAAAGTCTGGACGGATTTAATTCGCTTATAATTTACATAAAAATGCTCATATTGAAATCAAATAAAGTGCAAACGGTAGCGGAACTATTAAATTTTACCTGTAATCTGCACCAGCTCAGTTCGTTCACCGCCACACCTCCAACTGGGCGCCATTTACGTCCACACATTCGCGTAGACGGCGCTGGAATCCACTCACAGCGTTCCGCCGTATTTCATCCGAAATGCCAGCCACAGATGCCCTGATTTTGTCCTTTAAGTTCTCCAAACCACTTGGCTTCTTTGCATAAACTTCCGTTTTCACATGACCCCAAAGCTAGAAGTCGCAGCGGGTCAGGTCGGGTGATCTTGGCGGCCAAGCGGTCGGGCCACCGCGGCCAATCCATCGGTTAGGGAATTTCTCGTCAAGGAACTGTCTCACCTTGATTGCATAGTGAGGGGGTGCCCCGTCCTATTGGAACACGATGTCGTTCTAGATTTCACGTGCCTCCAGTTCCGGAATGAGGTATTTTTGCAACATATCCAGGTACGAATCTCCATTCACGATCTCCTCTTCAAAAAAGAACGGTCCAATCAGATGATCATAGGACACAGCGCACCAAACGTTCACTTTAGGGCTATTTCTCTCATGTGTCTCAAATTCCTTTGGGTTTTCCGTGCCCCAAACGCGATAGTTGTGTCGGTTAACCTTCCCGGAGACATGGAAGGTTGCCTCATCTGAGAACATGATGGCTGAAAGGAGAACGTCGCCATGTTCTAACTGCTTGAGCATGGCGTCACAGAAGTTGAACCGGATGTCCAAATCTTCATCATGCAAATCCTGGACTATCTCGATTTTGTAACCTTTGGCCTTGATCGTCTTCTTGGCTATCTTAAACACGGTTGTCTGTGGAATTCTGAGTTCCATGGACCATCTAGGAATCGACTTCTGTGGGCTGTTGATGATGCTTTCCCTTACCCTGCTCACTGTTGCAGGCGATGTTGGCGGCCTCCCACTTCGAGGACGGACCAGGACGCTTCCTGTCTCCAAGAACTTAGCATGCCACTTTCGGATTGCACTCTCAGTCGGTGCCGGCTTTTTGAACTCTTTGGTGAACTTTCGACACACCAGACAGAATTGGTGATTTTAGCTCTGCATACCACAGAACACATTGCGCTTTCTCTTTCACCGACGCCATCTTTGATACGGTAAAAAAAATAGTCTTCTCAGAGGAGTTTTTCATTTATTTATTTATTTAAAATACACACACACCAATACAGCTTACAACTTACTTTTAACAGTCAACATTGAAACAATAATGAAAACAACAATGGATGGAATTTGGTAAGAAACTGACACTTGCCCTCCCTCTCCCTCTCTCAACGTGTTCAGAGTTGCCGCTTATCTAACAGTGTTGCCAAATAAAAATTTAATCCTTTCGCTACCGCTTGCACTTTATTTGATTTCATTATGAGCATTTTTATGAAAATTATAAGCAAATTAAATCCGTCCAGACTTTATGAAAACCCTGTATGTATATATATAAATTTACTTTTGATATACTCAAATTATTTTACTCATATCCTTAAATTGCAATTTGAATGTGTCATATGACGGTTTAAAACATTTTTATTTAGAGAAAAAGTAGTAAAAGTAGCTGTTATATATGCGTTCAGAAATTAAAATGTCATATATAATGTACACTCATGTCCAAAATTATTGACGCATGTCTATAAATATATTGTTGTAGGGATATAATTTGATAACGAATTCGCCCGGTATTTCTTATTAATATTAGTATGTGTATAATCGGCAAAGAAATATATGTAGAAAATTTCATGTCAAAAGAGCAGTAAATAAAAACAATAAAACAAAAATAAAACTTTCTTGTCCATTTAGCAATATTTTGTTTTACTCATTCTAATTTTCGTATTTATAATTCTTTTCCTATGAAATTTACCACAAATATACATTTCCTGATTATACACATAGTATCTGTATTAAAAGTATCCTGCAAAATCATTATCAAATTATATTCTTACAAGAAGACAGTTATAGATCATTTTGGACAAGAGTGTACATCTAGTACAATTGGGCATAATTATGCACATCAAAATTTTGGAACTTCCATGTCAATTTTCGAAAAAATAAATATTTTATGTCAATCTGTATACTATAATGATGGTAAAATTGTATTCAAAATATTTTTTGTGCAGCATATAATAATTCAGGTCTGAAGGGGTTAAGATATACATCCTAAGAAAGAAGAGGGAGTCCAAAATGTATGAAATTAATAATGTTTCTCACGTTAGGAAGACGAAGCTTTTTGTATAAATTGTGTGGGCAAATTTCGAAGCTCTTTCAGAAATTCCTTTTTTCAAAGGGAGAAAAGAATAATCTCTCTAACTTTTTCTCAGAATTAAGGAATGATATCGAGGTCGTATGTATCCTTATCATAGCAAGACGGATGTTCCGTTTGAAATGATGTCTTTTAACAAAGCGATTTTAGCAATTGGCTCCAGTTATTTATTCATTTATTTATTTACCATCTTACATTCATTAACATGTCTATAATAAGGGGAAGAGAGGTTTAAAAGGTATAGTACCTTACGAGCACTATGTTTGAGAGGTGTAATCGTCGCTTATATGACGTAGAGACTGTAACGTGAATTTTCGTTGATCTCCAAGGGGAAAAAATGTAAAAGTATTTAAAGAGAAAAATAACTGCTCGCCTTGATTAATTGGTTCGCATTTTTAACGCTAGAGTGACCCTTGTCTTGGCCTTGACTACCTTTTCACTGATTGATCTACCATCTGCTGGCTGAACCGTAAATCTCTAGTATCGGGCGTATGCACGCTAGATACTCTGATAGGTAAGCTACGGGATGGTTTAGCATTTTTCCTTTCCCTTTAGAAATTCTTTAAAATGAGTTAAATGTAACGAAAATAAAATGGATTGAAGCAAAAATAAGAATATTCACTTTTATAGGAGGCTAACTTTTTCGACCAAAGTTTACTAAATTGTATCCTATTATTTTCCCCCTGTAAGTTGTGAAAATTCTTTTTATTTTTGTGCTTTGGTAATGTTAAATATACGTATACTAGGGATGGCCGGATCCGGATCTGGCCGGATCCGAAGAACCGGATCTGATTGGGTCCGGATCCTTTGGATCCGGATCTCGGATCTGGATCCGGATCTCGAATCTCGGATCTGGATCCGGATCTCGGATCTGGATTCGGATCTCAGATCTGGGTCCGAAATTCGGATCTGGATCCGAAATCCGGATCTCAGATTTTTATTCTTATCCAAAACCACATCCTACCCAAATTATGATAAACTTGAATATCTAAAATTCGCCGAAAGTAATTTCACGAAGTCCTCACAGTGAAGAAGAGAACAGAAAATTAAGACGAATATTGGCAAGTCTATTTGTTTCCTTCGTTCTACTCTAAAGATCAAATGCTTGGCTTACTTTAAAATATATATATATATATATTTGAAACCGGAGTACAAAACTCTAATATTTAAAAATCCTCAATACACCTATTTCATTGACAGTTAAGAAAACATAAACAGTTAAGACAAGTATTGACTAGTTTTTACGTATATTTATCTTGCTCAGTCTGCTCAAAATATCAAATGTATATCTTACAATTAGATTTAATAATTATTTAGTAAATCACAATATGAGCACCGAGAATAAACTATGAATTTTGGTGCCCCTTATCTAGATTTGAAATTTCGGATTCATACATAGAATCAGGCTGAAATATAAATATTTGAGATCTGGAAACCGAAACATCTGCTAGTACCAAGATCGTAGCCGTTTGTACCCAGGTAATGCGAGCGGAATGCACTTGCACTAATTCCGTATGTAGTTTGGGGAACACGAGAAACTAAAAACAGATAAATATTCTTTTTCAGGGGTAAGTCGCGCTTTAACATGACTTTTCATGAGTGTTGTGTTCAAATATGAAAACTCTAATGGCGACTTGTTTGAAATAAAGGCCTTTTCATTTTTAACAATAGGTACTTTCACATTGGGGAAAAATTAGCAAGACACATTCCACTGATTAGGGTGCTGATTCTTATGGAAGCTTTCACTTTTAAGTGGATATTTTCGATCAACTTACCTGTAATAAATTAACTGTGTAAAAGTATCTGGTTTAAATATAGATATATATAATCTAATAGTTTTTAAGTTCATTAAATTCCAGGCCTGGATAATTATTTAGGTGCTTATATATTTATATAGTTTCTAATGTTTATATAATTTGTATAACTTATTTGTATATAATTTGTATCATATTTATCATATATTTTTTTAAACCTTAGAGAGCTTGCCCTTAAAGATTTACTTCTTAGATAGAAACACTGTTACATTTGCTTCCATAGTTTAGGAATCGGATACGTGCTTGTTAACTGTTAGAACTTCAAGGGGGGAGGTTGATAGCGTCGGTTTTTTTCAAATTTGCAACGAACTTTCTTTATTTTAGCTGGAGATCTTTCCGTTCTTGGATGCTGCCACGTGTGAGCCGGATCGTATATATACCGAGCTGTTTCGCTTGGTAGGCGTTCTTCTGACGCTCTGGACCACATGGTTAAGTTCGACCGACGGTCCTAATGTCTGTTGGATCAACCAATTTTTTTTTAAGCTATGCTGTTTAAGGCTGGCAGGTTAGGATGGTCTCTCGGAATGACCAAGGATAGGGAATAGGATTTTTTGTAAATAACTTAAGAGAAGTTTTCTGGGGAGAATTCTTTTTTGTTTGATAGGTTAATTTTAATCACGCCGAGGACGTGGGGATATATATTAAATAGTTTTTTTTTTATTATTTAGAGATATTTTTTTATCTCTTGGATAGGCTTAATAAGGAATTCTAATTTCGAACTCAAATGGTTTTGGGTTCGAGACCCCTCTGGATTGAGAACTTTGTTTCTCGAGTTAAAGTTTATTGTTTTCTTTTTGATTCCCTGATCCTAATCCTGTGTTAGTGATTATCTCTTGAAAAAGAGATAAGTTTCTGGTCTCTTTTAGAGCGAGACCTTTATTAGGGCAAGTCCTAATTTTTGGTGGCCATTTTATTGTCTCATAGAGAGAGACTTGGCTAGGGCAAGGTCCATATTAAGGGCCAGTTTATAGTCTCATGAAAGAGACTTGTTTATTACCTTAACTTAACCTCTTACCTTGTATTGTTATTTAGCCAGGTTTTCCTTTTTGCAGGTTCTCTAGAGTTCTGGAGACCTGTGTAGATAGGCCGAGCATTTTCTTTGATTCAAGGAATTGCTTTTAAAGTGATGGCAGAGTGGAGCTGTTCCGTTAGAGAGGGCAGAGAAACTTATGCCACAGGACCCTTATAAATTAGAGTATAAACTAGCATGTATTCGTATCTAAGTAGGGAGTGATGGGTTCAGAGTTCGATCCCTCACGGGTAAAGTTTTCAGAGTTCTGAAAGAGAACTCTTTTTCCTCTTCTCATAGAGAAATTTTCACTTTTTTTCCCATATCTAGTCTACGAATAAAATATTATAAAAGCCTAAGTAATGTTTCGTTCTTTAAAACAAAAATTTCCCTGTGCCCGGATGTAATAAGAATAATATTAATCATACCCTAGATAATTAAGTTTTTTTTTTTTTTTTTAAGAGGAGCCAGTGAAGAAGGATTGGCTAGATTTAGTCCTTTATTCTGTGTTTTCATCTATGTAGTATATTGTTCTTACAGTTCAGTTTGAAGAAGACTGTGAGAGAGAGGAATCAAAAAGGTGTTTTGTGCCAAAGTAGTATTAGAGATACTGCTTAGTAGTGGCGTAAATATATATAAAGAGCATTATTATTTTAAATACTACACACTTGAACCGGAAGATTTCCTCATGTGGGTATCGGATTGCCACAATTCACCTTGCTGAAAGACATGGCTTATCAGGAGGTCGGCCAAGATTCATTTGAACTTAGCCTGTAGACTGCTTCTGGTCTCAATTATTCCCATACAACAAGACTAACCATATATAAAGTTGGTTCGGAATGATTTAAAATATCACTAATTGACCTTAAGGGGATAATCGTGATTTAAATATTCGTAAATCAGAAAAAATGTGAAAGTTAAGCGTTAAAGTAAATCCGATAATTCCGGAATAAAGAGATTTATATGCCACCTAATGATAGCAATAAAACTCTTTATGTAACATTTTCAAAGCTAAGATTAACAGTTATCTTCTTGAAGAGGATTTACGGCAACATAGAATATTATAAATCCAATTATTATAAGTAGTACCTCTGGCAGCCCCGCATTTCACATCACCATCACCCTTCATCCTGACAAGTGGGCAATACACTTACCCACAATGACTTTTCAGGCGTTCCAGTGACATCAATATCTCAGTTTGGGTTTGGGATCATGCTTCGGTGAACCTTGACTATCACCATCAGCAGCTATTACAGAATCAGAACTTATTTCAGTATTAGATAATGTGGGTAACTATGGTTTTTCGTCTATAGAAGTCGGAGAGTGTATGATATTATCGCAGGAAATATTTGATACATAAGACTTAGATTGTCAGTATTTAGGAGCAACTTTTAAAATAATCAGTTACTTTAAATGTACTACAGATTAGCCGATAAAACCCGACAGCCATAGTCGAGTGGTCTGCGGCATTAAGCTGTGGATCGTTTACTGTAAATGTCTTGGATTCAAATCCAACTTCGGGCATAGGTGTTTTTAACTGTCCTTGTTTACTTCTATGTCTGTGTGGTGTCGTAATGGTTACAGTGTAATCCGTGCAAAGCATTCAACAGGTTAAATAATCTGATAAAAAGCTGTTACTTTTTTATATATAAAAAACAGTGGTTAGCGCGTGCCTTCGGTGCCCGTGATCATGGGTTCAATTTCCGGAGAGGCACTCAACAATTTCGATGTTGACCCAGCATCGTGAGGACAATTGGAGAGTTATCTTAAGTAAGAGGTAGCGGACTCCAGTCTAGAAAGCCGGCATTAGGGACTTCGGGTGTCGATGCGTTGACTACACCTTCCCACTTTGAACGTAAGCCCGTGGTAGGAACCAAAGAACTGTCGTGCCAAGAATTTAGTTTGTTTTAATTATCATAAATGCCTTCTTTATTATTAAATTTTATCCAATATTTTCTTTTCAACTGGTTTGCGTAATTCAGAGCTAGCTACTTGTTTTCTTTTTAATTCATGTTCATAGTTAGCACAACTAATCACTAAGGAAAAACAATCTTTTCGATAAAATTCTCCTCGCGTCTTTAGTTATTTTTAGCTTTTTTTAAAGCTGAATGGCGTTTTATCACTTTCCCCTTGCTTTCCCTATTTTTTTCTGGTTTTACCTATGTTTCTTTTGCATGGACATTGCGCCTATATGCACATGCTTAGTATGTTCGTTTACAAAAGCGGGCCATTTTCCTGCCACTATAGGAAGTAAGAGTGCACTGTATCAGAGAAATATTAATTGACGTATGTGAGTGAATATATCTGTGACGAAGTCATAATTACTCAGTTTTTGCATCGTACATAGTTTCCTCATCCTCATTAATCCTCACCCCCGCTTCCTGAATTCCAGTTCTAGTATTCTTTCTTGATGGGGGACTGATGTCTCATGTAGGCTTATTAACTATAACATCAGCAATAAAGAAAGTAGGGTTTAATTTGCACTAATTTTAGAACATTACGTTAATTAAATAATAATAATAATACTGAGCGAGCTCAGGCTACTTGTTAGGATTCTTGCTTCGCAATTGGATAATATCTGGTTCGAATTCGGAGACCAGCCATCCTGACTGAGGATTTTCCAGGGTTGTTCCTCAGTTATACTGGGCAAATGCTAGGTTAGTACCTTGATCTAAGGCTCTGGAGACCTTCCTTCCATTCCTTTTCCAATGTTTTCATCTGTTGATTATTACAGTGTAAAGTGGCCTCTGAGGATGTATCTGGTAGCTTATAGTAAATAAACAATAACGATGTAATATATCTTCATGAAATGTGTGGGTTAATTTAACTACAGCCTTACAGTCCCAATAGATAGAACTAAAGTTTTAATATCAATTTCCTGGCTTTTAAATATTATTTTCATATTTTTTCAGCTTTCAATTTTCTCATGTATGTTCCACCGAGAATTAAACCTGAGATCACATGAACAAATGCGAATATGTTAAATATTTTTTAAACACTTTAATATACAAAACACAAAACGCTTCAATGATACGATGCATGGATATGTTTTGGTTACGTCCTGCAATGTATGATTAATGAAGCCAGGAGGGTGAAGAAAAAATAACAGAAATCTCTTTTATATTTACTCCTTCAACAAACTCCTGACCTCAGAAGGGCAAGCCATAAGTTAGGTAATAAAGTTATACAACGAACACAACCATATCGCTCTTCTGAAATTCTCGTGTGTATGTTTAAAAATCTACTGTTGTTCCACGCCAACCAATCTATATTTTTGTTGTATATACCTTCGAAGTGAAAGATATTCATTATTACATTTGTTGGTGGTTGGACTCATGAGTCAGAAACTACTTTTAGTAAAGAGTTTGTTTTATCTACTATCCCTGCGATTAGAAGGGTCTTATCTAAAAGATATTTCATTTGTAAATGAGAAAATAAAAAAGTTTATTTTCTAAGAATAAAATAAATATTTTCAATGTGAAGCTAACATTAAGTTTCGAAGAGGAGCTAAACCGAAGAATTTGTTACCATTTACATCAGTTTTCAGACAATTTAGTATACTCTGAAATGGGAAGAAGTCAAAGTTGGAAACATTTTACTAAAGAGACTTCGATGTAAATATTGCAAGGTTAAAATAAAATAAAGAACAAAGGTAGCACAAACGTGTTATGGAAACATTTAAAAGCACAGCAACCTACTATATTAGTGAATCTGAAAAAAGTTTTGACGAATTTTAGATATTCAATTTTATTATCACAATTTCAGATCCAGATCCGAGATCCGAATTTCGGATCCAGATCCGAGATCCGAGTTTCGGATCCAGATCCGAGATCCGGACCCAGATCCGAGATCCGAATTTCGTATCCGGACCCAGATCCGAGATCCGAAATTCGGATCCGGATCCGAGATCAGGATCTGGTTCCGGATCCGGCAAGATCGGGATCCGGTTCTCACTTTTGGCCATCCCTAACATATACCGCATTGACTTGATACCTACTATTTAGTCTTCCATTTCAAGCGATACATTTTTCGAGTCGAGACATCATTTTTACAGCCATTTTCTAGACGAGACAGCAACAAATCTTGTCTCGTGCGCATTCCTACAAACTTTACCCTATCATCTCATGCGGTGGCGTAATTCGATCTCTATTAATTTTTCTCCAGTAAAAAATGTTCAACTGACGTAAACGACATACATGTATTGCTTGATACTTTACGTAAAGACGTAAGTGCCATTGGTGTCACTTACGCCTTTACATAATATAAAATGTGTAACGTAATTGGTCATTAAGTTTCCTGGCACTGTATATTAAATGCTACTGAGACAGTTTTATTCGGTGACAATGCAGCTTTTTATGCGATATCTTTGATGGTTGCTATTATAATTTTAGTACAGTCGATTTTGATTTTTCAGATCAATCAGCGGTTATAGTTTCACTATTATAGACAAAAATCCAGGAACACTTGCAGTCAGATACAGCATTAACACACTTAAACAGAGACTCTCATGAATTAACCACGTATTGTTTTCTCTACATGTTTCTGAACAATAACTATGGATGTGTTAGTGAAGTGTGAAAATGCCTCTTTGAATGTAGTACCATCCAAAGATATTGAAACTGTTGATAACAATGCATTATGCAAAGGGGTTAAAGTTAAGATATTACTATCAGGCTGCCCAGGGGCGCCCCGATCGGCCCTTCCCCCCCGGAAGAGAAATCTTTCTTATTTTATATATATAAATAAAATCCATCCCAAAGTTTGGAGCCCTTAAAAGTAGCATTTTGACAACCCACCCACCCACCCAGAATTCGGTCCTGGATCCGCCCCTGAGGCTGCCACGAGAAAGATACTATTGAACTGCGATTGAAACTGAATATTCGGCAGAGGATCCTGCATCAGAACAATCCGAGTCAGAATCCATAGATCCCTCTCTCTGTTTTCAAGAAAGCAGTACCAATGAACATACTGAAAGAAGATACGAAGAACTCTGAAGATAAGAACGAAAGTGATAATATGAAGTTGAATATAGGAACTTACGTGACGATTATTCTGAAGATAAACAGGAAAGTGTTCAATTACCTTATAGTAATGACTCTGATCATGACTCGCTATACATACAGCAATGTGAATACTTACACTGTAAACGTGAATATTCCAATAATTGGCTTCTACGTAAATTTTGACAGCTTGGCACATGCTGAAGAGGTCTTTATCCTATGTCAATTGGAACCTTTACTAAGATTGCTTCCATACCACGTGCACTCAATGAAAGTTGAAGGTTTCGAAGACTATAAGAGTATTCCGAAAAATGTACATATCTGTGAGAAAATTTGATTCTGACAATAAAGTAGATTGGACGATGGTCCGGGAGGTAATGGTGATCAAAGAGGAATATCAGAGATTTTCATAAAAAACAAGTCACCTCTGTTAACATTATGAAAAGCTATCGCTGAAAAGATATAGGGTACACTGAAACACACACTGCCACAACTTAAGGGTCTTCACTACAGCGAAATTAAACTACCGCTAATTTTAGAGTTTTTCTGTAATATCCTCAAAACAAATAAAAATATTCGAAAAGTAGAAACGTAGTGAACTATACAATACGATTTTGCATGTGATACCGTTATCACAACTCATCTATCTGCTTTCGATTTGCAACTGTAGATAGATTTAGCATTTTTTGCGGATTCTGTCAATGGCGGCATACGAAAAGCAGATAGGTGAAATGTGGTAAAGGTATCACATGCAAAATTGTATTGTCTATCTCACTACGTTTCTACTTTTCGAATATTTTTATTTGTTTTGAAGATATTACAGAAAAACTCTAAATTTAGCGGTAGTTTAATTTCGCTGTAGTAAAGACCCTCAATGTATCTCACCCTCAAATATCGGTGGAAAGATTCAAGGATTTAATGCAGTTGTACTCAGGAGCAACCCCTGTTACCCGTGACAACTACTCTCAAAAATTTTATCAAGACCTTTTACTCTGGTCAATATTTCAGCATTGTTTTTGTTTGTTTGTTTGTTTGTTTGTTTGTTTTCATTTACAGTTTTTCAAAACTATTAATAAACTTTGTAATACACTTATTGAGAAACTGAATTTGTACTTTGGTCACATAATCAAAACGTATTATTTGTACTTGTGTTAGCAATGTAAGTTTTATTTTACATTATTTCTTAGGATCCATTGTACCAGCAATTTGTACGAGTACATAATAAATTAATAAACTCAAAATATTTATAAAAAAATCAACGTTAAAATAAGACACTTTAGTCATGTATTAAGAATTTTTGGGAGGCTAATGGATTAGTGGGCTCCCTTCTTGAGGCCGTAGTTACGGGTTCAGTTCCCGCTTGAGCCTATTCAATACAGTAGTTCAGAGCCCACTTTACCAAAAACTGTATGCCCCGTCCGTACAAGCTCACCAGTTCAGTCATTTATTCACGTATTAATAAAGTTACAAGTAATTAAGGCGTAAGTGCCAGATTGTATATATAACGAACAGGTGTATATCCGTGTAAGGCATGTTTCTAGTGTGATGACGTCATATTAAATGAACACGTACAGGTCTTCGAAAGAGCCATCATATATCATTTATACAGGGCTGTTATTTTGAAGCTGTAGTTCTTAATTGTGTTTGTAAAACGGTTCAATTGTACAGAAATTTCTTTAAATTGGCTCTTCTGTAAAATTATACTTTTGGCGCTTACGATTGTACGTCATGCAAGCGACGAAAATGGTAGACAATATATAAGCCATGCATTTTTAAAACGTGAGCACATGCCCTATTTTCTTCAAAAATTCCGCTTGAAGGTGAAAAGAGAGCAAGAACGGGAATACCGTGTAAATTGAAGTTTATAATATGTTTAGTACTTACTAGTATATGGCCATCTAGCGTTCGCTGTAATTCTATCAAACAATTTAGAGGCAAGTCATCTCAACCCACATGCGATATTTTAGATCCAAGTGCAAACGGGACCAAAGGTAATGAATGCTTGAAGTTTAGCATTAAAAGTCAATAGAAAATGGAATTTGATATGCATGAAAAAAGACGTTAACTAGTTTTCAATATATCAACATCTGTTTAACAGATTACTCACTCCAGCCCCTCGGCTGTTTACTACTTATGCCTTAACTGCTCCTCTGGTTTATAATTGAGCTAACCGATTAAAGCTGCAACAAACCTTGTATTTTATTGACTTTTAATGCTAAATTTTACTTCAAACCTCATCAGGGTCGTCGGTGGGGCCCCGGGCACCGCAACCAGGGGGGTACCGGGACGACAAATAAACAAAATTCAAGTATTTCAGATTATGTTGGAAAATGATTTTTTTTTTTCAAAAATAATTTTAATTCAGATATTTTAATAATGATCAGGTCACTGCTAAGTTAAATTTATTTATTTCATAAGGACAACACAACAGGCTTATCCCTAGGAACATCAGGGGAAGGCTTCTGAGGCCCTGAGTTTTTTTGAAATGTAGTTTTTAAAGTAAGCCAAAATATCTTCAGATTTTAATGCCCAGTTATAGTGACGTGTGAATAATTATCCATCATACACTATTATACAAACACAAATATACATCGTTTAATTATGCAGAAGTTATTGCCTGACAATTGTTTTGAATTTGTTTTCGGACATACTAAATAATCTACCACATAAAATCTAATCATTTCGTTATATGAAATACACATTCTCCACAGAGGAGACTTACGTAATATGTTAGTTCTTGCTTTTCTGCGATAGAATGCCCCAGTATTTGCTGTTCTAGTCTTATCTATTGGGATATCTAATAATACTTCTGAAACAAATCTGGGTAGTCAATTTTACCGTTAAATAGTTTATGTACGAACAACAGATCAAACACCCATTTCCATTTTTCTGGTGTTTGAAAACTAAAATTCGTTACTATGTCTTCGTAGGGGACATACTTTTGGTAGAAACCGATTTTCTTGTATGCAAGCACTTTTAAAAATTTAAACTGTATATTTTCTATTGCATGGGAGTATTTAGTAACATTTGGTGTCCAAACAGCAGGACAGTATTATAATTTTGACCTCACATACAAAAATATAACCTTATACTCGTAAACGTTGATTGTTTGTAGAAATCCTGCCCTATTCTATAAATTAAACCTAGGTTTCTATATGCACCACTCGTTATTTCGTCAACGTGTTGAGCAAAGGTTAATTTGCTATCAAATATAACTCCTAGATCTTTTACAGTATTTCGGGTAGACAAGGAAGTGCCACTTATTGTATAGGTAAAGTTAATTGGTGTTCTTTCCTCATGAAACATACAGATTTACGTTTGGACACATTAAGTACTAATTTGTTCTTATTACACCATATTTGAACTCTTTGTAGATCCTATTCAACTTATCCGCAGTCATCAATTGAACTTACTTTGGAGTATAATTTGAGACTGTCGGCTAAAAGAACTTGAGAAATTGTAATACACAGACAAAATATCATTAATAACAAGAAGAAACAAAAGGGGACCTAGATTAGATCCTTGAGGGACTCCCGATAGAATATTGAATTCGAAAACTACAGGAAATATAAAACATCGTCTAGTATTATTCAACTGGAAATCTCTCCAGCCCTTTGTGAGGAGAGTTTTTTTTTTTTTTTTTAAAAAAAAGCTTGGAACTTAATATTTGCATATTCTATGCTGTTACTATGTTGATGTGTATCAAGCTCAAAATAAACATGAATAGCCCTCGATTTCAATAATTCAAAACCATGTTTTCATTAAGTTTTATGTTTTAACTACGAAAGCCATCCACTTTAAAAAAAATTGACATAATACCAACTTCTTTTATGTTACATTATGATCTTAAATTCCATATTTAAATCTAGGAGTACAGAATAAACTCTGGTTGTTTCTCATAACACACTGGGGACGGGGAGCCTTGGGATTCTCGGCCTGGGCGCTTACAAACCACACAACAGCCCTGAACACCATAATTATCCCCCGTGTGTATTTCAACCTCAAATTTTGTTTAGGCACAGTTACCCATTCTCTAAATAATGACAAAATCCGAAAGGGGGAAATACCTGACCAATTCTTAGAAACCTCTAGCCGGTTTTGTATCGTGTTACTTTCCTTACAATCCATATTCTAAACGGGGAAGGAGAATTAAAAATGTAAAGCAAACAAAAGTGTATTTTAAGAACTCATCATAGGAAGATGAAATTCAGCATATAAACTCATTATTTAAAATGTGTGATACGTGCTACACTTCTTCCGAAAGCGTTTTCTCTAGGAAAAAGTGGATAACTGCTACAATACGTTACTGTCCCATTTTTTAATAATAAAATAGCCAAAGCAGGGAAAAGTTTTAACTATTTAAACAGAGCACTTAGATTTACTTAAGCTGCTATCATTTCAGCCTCTATCCTTTTTGAGGAACGAATTTAAATGTTTCATCAATAATATTTCTAAAGCTTGTTTTTTCTCTTGGGAAGAACGGGAATTTCAACTAGTTTGAAATTTAAATTAAATAATTTTTTTGAGTTTTAGCCTCTCACGGTGAGGCTAAAGAAGATGGTGAAGATGAGAAATAAATGAAATGTTAGAATAGAGAAAGTGGGAGGAAACGGAAGAACCCCGACAAAACCGATGAGCACGGTGTTTATCTACCACAAAGTCCACACACCGCGCGAGCTGGGATCGAACCAGGGACCCCCACTACCACGGAGTCACCGCGGCCCCTTCAACTAGTTTGTGTCTGGCTTTTAAATACTTCACCAGCGAATATTTTTAAAGGAACTGTCTATTCTATTTCATGAGTTTTAGAATATATTGAAGAAAGTTTTGACTCTATATTAGGAATGAAGATGGACATTTTTTAGAAACTAAAAATCCAAACTTTTGATCCCAGTGATTGATCACGGCGAACATCTTTTATATCCATATTTGTTATCTTGATCTACTTTCGGGTTTACGTAGAAATTGCTCCTCACATGATTTTAGGTTAATTCCAAAACTTCACGGATTACAAATAAGCTATCTTCCCCCAGTCTCACGATTTATAGGAGACTGATGGGTTTGTAAGTTTAGAAATTGGATTCCTCTTTAGCGGCGAAACTATATGAGACATGGACCTGCGGCGTAAGTGTGATCTCTAAACAAATGAGCTCGAACCGGGTATCGAATCCAAGTTTCCCGCACAGAGCTCTAAGGTTAGAAGTAGACTTCGATGTTTCCAACATTATCGTTGTAACATTTTTTTAAAGTTCATTATAAATTTACCATTGTCTTCTTTAGTAAAATGTCAACCATAAAATGTTGCTTTACTTTTGAATCTTGTACGAATATTTCCAAATGGAAAGTTCCAAGGTTCATACTGACTTTTCACTCAGTAAGCGCTAAATTATTGATCATAGTCTGACTAGATTACTGGACGATTTTTTTTCCAAGTACTGAAATTTGGAATAGCGTCACACGAGTAGAATATAAATCACATATTCTCTCTATTGTCTCTTTATTTTTGTCTCTATTCTCTCTTCTCTTTATTGTCTCACACACAGACCAGTATTCTATTGGCATAATCTGTAGCAGAACTTCATTTAAAAAATACTTCAACTTCATACGCCTGATCACGTTGTTTTGCCCTCTCGTCCTATAGCGTCCGGTATTGATTGTCTCAACAAATGGTAAGGGTGAGAATTGAAAACATGAAAATGAAATGAAATCTTTAAGTTTTACGTCCCACGCTTATGCCGGTTAGGCTAAACGAGACGGTGATGATGAGAGATAAGTGAAATGGTGGAATGAAGAAAGTGGGAGGAAACTGGAGAACCCCGAGAAAACCCACGAGCACGGTGTTTGTCCACCACAAAGTCCACACGGCGCGAGCTGGGATCGAACCAAGGACCCCAAGCACCGGAGGTGAACGCTCTACCACTAAGCCACCGCGCCCACACCTCGACAGTCTCACACCTGAATGAACTCCAAATGTTTCATTTAAAAAGAGAAAAAAATATGATTTAAAATGGTATCTGATTATGTGAGAAGTATTTCGTTTCTCTACAGAAATAAAATTAGTAGCACCCACAATAATAAGACATGATTCAATAAATAAAAAAAATGAAATGAAATCTTTGAATTTTACGTTCCACAGTTATGCCGGTTAAGCTAAAGGAGACGATGATGATCATTAATGAATAAAATGGTGGAATGAAGAAAGTGGGAGGAAACGGGAGAACCCCGAGAAAACCCACGCACATGGTGTTTGCCCACCACAAAGTTCACTTGGCGGGGGCTGGGATCGAACCCGGGATCCCAAGCACCAAAGGTGAACATTCTACAACTGAGCCACCGGGACGCTGATTCAATAAATAAATCAACACATAATATTACTCTGATCCTTAACATACTTCTTCACATTCATTTTTTTATACAGAGGAGTATTTTGTCCTAGGTTTAATTGGTATTATTAAAAGTGCCTAGAACTAGATTCAGTTTATGGGGACTAGAATTTTAACTTGCATAAACCGGACGTGTATATACCAGGGAACCTGTCAACTTTTGATTTTATATTGCATTAGGTGTTATAAACATTTTGAAGTTACGGTACTTAAGAGGTCTCATCACTGCGAAATTAAAATACCGCTAATTTTACAGTAATTATGTAATATCTTCAAATAGATAAAAGATAATCGAAAAGTGGAACAAGACCCCCCTAGACAGTATTATTTTGCGTGAGATACCGTTATCACGACTCATTTATCTGCTTTCGATTTCCAGTGATTTAGAAAATCGGCATTTATTTTCGCGTTTCTAAATAAAAGCAAACGAAAAGCTATTAGGTGACTCATGATAACAGTACCCCATGCAAAATAACATCGTCTAGGGAGGTATTGATCCACTTTTAGATTATCTTTTATCTATTTGAAGATATATCATAATTACTGTAAAATTAACGGTATTTTAATTTCGCAGTGATACAGACTCTTATTCTTAATAATGTCATTTCTGTCATTTTTTACTGCACATCTTATATTAGCTATGTAATTAATGAAACAAAGAAACCACACGTAAGTTTTTTAAAATATTTATTAACCTATACCACATACACTAACACATCATCCCGCATTTATAAAGATCTATGTACAAGTAACATATACAGTAACACACAACGAAGATTAAAACAGACATATTTAATATCCAATAAATCTTTGATTACGCCTTTCATCTTCCTGTGTTTCATCCAAGTACGCTGAAAAGTAACAAAAATGAAGATTAAGAAATGTTAAAGAGAGTAAGAAGTTAATTAAACTAAAATTACTAAACAAATATGAGTATGAGTAGGTGGGATTAATGGGGACGTCAGCAAGGAGGCTATGGCTCCCTAAGTTTGATAAATATTTATAATCAATTGTGTGCTAATATATTAATTTTAAAAAACGTTAAATTTTCAACATGATTATATAAGGTGAAAGTTTTTGTTTGCAGAGAACCTGGTTCCCTACCCATGCAAAATATTAGGAAACACCACTGAAGGGGTTTAATTGTTAAATACTTTGTATTACTTCTTAAATTTTAAAAAATGTGGTTTTAAAAAGCTGGTAATTACAATAGTTATCACCCAGAATTCTTTATTAATACAGAGATTGAACCTACTCGTATTACTTTAGAAATATGGACAATATTGTTGTGTTTTCAGATATAGCGGACCATTCTCATTGTTCGTTTATAAAAATCTAATACAAGTGCTAAAAGGTGCCTGATAATTATTTTAAAACACAAGCTCTATGAAAAGAAGTTGTTTATCTTAGTCTTTGCTTATATTATCGGCAGTGGCGGCTCTATAGTTTTACAACAAGCAAATCACATCGGTAATGGCGGTGAAACCGGCATTTCTTCCCACGCCCACTCTGGTTGCAAAATCATTCTCTCGATTTAAGGCCTCCACCATATTTTACTTTGAAGGCATTTTTGTTTTAATTCTCATATTAGATAGAAATATAGCAGGAATAAATGCTATTGTATAATCATGTATGCAATATATGGGTGTTTCTTACATATAAAATGACTTAACCTAACTTCACATATTTTATTCAGCACAAGTAATTCAATGTATCCAAGAAATCAGAAGTAATTGATATAGCCAGTATCTAGAACTAACTAACTCTATGGCCTATGGAACCCGGAGGTTCAATGCCGCGTTCACAAAAGCTCTCCACTGACTTCTATCCTTAGCTAATTGCATCCAGTTTCTACTCTGTATTCCAATCTCTGCGGGAACCATCTTAATATTGTCCTCCCATCTTTGCCTAGGTCTTCCTAATGGTCGTTTTCCGATTGGTCTTCCAGTCAAGATTTTGAAAGCGTTTCTACTTTCTTCCATTCTAGCTACATGACCCGCCCATCTAAGCCTCCTAGACTTGACGACACTAACAATGTTGGGTAAACCATATAAATTATGTAGTTCCTCGTTATGAAGTTTCCGCCATTCCCCGTTCCTCTTGGGTCCGAATATTCGTCTCAGGATCTTGTTCTCAAATACTTTCAGTCTATGTTCTTCCCTCAGAGTAAGTGACCCATGTTTCGCAACCATACAGAACAACAGGCATGATTATCGTTTTGTATATTTTAAGTTTCAAATTGTATGTCTCATACTATTGCATTTTAAGTCAAAGCACACAAATGCGTTAATGAAAATCAATTATAAATTATTTAGTGGAACTAGAATGTGGTACAAAATGGGGAAATTTTACAGAAAGCCCACGGATGCCATGTTGCCCACCAGAAACTCGCCTGGGTGGGGATCAAACCAAAGACCCCTCGCACTAGATATGACCGCTCTACCACTGTATCACCAGACCTCTATCTCAGTCGATTTTGTAAACAAAAACATTCAGTTACATACTCATTAACAAATATGCAAACTTAAGAGTGTAATTTGAAACGAATACAAAAAATAAAGTAACGGAAAAATTACCTAGTTCCCTTTCTCTAATATTTATAATATTTATTAATTTCTAAAATAGGGACATGATTATATTTTCATCGCACATTGAAACAAGTGTGCATTTAATTTTGATCCTTTCTTAAGCAAATGAGTAATTTTAGCACATTCATTTCGAACACCAAAATGTACGCCGACTTTTTGATGCACACTCTTTGAACCATACGTGTTCCTATCCAGAAGCGAACTCTGGCATCCCATGGCAACTATACGTTTGCAAATCTTATTCTACGAGGAAGTTTCAATACCTGCAAGAAGTAGCTCAATTCTATCTGGGACCGAACTTATTGACCCCCTGTAAAATGTTGTCTGCCATAAACTCTCCTTATTATTATTATTATTATTATTATTAGTAGTAGTAGTAGTAGTAGTAGTAGTAGTAGTAGTAGTAGTAGTATTAGTATTAGTATTAGTATTATTATTATAAATGTTGTGCCTTTTGTCAGATCCTGGGACTAATGAGGTTTTTTTTTTTTTCTTTTCTTGATTTTAAGTTTGGGCTTGGAAATATTTCTTCCACGTTTCTTGATTTTCAGCTTCCCCTTTTAATTCTAAATATTTTCTTCTCTTTTTCAAATCATCGATTGCTTGTGTTCTTCTTCTTCCTATTCCTTGCTTTCCTTTCATCTTTCTCTCTATGGCGGTATGAAGAAGAAAATTCAATTGCCCTTTCTACAAAGGGTGGTGGCCAGAAGCCTCTTCTCTTCTATCCGTTTTTCGTTTATTACTCTTTCTGTCCATTTTATCTTCTCCATCTTCCTCTAACACCCCATTTCGAAGCTCACTAAATTTTTCTTCTCTGACTTCTGTAATGTCCAAGTCTCTGAACCATGAAGTGTAATACTTCGTACCATAAAATAGCACATGACAAATTTCTTCCTTAGTCCAATTAGACTAGGAGTTTTAGGAAAATCAACCAAACAAACCAGAAGGAGGTAGAAACTTGGTATATTTGTTTATTAGCTCATAGTAATGAAAAAACTGAAAGTCCTCTAGAATCTAACTTGTGCTGCAGACACCATCTTCGAAAATGGAGGCCAAATTTATATTTTTTGGAAATTACTTGTAAACCGTTACCGATATCAGAAAATTCCAACAGACAAAAATATTCTTCATTAAAAAAACAAACATTTTTTATGTATAACATTTTTCTGTAGAACGAAAAATTAAAAAAAAAAGTTAAACAAGAGTAAAGATCACCAATTCTGAATGTTATTGAGGATATGCAAAATGCAAATAGATTTTTCTAGTAGAATTGTTGTTATAAAATATTTTTTTCTTACCAGGGCAATTTAGTCCTCAGAGGTAACCAACATCATTTTCAGTGATGAATTCTCACAATTTCTTCCCTGATATTGTCCATGCAAAGCTCAGCAGAGCAACAATGAGTGTACACACTTGCATCTTTTTTGCACATCCTTCCTTCCACTTGCAGGGAATGAAGTTGATCAGTTCTAATGGGGTTGCTTCCTTTGTAGGAGGGATAGGTCTGATGATCCCCTTATCATTTTCCAAACACCAATCGATTGGTTCCAAACAGTTTCCCAACCATTCCTGAACCTCTAAGTGTACTCTGTAGGAATTTTGCTCTGCAGCTGCACTGGTTGGAGGAAGCCATGACAGTTGAAAGGAAGTATCTAGCTTCTTATTTGTCACTGAACGATTTCACCTGAAGTATCGCAACTCGTCTAGTGTATTTGATTTCGATCCATAAAATTTTGATAAAAAACATTTCTAAAGCAAGTTTGATGGCTTCTTTTTTGACATTCTCTTCGTTGGATACTTTTATCGCTTTTTTAAATTCTTCATGCTTCTGAAGAAGTGTAAGTATTCTAACTTTATTACATTCAGTCATGGCATGAGCAAACAGTAAAACTTCACAAGCCTCCCCAATTTTCTTCTTCCGTATAGAGACGTTAAAGATACTTGGTAAGCTGTTGCATTTTCCTGGCTTCAGAAACCATAGCTCTTCAAACGCTTCAGAAGCTAAAGCAATTAAAAGAAGAAGTGGATCTGTATCCTGTCCAACAACAAGTGTTGCATTTTTACTATGGACTTGATTCAGAGCAGTCCTATCAGTCGTCCTTTCAGAAAAAGATTTCCGGGTGGGCACACGTAGTATTCCCGGGAGCACTGCTGGTACTATTTTATTTATTATTATATTATAGACGTATTATTTGGGTCTCGTCCGGGGGGCGCACTCTCAGAGCTCGGGAGCAGTGCCCCCCCCACAAAACATGTCTGAAAGAAACACGTCCTAACTAGGGATGGCCGCAAAGTTCCGGTTCCGGCGGAACCGGTTCCGCGAGGAACCGGTTCTCAGACATCCGGTTTCAGAACCGTTCTCAGACATCCGGTTTCAGAACCGGTTCTCAGACATCCGGTTTCAGAACCGGTTCTGGACCTGGATCCGAAACCCGGTTCCAGAACCGGATCTTAGGAACCGGTTCCATACCTGGATCCGAAAACCCGGTTCCAGAACCGGATCTTAGGAACCGGTTCCAGATCTGAATCTGAAAACCCGGTTCCAGAATCGGATTTAGGAACCGGTTCCAGACCTGGATCCGAAAGCCCCGAAAGACCCGTAAAGGAGTACAAAGTTCTCCTTCAAAAAAAAAATGCAAAGAGGACCATGCGCTTGTGCCTTCCCCGCACAGACCAGCTTGTGCCTCCAGAAGAAAATTTTGGTCCAGCAGTGAGTATTTAGCCAAATGAGTTTGCCAGTTTGCCTGTTTAGCCAGTGGGTTTGCCAGTTATCCAGTTTATTTAGCCAGATGAGACAAGCGGCCGCCGCCTGGGCGCCTGCCTGTCGCTTCCACTATTTCATCTAGCACACTGTTCACAGACTGCTCGGGTTTAGCGTAGGGATGGTCACAAAGTTTCGGTTCCAACGGAACCGGTTCAGCGAGGAACCGATTCTTGGAGATCCTGTTTTCAGAACTGGTTCCAGACCTGGATCCGATGAACCGGTTCTAGACCTGGATCCGAAGAACCGGTTCCCGAACCGGATCCGTTCAGATCCGAAACCGGTTCCACCAAGAACCGGTTCTGGCCATCCCTAGTCCTAACAATGAGAGTATTTGCATCACTCTCTGCCTGTAGAACAGCGTAGCCCTTGGCTTTCAAGGCATCCATCAGATATTAAATGAGAGCTTGTTTCTTGTTTCTGTTTGCAAGAAAATCTATCAGTGATATAGTGGTAGGCGTATTTTCAAAACAAATGATGTCTCGAGAAGATCGTTTAGCTGCTCGTCGTTCTTGCTCTCCTCTTTTTGCTCTTTCTTTATTTGAATAGCCATCAAACACCACTGTACAATTTTTAACATAATGGCGCTCAATATATGTTACATATAAGTCAAATATTTCACCAAACGTTGCTGGTTTTGCTCAAACCACACCTTGTAGAAGGTTTCCTCCATCAAAACATATAAGAAATTGCATGGTAAAGTTGGAGTCCCACTTTGTGCATGAAAAGCATTTATAACGTAAGATTTGTTGCATTTTCGTAACAGTGATAGATCAAATAATGATTCAGGCATGTTTGTCAATTCATACTCCAAGTATGGTCTCCGTTCTGTTTTGCTTTTGTCCAGACATACCATTCTGTGGAAGATTTCTAGTGGGAATTTCAATATAACAGTACCATGGCTTATTTTTATTGTACCTGATGTCAGTTTCAATAAAGGAACTATTTTCTTCTTCCGTTGCATATGGACATCGCAGACGTTACTCCCTATAAGTGATTTCATTGTGTTTGTCCCAATCTCCAGTGCACTATCGCATGTAATTGATGAGTCTGCTACTAGCCCATTTGAAAGATTCACTAAGTGTCCTGTGGATTGACCAAATGGGTTCTGTTCTCGTAACCAGTTTACAAATTGCAGAAAGTCTTTGGAGTCTCTTAAATGGCGAAAGTTTCCCAATTCTGTCTTTTGATGGATATTTGTTACATTAATTCCAGTGGAGTTGATGAAACCCATCTCTAAAGAGTAGAATCTGTGATTCCCCGGTCATGTATGAGTCCACCAATAGCATTAAAGATATGTATTGAAATCTGTTCAATGCAAATGTTTGTTGAAATACCAGACCAGCATCTGTTAGTCTGCCTTATGGAAATGTAACCTTGTGTTGTAAGTCTTTCGAAGTCCTCAAATGACATTCTGTTAGTTATAAAAAGTTGTGTGTACACTCAGGATTGTTGTGCTCAGTGATATGTGGATAGTGTCAGGAAAAAATTGTGAGAATTCATGACTGGAAATACTATTTGATACATACCTCTGAGGACCAAATTACCCAGATAAGAAATTTTTTTTATAATAATAACAATTCTACTAGAAAAATCTATTTGAATTTTGCATATCCTCAATAACATTCAAAATTGGTTATCTTCAATCTTGTGTAATTTTTTTAATTTTCATCCTACAGAAGAATGTTATATATAAAAACTCTTTGTCTTTTATGAAGAATAGTTTTGTTTGTTGAATTTGTCTGATATCTGAAACGGTTTTGAAGTAATTCTCAAAAAAACGTAAATTTGGCCGCCACTTTCCAAGATGGCGGCCGGAGCATAAGTTGGATTCTGGAGGACTTTTAGTGTTTTCATTAGTGTGAGCTAATAAACAAATATACCAAGTTTGTATCTCCTAATTTGTTAGGTCCATTTTACTTTTTTGACCGAAAATTCTTGTGCTAAATATTAACGCTGCTACTTGAGACTGATCTTTTCTTGTTGAAGGCTTTCCTGAAACCTTTCTTATTCCATTTGACAATTGATTATACTCTAATTATAACTACATTATAATTTTGAAATACTAGTGTAACACTTACATATTTCTCTGTGGCTTCACATGTTTCCTTTCACAGTAACATTTTAGTTGTAAGCCAACTTAAACTGAAGTTCGGGGCCACGGTGGCTCAGTGGTAGAGCGTTCACCTCTGGTGCTTGAGGTTCCTGGTTCAAAAACTGCTCCCGCCAAGTGAACTTTGTTGTGGACAAACACCTTGTGAGTGGGTTTCCTCGGTGTTCTCCCGTTTCGTCCCACTTTCTTCATTCCATCATTTCATTCATATGTCATAATCACCGTCTCCTTTAGCCTAACCGGCATAACCGTGGGACGTAAAACTCAAATTTTCATTTCATCTTAAACTGAAGTTCAAGAATATTCACTCGTTCCCTAAATGCTTCCAAAGAATGTTATATAATCACATATCAGTGTTATTACATTCCGAAGTTTGGAGTTCACTAAGAAATTATTTTTAGCTTTTACTTCATAATAATTTAAATATGAGCGTCAGAAACAATGACCCAAAGCTCTACTGTGGATTCTTTTCGTCTTTAATATAATATGAGTCATTCTTTTGTGTGTGTCAGAAATAGAACGAAAACATCCCACTTCGCCCGAGTTGAATGCGTTAGCACAAACACAGAGCTTAGGCTCCACCCTATTTCCCCTTCTCTCGCGTTCCCGTCTACCGACCGAAACGGATTATTTTTCAAACTGTGAAAACTGTTATTACATTGTACGTAAGGGCAGGCGTTTAAATAGATGCTCTGTGAAGCAATCGATTGCCAAACAGAGCCAAGCCAGAACGCGTGAACAGAGAGTAACATCAAACATTGTAACCTACACTGTGTTACCAGTCTCTCATAGACATAAATCACGGGTGCAAAATTTATATTAAAATATTTTTTTTCAATCGTTTCTCATTCATTTATAGGAATAAATGTGCATATTTTTCCTTAGTTATTTTCTTTTCATTAATACGGGAGGCATGGGAATACGACCACAATACAAGGCCACCATTGTGTATTTGTGTGTTGCTTGTTTGCTCATTTAATTTATAATAATAATTGTCTGTTGCTTTGCGTCATTTACTCAACTTCCATTATATTTTCAGCTCTTCTATATTAGATTTTCCCCATCATTCTCTGTGTAGTGTAAAGTCACACTCTGTATTTTGTTTCATTAGACAAAGGAAACATTTTGATAATTATAGTGAGTGCATTATAAATGTATGGATACTTAAAGGTTAGGATTGCCATTTACTCTCTTATGCCTGTTGAATTTAATCCATTTTTGCTAAGTAATTATAATCAAATTAATAGGAGTATTACTAATACTGAAGAATACAAAAAAAGTCAAATGAGCTTTCAGTTGAATACTAACGACACTCTTACGCCAATTAACAAGAATTTATTATCCTGTGAAAAAAAAATCCCCTGTGCCTGTAAATATCATCTTAATGTTTATCATTCTTTTTTCCTTGATGTGATACTTCCAACTACTTCAAGAATTCCTGATAACTAACTAACTCGCTGTATGGCCTATGGAACCCGAAGGTCCAATGTCGCGTTCACAGTTCTTCACCGACTTCTATCCGTCGCTAACTGAATCCAGTTTCAACTTTGAGTTCCTATTTCTGCTAAATCTATCTTAATATTGTCCTCCCATCTGCGCCTAGGTCTTCCTATGGGGCGTTTTCCGATTGGTCTTCCAATTAAGACTTGAAAAGCGTTCCTGGCTACATGAGCTGCACACCTGAGCCTCCTAGATTTGATGCCTCTAACAAGGTTTGTTAAATCGTGTATATTATGTAGTTCCTTATTATGAAGTTTCCGCTATTAACCATTCCCGTTCCCGTTGCGTCCGAATATTCATCTCAGGATTTTGTTCTCAATTACTCTCAGCCCAAGTTCTTCCCTCAGGGTAAGTGACCATGTTTCGCAATATAAAGAACAGACGTGATTGTTGTTTTATATATTCCAAGCTTCAAACTCCTCGTCAGAATTCGCAACGATAAGAGATTTTGAATTTAATAACAACACGAATTCCTGATAAAGAAAATTAAATATTCAAAACGTGTAACTAAACAGAATTTTTAAAACGTTTTAGCTCTTGGTTTATTTTCCATCATCAACATAAACTGCGTACTATTCACCTGTTATTCTGTATTACAGGAAAGTATATATATCAATCAATCAATCAATATATATTTATTGATTGATTGATTTTAGTTTAGCGTCCCTTTCAGCATCGAACCCGGGCCTCCCTATATATATATATATATATATATATATATATATATATATATATATATATATATATATATATATATATATATATATATATATATATTTATATATATATATATATATATTACTTCACAATAATAGAGCCAAAGGAGTATAGAATACTAATTAATGTTTTGGCCACCGCAAATTCAATATCCCCACCGCAAGCGTCAACTGCGAGTGGTTATACATAAGAAATCTGACTTCTGTGGCACAAGATATAAGCTTTGAACATGATTTTGAATCTTTATCTTGTTCTGCCCTTCTAATCAGGGTTAGAAAGAAGTGCAATGCACTTTTTGCTTCTGCTTTGTATTGCTATGTGAACAATGAAAATGGAATTAAATGAAATCTTTGAGTTTTACGTCCCACGTTTATGCCGGCTAGGCTAAAGGAGACGGTGATGATGAGAAAAGAATGAAAATGATGGAAGGAAACGGGGGAACTCCGAGAAAACCCACTCACACTTTGTTTGTCCAGCACAAAGCACACTTGATACGAGCTTAGATCGAACCACGGACCCTACGCACCAAAATTGAACGCTCTACCACTGAGCCACTGTGGCTGTATGTGAACAATGAATAGGTTAAAAGATTAAGAAGGCTCGAAGTGCAACAAGCTTTTGATTAGATAATTTCTAGTGATATAGCATTTATGAAATCGTAATCAACGGTATTAGGAAACTGGGAATAATTCTAATTGCGAAAATTCTGATGCTGCAGCGTTTCTGAACTCATTTTCTTCATTCTAGTGAACATAAGACATAGGTAATATGCAATATTTTACAACCACATCACTGCTTTTATGATTCACATACTGCTATGAACTAATTGAGTTACTCAAACGCAGTAGATCTTAGTTTAAAGTTTGATTCTTAGAAGATAAACGAGAAGAACATACGCGTTTATATTCTTTCTGTAATTACACACACATCAAGATGGTGGCGTATGATTCACCGTGTATATGTAATCAGGTAGCATTGCAGAGTTTATGTATGTAAGCTACATTTGATACTTGCTGTCTCTGCTCTGACTTCCCTCAAATGGCATTACGATAACCACAAGTTCGTTCATTCTGTAATAGCATTCTAGACTTTTAATACCCTTACTCAAACCTTCAAGGCCTACTCTCTATACGCTTGCGCAAGCTTGCATTTACATGGCTGCAAACCTAACCAAGGCTCTGGCAAAGCAAACTTACAAGTTCCTCGATTGCAAGCTTGTTTCAGACTTAAGAGTCTTCATTCCGGCGAAATTAAAATACCGCTAATTTTACATTAATTATGTGATATCTTCAAATAGATAAAAGATAATCGAAATGTGGAACAAGAGCGCTCTAGACAATATCATTTTACATCAGAAACCGTTATCACGACTTACTTATCTGCTTTCGATTTCGAGCCATTTTGACACTCAGCATTTATTTTCGCGTTTCTAAACAGCTGAAAACATAAAGCCACTAGGTGACTTGTGATAACGGTACCTCACGCAAAATAATATTGTTTAGGGCGCTCTTGTTTTACATTTCAATTATTTTTTTATCTACTTGAAGATATCACATAATTACTGTAAAATTAGAGGTATTTTAATTTCGCCGGGATGAAGACTCTTAACAATAACACGTAATATAAGGCTAGGCTTAAAATTCCCTTAAATTGACACGCCTGTCAAGCATGACATGAAATTTACACTTGGCAAAGCCATACACAAAGAGAACCTCTAAGGCTAACTCTAACACGCGAGCATTCCTGCACAGTCTTCATTCTTACCTATTATCTAAGTATACAGAGCTGTATATGTCAAAGTTGTCTGGACTCCAAGCATGACTTGAGGATATCTAAAGTTAGGTCTATCAAGGAAAATTAAGGGCAAACTTACACTTACTGTAGACGTGCTTGCTTACTGGGTTACTTTTAACAGCAGTAATATTACCATAGAAGTAATTAACAAGAAAAGAAATAAATTGTATTGAAAAGAGAGTTATTGCAAGTAAAAAAAAGTAGTAACGAAAATTACTTACTTTGATAGTCAAGAGGTGGACCATACGGTCCAAAGCCATACAATGGTGGTGGTGGTGGAGGAGGAGGAGGTACCATGTTATCGAGTGCCTGCAGAGCTGGATCTCCTCTCACAAATGGATCCTCCCTTTCGAAATATCTAGAATTTCTAATGAACTTCATGGGCATGTTATCTCTAACTAGTCGTAACACTGGATGATGCTCTTCAAAAAATGCCATTGGCGAGGTTGGTGTGGGACCGCCATTTAAGAATCCACCAATGGGGAATTGTGCAAGTGGTAGTGGCACAGGAACTGGGATTGGTGGAACTAAAAACAAGGAAAAGAAGTATTTTATGTTTTTGATACTGATATCGGTAGTTATCAATACAAACTGACTCTGTAAAAAGGGAATTTAATTGACAGAAAAGGCAAAAATTAAGACTTAGAAAACACTTAAAATCAACTTAATTAACCTTGTGTACTACCGTGCTTTATGTAGTATATCTCTAATGAACATGAGTATGTAATAATCTGTTCTTGTATTTCCTTCCCTGAGTATGTTTAATATGTTGAACACAAAATATGGTTTCGTGTTGTTCTGCTGCTATGTAAAGAAAAACTATGTAGCACTGAGGTCGTAAAAGAACTCCAACGTAACACTCATGTAAGGTATCAATTATTTCTCTTATTTACTTGTTCGTTCTTACCAAACGAGCAAAATTGCTAGTTTACATAATGTTTATGAAATGAAATGAAATGAAATTTTTGAGTTTTACGTCCTACGGTTATGCCGGCTAGGCTAAAGAGACGGTGATGATGAGTAATGAATGAAATGGTGGAACGAAGAAAGTGGTAGGAAACGGGAGAACCCCGAAGAAATCCCACGCACACAGTGTTTGTTCACGACAAAGTTCACTTGGCGGGGGCAGGGTTTGAACCCGAGACTCCAAGCACCAGAGGTGAACGCTCTACCACTCAGCCACCGCAGATCCTTACATAATGTTTAATAGATTGTGGAAACTACTAATATTTTGTTTCCGAAAATTACTTGTGAAGCAGAAAAAAAGGCTTACACTACACTACATTGTTTGTGGTCTTGTCTCTTTCTTCCTAAGTTACAGTTTGAAGCAAAAATATCTTGAAATCTGATTACATTTTGGCGCAGCTTTTGAATGACAAAGTAGCTAGTTTCAAAAGACTAAAGCCCGTTATTTCAAGCAACAATCCCAAGAAGATGAAATGACTTGACTGTTCTTGGTTGTTGTTTCGCATGTTACCTGTTGACGTGGTCATCAAGTATTTATTTTCTATTTTGGATAACGATAATGTCAGTAATGTTGAAGATGACAGCCTGAGTTAGAATGCAATGCAATAAAGTATTGTTTGAAATGTATCTGTTCAAAATTTCTGTATGAAACACCAATAATTACATAATTTTAACTGGGGTCTCTAAGGGACCCCACGGTATCTCCTATGCTATACTTTTTTATGGTAATACACAAGGGTTAATATAAATATTTAGGATAGAAGACAAAGTATTGGAGAAGGAACATAGTAAACAAGAGTAGCTACAGATATGGAAATGAATCAATTAAACACTCAAAGGAAACAAAGGTAAAAGAACCAAGACGGCAATTAAGTGTTTTTACACATGCAGGGTTAAATCAATATATATTTCTACTCAAGACATCACTGGTAGAAATAGCAGTAAATTACGTGCAGCTTCACATCTGCAAACAAATCATTTAAACAAATACAAATCTAGCATACAAAGAAAGCACTATCGAAAAACAAGATAGGAGTTAAGTATTACTAAACAAAATCAAAAAATTAATTAATTATAATAAATAATTGAGGAGGACCTGAATATTAAAATAAGAAAATGAATACTGAGAATAGTTTGGAACGTGAAAGAAACTTAGTTAATCGGTTATAATTATTAGCACAGAGAACATTAAGAAAACAAAGATCAAATTTGGATACTAATTCTGCGCACTAATTGAAACAAATACCAGCAAATGTGAGTTCGAAGATATACCTTAGAAAGAGAAACTATCGCATCCCAAGTAATTTTCGTCCATGTCATTTGATTCTCTGTTTGATATTTTTTCATGGTTTATTTCAATTATTATCTTTTGTAATACCTTTCTTCAATTCTTTACACATAATCAATTAATAAATTGTTTTTCTTTTTCCACCCGAGTTACGTCGTATCCTTTTGCTCCTTTTGACAAGAGACTTCTTTCCTAATCAATTTAATTAAGATATTTAATCCATTAATCAATCCTAATTACAATTTCATTACTCTGAATCATTATACATTTGTCAATACTTAACTGTCTTTGATTCGTTTCCCATTCTAATGCTTATTTTACTTTTTCGTGTTTAAGAATTGAGATGTGAATGGAAACAAATTAAAAGTAATCCCGATGGTAATAAATAGATATCAGACATATGGAAGTTAATGAAAATACTGAAAACAAAATTAAAGTTAGAAGTAGGAAGTGTATACATAAAAATACCTTCACATATGAAAAGCAATCAATTGAACACATACAAAGAAAAGTAAGTTAGTAATGAAGAGTTATGAAGTGTTAGATATATATAGAACTCAATCAATTGAACAATTAGGAAGATTAAAAGAAATATGAAAGTAACACGTACATTTAATCGTAAAGATGCAGTGTTATTGTGTAAAGAAATTTCTAGTGAAAGAAATACACTATTTACGCACCAATTTTTGTTGCATACGGAATATACTAGATGGTGCATTTGAAGAATGATAAACGCACGCAAAAGTGCAAGACCACCTTTTCAGAAATGGTAGTTAGTGACCAAAGTTCTACCGATGAATGTAACAGCTATTACCAAAGCCGTCTAATAAATTTAATTCCAGACTCAATAAAAATGTACAAATCTTATTTTTGCTATTACAAATTATTATAAACATACATTAATTAATCTCCTTGAATGAAACCTCCCCGCTGATCTAGTAGCTGTCGCTTTTGACTCTGTACCACGTAGCTTCGGCTTCAAGTTTCAATAAGAGGCCTTAAATTTCTAACGCTCTATAGTGGTCGGAATTCCACTTTAAACTGTAAGATTAGGTCTCATGTAGCCTTGGTGATTAAAAAGGACAAAAATTCAAACCAACCAAAACGCAATATATCATTAATTAAAGAAGAAAATTAATTAAATATACAAAAATGCGAACTCTAAAGTAGCAAAATGCTTGAGAGCTAATTCCAGTAACGAACATATGGTCTCCAAACACAAGCTAAAGATAGACCACAATGACTTGACACCTAATCTTCCGTTCCAGGCGCTGCTATCGGCTGAAAGAATTCCACTCCATTTCGCCAAAGCTCTCTCGCTTAGTAACAGCTGAACCCTTATTGGCTCTACGCGTGGGTGTGAGCTTTAGTTCGCATTTTTGCCACGGCCCAAGACATTTTGGCAGCACTATAGCTTACAAGGAGCTATGGAAAAACCTTAAATTTTAATGGGTTAGGAGAATTTTTCATATGATTACGCTAATCAAGGGCTAGAAATATTAAAATACTTAAGATACAATGATTTTTGTATTATTTATTTATTTACATATTTATTTAATATCAAGACACACATAAATATTTTAAATGATTAAAGCCTTAGAAGAGCGAGATAAAATAGAGGTAAACGTATAATGTAAATGGTTTGAAGTTCAATGTTTATAAGGTTTGAATAAAAGATAAATTAAAGTTTGAAAATCCTTAGTACATGGAAATTTCATAAGATTTGATGAAGCTGTTTTCTTTGTTTATATTTTGTCTAGAGAACAATGTAATTATTCATTATAATAGATTACTAGAATTTGATTAATAAAGTAATCACTCAAATATTATGTTACTTTGGCAAGAAAACCGTCTCACTTACATACTACTATTAAGCACATCAAATTTCATTTCACAACACTTGGCACATTACTTGATTGTTTCTTTCAACAGCAGTGTAATTTGTAATCATTTACTCAAAATATGGAAAGAAGATACTCTACACTATTACAGTTTAAGTCTCCTTGATTGAGTTAAAATAAATGTCTCTTTTGTCAATTGTTTCCATAATGCTGTAACTAAAATGAAAAAGTAACTGCATTGTTGAATCCAAACGAAACAACATCTGGAGATGGTATCTTTGTGATAGCAGTGATGATGTGTGGATGCATTAGTGGAAGATAATGTGAATGTTAGTAGTCAAAATATGGAGTTCTGTGTGGCAACTAGTAAAGTATTATTATGGGACTCCCATGCTCATCAACTGGGTAGAATCGTGGAACAAACAAACTGCATTAATATCATTATATAAATATGTTAAATAACAATTTCACATTGCGTGTAAATAAAGCATGCTTTAAAACGTCGATGACATCATGATATTTCTACTAGATGTCAGAAATAAAAGAATCCGCAATGTCCAGAAATGTTTTTCCTTTCTCTGAATGATGCCTACGAAAAATTTAGACACACTTTGTAATATCGTCCTTATTAAAGTTTATTGCTTGATCAAAGCGTTTTAAGCCAACTGTTCCACCATGTATAACATGTGTTCATTGATGTAAGAATAGATGAACGTTATTCTTTAGTTCAATTTAATGAGGTTAACATAATATCCTTCCATTTTGTAACTGAACTTCTATATATACCGTGTCCTACCTACCAGGAAAAGTCATCTCATCTATAGTTGTATTTCCCGAATAATATCGAAATTTCAACACTTTGATAGGAAGAAATTTCTGTGTGATTTGCTTTTCTTTTATCTTACATTTACTATTTTATCTCACCCTTCCAAGGCTTTAATCATTTAAAATATTTATGTGTCTTGAAATTAAATACAGTAAATATATAAATAAATAAATAATACAAAAATCACTGTATCTTTAGTATTATAATATTTCTAGCCCTAGATGAGTGTAATCATATGAAAAATTCTCCTAACCCATTAAAATTTAAAGATTGTCCGTTAACGACTTGTAAGCGAGCTTGTATTTAGAGACCACATGTTCGCTGCTTGGATTAGCTCTCAAACACTTTAGCTTCCTTCCTTCCTAACTAACTAACTCTATAGCTTCTAGAACTCGAAGGTTCAATGTCGCGTTCACAAAACCTCTCCGTTAACTTCTATCCTTAGCCAACTGGGTCTAGTTTCTACTTTGTATTCTTATTTCTGCGAGGTCCATTGCCATATTATCATCCTATCTGCGCCTAGGTCTTCCTAATGGTCGTTTTCCGATTGATCTTCCTGTTAAACTTTGAAAGTGTTTCTACTTTCTTCCATTCTGGCTACATGACCTACCCACCTGATCCTCCTAGACTTGACGATCCTAACAATGTGTGGCAAACGGTATAAACTGTGTAGTGTTTCGCATTAACGTCCCTCTTGGACCCAAATATTTGTTTTAGGATCTTGTTCTGAAATACTTTCTGTCTACGTTCTTCCCTAAGAATAAGCGACCATGTTTCGTAACCATACAGAACAACAGGCATGATTATCGTTTTATATATTTTAAGCTTGAAATTCCTCGACAGAATTCGCGACGACAGTCTTTATAGCCTCAATAAACAAATAGGTGATTAAAAGACAAGAAATGCATATTTAATAGTACTGAAAGTCAATTTCTTGTTGTTATTATTAAAATTCTCTTTGCACTAAATTACATGCAGTAAGAATGAAAATATCATAATATTAGTAGTAATGACTAGTTCCAGCTTGGCAGTTTTATTGCTGTCATATTGTGGCTTCATCGTTAAAGGGTGCCTGGGACTCCTTATAAAAATGTATTAAAATGTATTGACAATAAACAAGTAATAAAGGAAATGATGCAGAAGAGATATTATAAAGATACACACGCACACACACATGCACATATGTTTATATAATTGAATAAAAGATAGTATTCTCAAGTATCTAAAAAAAAGGCAAAATAATTATTTAAGAATGAAAGTAGATGAAAGAGACAAGTTTGAAAATAGAAAATGAATTATCATGTTTAGCACCAATAGTTGTGGAGACGTTCTTGCGTTTGTCAACTACACATAGATTAATCAATACCTAATTATGCAACTTTTACTCAAATAATTTGTTATAGATTTTTCAATAAATGCCTTCGAAATAATTATAACTTGACGTAAAACAAGTACAAACTATGAAAGTTAATTTGAGTGAACATCGTATTTTTCTACCTGCAATAGGATCACAAACTTTTGTTGTACATGATATTTTTCCACGTCTATTGCAGCGACATGTGTTACAATCTGCTAACCATCTTTCACCAGGGATACATTCAGGAGAAGCCACTGCAATTACAAGAAATAATTTTTAAAGAACCAGATCCGATATAAGTGTTATAATTAATGAACTGATTCAAAAATAAACAAATAAGATAGAAAAGATAAATACTATAGAAAGAACAATAGAAAGAACAGATTATAGGTTTTAAACAAGTACTACTTCATATATTCTATCATAATAAAATTATTTCTTCTTATTTATCTATTATGTCAATACCTAATTTTGAAGCAGCAAATAATTTAAATTCGATCAATTTGAACAGATAATAAAAAAACACATTAATTCAACACTCACTTTGTACATTAAGGTAGCAGTGACCCCTCACACATTTCATAATTTTATTATATGTTTTTACTAGGTATATGAAAAATGAAATGAAAAGAAATCTATAAGTTTTACGTCTCACTGTTATGACGGCTAGGCTACAGGAGACGATGATGATGAAAAATGAATGAAATGGTGGAATAAAGAAATTGGGAGGAAACGGGATAACCCACGCACACAGTATTTGTCCAAAACAAAACTTACTTGGATTGAGATGGGATCGAACCAAGGACCCCACGTACCAGAGATGAACGCTATACCACTGAATCACCGCGTCATACTGCGTCATATATATCAAATACTGCTCCCCCAGTATAATGTTAGTTTAGTTGGCATTTTTTATAAGTTGATCGATGGAGACCATTGGTACTGATTGAGGAAACTTAGAACTGTTGAATATCCTGAGACTTTCGAAACTATAGAAAGCTTTGAACGGTATAACTTAGCCTAAAATCTAAGACTTGTCACTTTAATCTCTTGTTCTTCAGTTTCTCACATACAAACCTTCTCTATACTTTGCTTAAGTAAATTTTGCAAGACGAACTATCAGGTACTATATACCCCTCAAATTTTGGTAAACCCAGTTTAATTAAAAGTAATAGCTTACCAAAACAAATACGGATTATTCCCAACCTGTGTTACAGTATCGGGGATATATTATCTGATGCCTGATGAAGGCAATGTCATATTGCCGAAATTTTAAGACTCATTAGGACTAATACGTGTTTGCTTTGGTAAATATTACTTCTATTTAAATCATATGTTGTTTCAAAGCTAGTGATGCGAATCTCTTAAAGAGTACTAGAGTTTCGAGTAGTAAGAGTAAGCAAATTTAAGTTTATTTAGCAGTGTTCAGTTTAGAAAACCATTTTTTGCTTTAAGCCTTTGAAAGGAGCAAGAATTATAGTATTGCTTCATACTAAGAACGAAGATCTATTTTTTTCCTGAAGTATGCAATTCTCTTCACTTTATTTTCCACGAAATATGAAAATGTCTTGACCGGTAACAATAATTTTAATTCATCTTCTCGGAATCAATATATTCGCTAAAATTGAGCTAGTGGAAACTATCTTTTTTCTTTCAGCGGAAGAAAGTTGGCCAATCTGGTGTTAACCAAATGGTTCTGTTTCATCAAGTCTTTAAATGAAAATCACTGCCTAAACTCGTTGCAAAATCACTGAACATTCTCTACGCACATATTCTAACAATGGAATAAAGTGCAAACGAAAATTTTGTTTCATGTATTACGAAATAACATTTGTCTCTCTTTTGTACAAGTAGTCCATATTTGACGAGCACTATTCTAAATTTCACACTAATTCATGTAAAAATAATAATCACCTTGAGAGTAAAGTGTCAAAGAAATAAAAATTAACTTACACAATAGAAGGTATAGTAAAGATAAAGAATATTCTCGAAAAAAAAAAGTTTTCTTTGCCTCTTCCTGCTTATTTTTCGATGAATTTCATTCAAGGATTAAAAATATGTAACCTTGTATTTAGTAGTTGATGTAATAGTATTTGTGTTACTTATTCGAGAATTTTAAAGGAGTAACAAACGGTTTTTGCCATATACCATGCTTCCATGGTTTGAAGAAGGCTCGAAATTGGACACTATGAGGATCTAGAAAAGTATTTGCTAAAAGCATTCGAAGACACAACTATAATATGACTTTCAAGATTCATATTCCCTCACTGTCACTCAGATATCTTTCCGTGAATCCTGAGACTATAAGTGACTAACACGATGAACGCTTGCATAAGGGCATTTCAACCGTGAAAGAATGGAAACAAGAACAAAGGAATTGAAGTATGTTCATAAATGACTGCTAAACTCCTGAAATAGATGTTCTTTATGTAAAAAATTCTCAGAAACCATCAATTACCACCTTTTATGTACGTTCAACATTTCTTAATTTTTGAAATTTAAATGTGATGATTTGCAAAATATTTATCTGTGTTACAAACATATATACTTATGTGATTTTAAAAATGTTATTAGGTTTCAAATCAGCGCAAGGTTTCCTACAAAATTGAGAGAATTAAGTTAAAGAGGCATGAAAATGTTTCATATTGTAAACAACTGTTATCTATGATGTACTCATCAAATCAAGAGTATGATTTTGTAATCTCATGGAAACCCGTAGAATAATGCAACTGAGAGTTTGGTATCAGAAGAACAAATACTTACAAAAAATGTTTGAAACTTAACTTAGAGACTAACTTCACATTTCTTTAGGTAATTAAAGAAGAAAAAGATTAGAGATGATTAGGAATTCTTTTGTAGTCAAACATTGAAAAGATTTATCACTGTGATATTTTCTTACCTGTTATTGGTGTTGCTGTAAACATTCTCCTTCCTGGAGTATCGGCCATCTTTTTGTCTTCCTCGTCTTTCTTCACATTATCTTTCTGTGATTCCCCTACTTTATCACTTTCACTTTCTCCTTTAGTTGCTTCTATGCGAGAAGCTAATGCTTGTGGTTGAGACTCTTGTTGTGCTTGTGAATTGGCTTGTGCTTGTGCTTGTGCTTTTGCCATCGCTTTTGCTTTGGCCTTCGCAAGAGCTGCCATCATTGCGCTTTGATCTTCCGTCTCATTGAAATTCGTAATTACCATGGTGTTTATATCTGGCCCTGCAACCCCTTTCGAAGGTTTATTTGACTGAGAAGTTGGTTGGGTTTCATAACCAGGTCCCTCTGTTCCTGAACTAGGTTGGTTACCAGATTCAATAGCTGTTTGACTACCTGCAATTTGCTGAGAAGTATTTTCGCTAGTACCAGCTCCTGAACCAGTAGCCGCAACAATGCCAGTTCCTGCGGCGTTTATATTAGCATTACCTAAAGGAAGTGTGCTGGTCTCACTACCAGGAATTGATGTAGCTCCTGAAGCAGCTCCTTCTGTTAACGAACCACCTGGAAAAGAATTGCTTTAACACATTTTTCAAGTGTATATCAAGAATGTCTCTTAAAATTAGCTTGTAATAACACTTTATGAATGAATATTTAAACTAATCCTTTTTATAATGCACAAATTATTCATAACTTACATCAAGTATGGGACAGGATGCTTGTTTCAATATCGCGAGCACACTAGTAATGCAATTTCATGTGTTTCTTCGCATTTACCGAGGTCGTTGTTCCTTGTTCTATCCTCAGAATAAGAGGGGAACTTGCCTTCAAAACAAACCCAAGTGTTATACCACATTAAATATTAGGTATTTTCTCACATGGCCTCACTGCTGAGAACAAATAGTGATATTCTATCAAGTAATTGAAAAAACAATTCAAATGTATTGATATTGTTAGCAAAAATATTACCATACGTAGATCCATCCAGTTATCTCAGACGCATGTTTCACTACATGTAGATATTCTTTAAAGCATAAGTCTACAATATATATTACTGTTTGTTTCGTCTGTAGTTTATTTTTAGTTTTGAGTCGGGTTAAATATGAAAGCTAAGATTTTGGACGTCATCAAATTTAAGCATTTCAATGATCTTAAATTGAAAAAGTAATATATAGAGCTAGAATTATACACCTTCCAAAATATTGGCAAAGTCTGAAAAATCATTAATGGAAGACATTCATTCTAGATAGAGTACTAGAAAATACATTACTTACTTCCTGTTGCCGTTCCAACTCCAGATGCTACTCCTCCACCAGTTGACACTTGACCTCCAGTTGCTACTCCACCGCCAGTTTCTATTCCACCTCCAACTGCTACTCCACCACTAGTTACTACTCCACCTCCGGCTGCTACTCCACCACCAGCTGCGACTAAATCTGTAGCTGCTACTCCACTACCAGTTGCTACTCCACCACCACTTGTTGCCACTTCCCCTCCAGCTACTATTCCACCACCAGTTGCTACTCCTCCTCCAGCTACTACTCCACCACCACTTGTTGCCACTCCACCTCCAGTTGCCACTCCACTTCCAGCTGCTATTCCACCACCAGTTGCTACTCCTACACCACCTATAATTTACAAAGTTAAAGAAAGTTGAAATTTGACTGGAAGACTATATTGTTACAATCGTGTTGATAATCTTAGGAATAGTAGTAATAGTTATGAACTGTCATTATATTTATTTATCATTAAAAAGTTGAATGAAAGTGGAATATTAATCTGGATAACAGTAGATGATATGAATATGCCTGATATGAATTGTTAAAGAGAAATATAAGGGAGACGTCAAATTGCTAGAACCGTAAGCAAACATAACATCTTAAATTCCACGCATTATACGAATAAACCAAGTAATGTACTTTTATTATTCAAATTTCTATTTTACATCAGAAATTCAGAGATTCTTTCAGTAAACTTCATCAACAAGTGAACCATCTACAACGTCCTCTATCTCTCATGAACAAAATATATGTAACATATTCATCATTCTAATTTGTATTCTAGAACAGAAACTTTAAGATTTTGTCTGTCAGCTCCTTAAACAAATGCATTATCTTTGACTTCTACTATATTACATTAAGAAAATAACTGACGTCTCCTAGATTTTCGTAAATAACTATAGATATGGTCCCAAATCTTCCAAATAAGTACAGATAACGATCAATAAAGTTCATAATTGACTTTTTGAGAACGTGCTGCCCCTAATTGATATATCACATGACTACGTTTCCATTTCAAAAAATATTACAAATTTCAAAATGGCGGATTTCAAGATGGTGGCGGGGGTTCGTGATCTACTCTGTTTATTTTTCCTTTGCCAATATGTGAAACTACTGCCGTTTGCATTGTCTATCTTTCACTATTTTTACGATTCAACGGTTTATTTGATGCATTTCTATAACATAGCATAGCCTTTCTCCTACGAAATTTTACACCCTCCCAATCCGTTTTTTTATGGCGCTCAGTCGCTATAGCTTTGCACATACACAAACTTTCACATCCTCTATCAAAGGCACTATGTCTCATCCCGCAACTCGAATCATCCATTTCGGCCCTTTACTTGTTACATCGCTAGGACCTAGTAGTAGGTCAAAAGACTGAGGATCTGACAGTTCAAGGAAGTTCTTCGGATGTTTTGAAAACATTGACTGGCCACTTTTATAAACCCGTTAATAAAATCACCTTCTGTTTCCAGAACGAGGTAAGACACTCTCTTTACTCTGTCGTAAAAGGTTCAATAGAGATAGGAACTATGTGGAATAAAACTAGTACCCAGGACAAAATACGTCTGCTAGAACAAATGAAACAATTAATGAAGTTTGGGATATACTTTTCGGTAACCGAAATACAAATCTTGATATTATATCAAGCCTCGTGGGGCAATAAAGAACTGTTTGACAAATAATAACGAAGGATTTAGAGTAACCGAATCGCTGCCACGTTTAGTGCCTCACTTCTTAACGTACGAGTAGAAACTAAAAAGAGTGCATCGTTGATCCTGCACACAATGTAGTGACTAATTCTGAGTTTTTGCTGAAAAAGTTCTTTGTGCGTTAGCACACCTAACATATTCTTGTGATTACCTTATTTTCATAAAATTAAAACTATCTCTGAAAGTTTGGTTCCACCATTCTAGAAAATAATGACGCAAACCTTGCATACATTACACACAAGGACTTCCAGGAGTCATTTTATCACTTACTCCATTTTGGGAAGTCGTGTGTGGACGAAGGAGGTTGTTATTTTGAATAAACGGAGATAAATTGTTTCACATGTTATTTATTTATTTATTTTACAAATCTTGTCTCCTTGTCTAATTGCCGCACTGTATACAACTTACACTGAGAAAAATCCGTTCCCCGGACAGCGGTATATTGCACAAATATACGGTACCTTCTTACTTACTACAGAAATCAGTACAGAGCATACGTTATCCGTGTGCTACATAGGCATTGCCCTTAGATGTTATATCATGCCCTTGCAGTATGTCTGATATCTTATAGTCTTCCTTATATTACATACATATACGTATGTTACCTTCGTCAGCTGTATGTTATATACGTCCATTTGTATGTGAGATCCTGACCGCCTATATTATTTTGTACGGAAAGTACGTATAGATGAAACACTTATACAGAAAGTATTATAAAACATGCATTTTCAGTTATACGTCTGCTGTACGTTAAGTCCAAAAACTACAGGAATTACGCATGTAACCTACCTTTCTAAGTACGCCACCTACATTTTTTTTTCAGTGTACGTCTGTACTAACTATGCGCTCGACAACTATAACATAGAAAATGACATTTGAAACGCTAAACTGATATAGTCAAGCCTACCAATGCGAAGTACGAAAAGAGTACTGTTAAGTTCATATGAAGATGTACGATTCCAATGATTAAAGTCACAGTTGATTTCGGCTACATGTAGAAGTATTCATTAAAAATGTATAGAGTTATGAGTTTCAGCTCTGGATAAACCTGCCTGACAAGTTCTCTTACCTTCTGAAATAATTATGATATATTTGCCTGAACGAAGAGTTTTGACACTCACTCCATCAAAAATCAGTTGATAAATTATACATAAAATGCTGGGTTTTGAAACCTTAACCTGTTAATCCAAAACAATATATTAACCTAAGACTATTACGTAACGGTTCCAAATAGGTTTTGAACTTTACCAGTACTGAGGTATCCAATAGATGTGTTTTGCAAATAAAATTCGTAAGTAGATAGTCAGATTCGGTTCAAATAGTGTTCTGGAATATCTATATATTACAATAACTCATAGGTATGATGACTACAAATATTACAATACGTGCATTATAATGTCAAATTGGCAAAAATGCACTTTGAACAGAACAGTCATAGGAACCGAACCCTAACCTAACCTAAACTAACATATGATAACCTAACCTATTACGTACAAATAACAATGATTCTATTCTTCCAATGCTACATCCTGTGACAAAATCAAAGTGCACACTTATCGTCAAGTTTATGAAATGGCTTTTGGAGAATAGTTCTTCAACAAAGCCAATGATCCTTAAAGTTTTAGCGTAAGAGCATTTTTCCTGGTGATTTCTAAAACTGAAAAAATTGATGAAGATAGTTAACACAACTTGGGTGAAGAACTGTAACAGAAATGCTCAAGTGAAATAGCAAAGGTTTCGCTTGCCCAACTCAGTAATTCCCGAAAGATATGTTAGTTTTTAATATATCATTGTGATATTTATTTTCTCTCTAATTTGGTATGTTCCTTGTACAAAACTAGCAACTTTGTGGTAAATTGTTTAACCATTACGTAATTTAAATCTTAAATACCCTAATCCCTTTCCGTAACTTAAAATCCATACACTATAGCAATACACCATCTATCATAAGTTATGTTACTGTTTTCTCACAGAATTATATAAATAAATGCTACACACTAATAGAAGTGAAAACCGCTTGGATGATAACAGCGTTTTGAAATATTAGTTTCTTTGATTATTTCTCATTACGATGATTGTCATACATATAAACTAAACATTGAGAGGTATACAAATGATTGAAGTACTACTAAGCATATACATGCAAAAATGTAACAGAACTTGTTTTCACTTACCCTCAGAAGTGACTGAAGTACTTCCAACCGACGAAGCAGAATCTTTCGTTTTATTGTCTGTAAATTCCGATGCAGATAAATTAGAACCAGCAGCTGTTGATGAACTAGATCCAGTATATCCAGTGCCACCTGCTTCATTAGCGTTGCTTAAAATGCCACTTTGACTGAGTTGGTTTTGCCCTGCAAAATTTTGACCAGAAAATACAGTGTTATATCCGTACTGAGAATTGCTTCCTCCTACAAATGCACTTCCGCCAGCTGCTCCCCAAGAACTGCCTCCAACAGTGTTTCCTCCTGAACCATATCCACCACCACCAGAAAGGGATTCGTATCCACTTCCTCCAGCTCCAGTGGTCCCTGTATTATATCCACCACCACCAGAAAGGGATTCGTATCCATTTCCTCCAGCTCCAGTGGTCTCTGTATTATATCCACCAGTCTGCCCTGTATTAAACCCGTATCCACTTGTACCAACTGATGACGTTCCTACGGCACTCGTTCCTGCCATTGAAGATCCTGTTCCGTTTCCTGCTTCTCCAGACGTTGAACCAGATTCACCTGTACTTGGTCCCCCGATGTTGGATCCTTGACTACTGGAACTAGGAACGTTATTTCCTGAAGTTTGATTATTTTCCAGTGTACCTGCAGAAGAACTAACTGAGGTCTGTACTGCAGCAGAACCTAAAGTATTCGTACTGTTAGACTGTTCATTCCCTGACCCTGAAACAGTATCAACGGAGCTTGCCTTGTTATTTTCTAACTCGCTTGGACCTTGTCCAGATGGTAGTTTATCTGAGCTAGTTAATGGTGTTTCGGGCCTGTTAACTTCGTTGTACGGCGTTTGAGAATCTCCAGAAGGAAATTTGTTTGAGCTTGCTGAGGAGACAGCTGAAGTGTAACCACTTATTTTGTTATCACCCTGACCAGGACTACTAAGAATACCAGATTGAGTTAGTGGCTGTGAGTACCCGTAATTTGGATATGAAGATTCAGCGTTAGTTTTACCAGTTTCTTCATTAGGTAGTACATTGTCTGTTGGCTGAGGTTTTATTGCAGCAGGATTTGTATTTGGTCTTCCTTGATCACTTGTACTTGGTCCAGTCTCTGGACTGCTCTCCGCTGAACTTCCGGTTGCTGCAGCAACAGAAGTAGCGCTAGCAGTTGAACCAGAACTTGATATGGTAGACGTTTCATTATCTGTGGAAATTTTACTTTCAGAGTCTTCACCACTATCTGAGGTTGAACCATTTACATTACTTGTTTTATTAGTACTTGTACTTCCTTCACCAGGTTCACCACTGTCCCCTACGGGAATTGCATTTCCAGTAAATCCTCCATATCCAGAAGAGTATCCTATCGGAGCAGGTATTCCCCACTGTGAATTATCTGCCCCTCGTCCATATCCATTTCCAGATTCACCAGCTCCAGAGACGTATCCAGTTAAACCAGAATCTCCTAAGCCAGTAGAAGTACCAGCAAAACCTCCTCCAATGCCAGGGCTTACTTGAGGAGCACCAATCTGAAAGGCTCCTGGACCTTGAAGATTTTGGCCAGGAACGAATGGTAAAGGAGAACCACCAATTGGTGAGCTTGGAGGATAGTTGTTCATATAACTATTACCACTGGCAGCAGCACTTCCTGCTGCTGAAAAGCCTCCGTTTATGTTTCCACCAGAATATCCCTGAGATCCTGTCATATCAGTATAACCTTGAACTCCAACCATAGGATTATTGTACTCCATATCCATGGGATCTTCACTTACTTGGCTATTGATAGCATACGCATTTGAGGCTGCTCCAGATATACCGCCATAGCCAGAATAACCTTGTCCATACATATTATTTGCGGATCCTCCTTCCGCAGTATTTATGGTATTTGCGTAAGTTCCTCTTTCCGATCCATACATTCCACTTCCAACAGACTGTTGGTAGCCACTATATCCATTGTATGCTGCAGAAGTAGTCATAGCGGTACTAATTCCATGCGAATATCCTGAAACTCCATTTGCAATATCATAACCACCGCCATAGCTGGGTGAATATGCGGAATATGGTCCTCTTCCATAGTAACTACTATAAGCTCCAGCACCAGCTCCTGCTCCAGCACCGGCCCCACTTCCGTACCCATAACCGTATCCTCTTCCGTAAGCTGGATAATTATACCCATAATTTGTCCTTCTAGTATGAGAACTACCACGTGGATAACCTCTCCTTATTCCTTGGCGTCTGCGATGAAAACCCACATTTCTTCCATGTCTTGAAACGTCTTCTTGACCTGAGCTTAAATCACCTGAAAAAAAAACATAAAACGAATTCTAAGTTATTCTATTCAAGAAATTGTTCTTACTGCTTTGTTTTAAATGTTTTCGAAAATATAATTCAGTATGCCCTACATTTTTCTTCTAAAGCCCTTATATGGGAGGAGGGCAAATCTCACAACTTTCATCAGGTTGAACATAAATTGAAATATTATGCTATTGTCTTATTATCTTTGCACAAATGTTATCTTTGCATAATAGTCATTTATTTTTGATTCTTGTTATTTGTACGTTTTCTTTCAAAGCCTCTGCCGAGTCAAGTACTAAATGGAGAGATGACACCTATTTTCTCTCACACTATCATTAATGAACTTTACAGCAAACTAGAAAAGTCCATCACAATAAAAAATTTTAAGTTAATTTTCGGCCTTCGAAAAATATTAATATATATATACAATGCAATTTTGTAAAAAAAAAAATTAAAAAACCTACTACTTAGTGAGAAGAGTCTGAATTAGCAACACTTTCTAAAGGTATGTTTTTATAAAAGTTTATTGAACAAAAAAAAACAGTACATTTTATGTCCCGTTATAAAAAGAACAAGAAGAAATGTAACAAGTGATAAACAACAAGCCGGTGTGACACTTATATCATATATACTTCTATGTCATAAACTGAGCCTATGAGTAGGTCTTTACATAATAATGTTATACTTTTTTATACCCTGTTTGACAGCTTACTGAAAAATTATGAGACCTGCACGCACAACATAATTCTATCTATGCACATTTACGGTGTAGGTCTACTTTAAACATATCACAGGTTATATCCAAACTATGATCCAATATATAATAATATAACTTTAAAACTATTGAGTCAAATCACTGCCAACTTTGGATATATATATATATATATATATATATATATATATATATATATATATATATATATATATATAGGGTGTTACATAAGCTTGCCACAGTACAGATTCCTCACATCAAAATAAGAAAAAAAAGTTCATATGGACCTCTGCTCAAAAGTGCATAATTTTGGAGTTATAGAGTGTCGTGAAATAAGTAAACTTTAAAAGTTCATACCTCCACTACTTTAGGAATGATTGTAGTCGAGTGAGGACATCACTGAGGAACTAGTAAGTGAACTATACAAATATCCATCTTTCAGAATCTTCAGTCGTCTGTGAAATTACGGAGCGGCATCCCCCCCTCCAACTTTTTTTGACAAAAAATAAAAATACCACCTATAAGATCTAGGAAATATTCCACAGGTCCGAGACCGAGCGAAAGTTCTTCTCTCTCTCTTCAGTAGACAATTCCTAGCTCCGCGTATGCTTCCAGTACTTGCACAATCGTTTTCATAGAGGCTGTTTGGGAGTGCGGGATCCACTCGCCATCTACCACGCCTAAAAATTAGTGTGCAAGTACTGGAGCATCCTTAAACATGGATATTTGGATACTTCACATACTAGTTCCTCAGTGATGACTTGACTCTACTACGACAGGTCCCATAGTAGTGGGGCTATGAACTTTTAAAGTTCACTTATTTCACGACACTCTATAACTCTGAAAATATTCACTTTCGAGCAATGGCTCATATGAACTTTTTTCTTGCTTTCATGTGAGGAATCAGTTTCCAAAATATTCTGACACATTTATGTAACAACCTATATATTCTTACGCTTGTGCATTCGGTAGGAATGCTTTCGTCGTCGTTTTGAAGAAAGAAAGGAAACTATTATCGTTAACTTGGGAAATATAGCTCACTGGTAGAATTGAGAGGTAACTGAGAAGACGACGAGCGTTTTAGTTTATAGGGCATGTGGGTAGAAATAATTAAAAACAAATATTTAAAAAAAAAAAAGAGAGTCGAGAGTTTGTTTAGGAAGAAAGAAAAGGAAGGTTGTTTGGGCGTTTAGGACCTTGGATGTGTATTCCGTACCTCCGTTCCTGGTCGTCGACTGGTGGTCTCCATGTCTCGGCTTCTGTGTCGAATTGGCGAGGAACTTGGTATAGGTCTCTCCTGTCGTTGCTCACACTCGCTCCTCGTGAACTTTACCGCTCCTCGTGTACTTCACCGCTTCTCGAGTGCTACTCTCTTCTTCCGGGTCCTGGGACGTTTTTATATGAAACAAAGTAGGAAGATGGCCGACGAAATTACGGAAAAACATCCAAAGTACGCACGTGTAGGATTCAGGAAAGTGCAAGGTAAATGGATTTCTCGACTTATTTAATAATTTGTCAACAGTTACAGAACGCTTTGGTTACATCAGATTACATAAGTTACATAAATTTACCAAGAATGAAGAATGAGGAATCGTCTACTAAAGAGAATTTTGAAATGTTTGCTGACTGTCTTATTATTCCAAGTTGTGTCTGTCTCTCATCATCCACAGAAAATAAAGAAAGAAAAAAAAATAAAAAATAATATCGTTTTTAAATCTTGATTTGTTTATATACTGAATATTAAAAATATTAGGGAAATCCAATATCTCTACATTCCCGCCACTAAATCTTACTGAACGACGAAAAGAGGAACGCTGTCGTTTCAGGTCCAATTACTTATTGAACGCACTGTATATCTTTATGTATGTTAAATACATATAAAAAAATAATTAATCACACATCACTAAAAAAAAACACTTAAATCACTAGCGTTAACAGATAATAAAATGTAGCACTAAACCAATCAATCAATCAATATTTGAAGAATAAACACACAAGAAAGTTAATTTGTCAATTTGAAAGCATCATCTTTCAATGTCTTGGATAGTTCCTGTCTTTTCTCCCATTTAAATAGTTGACGTAATCGTTAAGATACTGAAGCACATGGTCTTGTTTATAACATTGAACTTGAAACTGTAGAATGCTGAATCGGCAGAGTCTCAGCTGCAAGATAATCTACTCCAGCTTGGTCGTTGACCATATGCAAAGGACGTAGTGAAGTTGAAGTAGCTGTCACCAGATGGCAGATGTTATCGGCTTGGCTGGATAGATGACGCTGGGCGTGATGGGGTGTGGCTGTGAGCTTCTTGAAGATGTATAATTATAATATATTTATATTTGCAGTATTTATGTCCGTGACGTGTGATAAGGTGAGTTTTACGTGCATCAAAAAATTAGTGTGAACAAAAAGTGAGAGAAAAAAACGTTCAGCAACATATCATTCCTTGCGTCGGTTGGTGGGCAAATCGTGAGGTTCAAATCTGAGCGTCGATATCTCTTGATGTCCATAAATCCTCTTCTTCTTAGTGGTGTAATGCTGCATTGAGGTACGGAAAGGGGTTGTGGGGAGATAAATTTTTTTATAAAAAAAATATTAAAGGAAAAAAAGGAATAGTGATTGAAGTTATCAGAAACATGTGACTCTGTATATGTGTATCTAGGATGAAGATTAAGAAAGGGTGTGTATCAGAAGGGGCAAAAAGTGAAATTATAGATGTTATAATATAAAGAAATAGGAATTGTAGCGAAAATATGGCAAAGGAACACAGTCTCTAAGCCGTGGGAAAATGTAAACATGAAAATTTTCAAGATGGCTGCCATGACGCTATGACGGAGGGATGGGAGTTTTCGCAAAGGCTCTCGGTATAGTAATGGCCGATGTTTGTTTACAAACAGAAGGATAAAAGCAAAACGAATGACAAGTTATAATGGCTGTTTTTAATTTGGGGGGGGGGGGCACAAGAGTTCAAAAACAAGGATAATGATATTGGGAAAGTAAGATTTGATTAAGATAACTATTATTAGGCTTTTGAAAGGCGATTTCAAAGTCAAGGTACCTAAACGTGAATCCAGTGGCGTCTCGGGGGGGTTGGTTTTACAAAATAGTGGAATTGTGGAGAAGATTTGAAAGTAAGGAAAATTAGAGTGAAATGCGGTAAGGTTATTGTCCGAAGACTTACTTCCGGTGAGAAACAGGGTTGGCAACTCAGGTAAGAATATCAAGGTATCGTAAAAAAAAAAAAAATCAGGGAAGATAAATAAAGGAAGTGTCGTTATTTGAGGACTGTGAGGGTGATTTTTATGAAAGCCTGAGAGTGATCGTAGTATTTCAGTAGAGGTGGGTAGGAGGCATCAGAAAAATTAGGACAATAGAGAAACATAAAAAAAGAAAGAATTAGTATTAGTATAAGTACTTCATATTCATGATCTGACCAAATGCCCAAAATATCTAAACAATTTCCTATTAAAATCTTAAATACAATTTCCTTAATATCATATTCTAAAGGGGGCCGGGGGGCTCATTATTTCCAACATAAACCTAACCCATTTCCTGATTAGGTTGGGAATTTAAGGTAACTAGAGGTTGGATTGGGTTTTATCGCCCAATACTCGATTGTGTTAGTAAAATTATGTTGGAAATAAAAATTGTGGGGGGGGGGGCACAAGAAGGTCTCTAAATTCATAAAAATAGGTATGTCCGGTAATGATTCTCAATTTTATATGGTCGTGCGTATATACGTTCTAATATCTTCTTCTAGATGCTGTTTCACAAAATGCGTGAATTACTCGACGTCTCAGTTTCCGTATCCGCTTTTAAGAATACACTATGTAGTTGGAAATGTACGAAGATTTTACGTTAGAATTCCTTAATTCCAAGACGGTAGAAGGTGGTACTATAATCTCTGTACCAAAACTTCCGTCATTAACTATCAATTCTTCCGGAGGAGGAGGTAAACTCAATTCTGACACTGAATGTGCATCCTCATTTCTGTTCGACGTGGTGAACTTTTCTGGGGTCACTTCAGGTTCTTGATCTCTTTCTTCAATCCTCTCGTTACATTTATTCTCAAAACTCTTCATCTGCAGTGGCGTATCATCACCAATTTTTTTCATTAAACTTTTCATAACTCTATAGAGCAAAATTAGACTTACAATTGCAATAACGGTTTGCACAATGTCTAAAAAGTAGCTCAATTCTTGCAAAGAAAATTCCGTAGACGCACTACATTTTCTACAAAACCATATAAAATTGAAAATCCCATGTTCTCTTAGCAAATAAATAAGTAGAAGAGTTATGATGATATTCCAAATAATAATAATTCCTGGTATAAAATATTCATGCTTATAGATAGGCATCTTAATGGGCGTCTGGTCAATTATCGTAAATGCTGATATATTCATATGTCGGATTGAAGAACTCCAAACATCGTTAAGTAAAGATGAAACATTAAAAAATTCATTCCCTTTATACGTAGATCGTAATAGCATCAGATCATTAGAGACTAGCTGGCTCGGAAAAAGATGTAAAAATACAGGTTCTGTAAGATCATTGTCGAGACACGGAAAATCCGATCTGACGAAAAGATTTCTCTCCACAATTAATTTAGTATTGCATGGTATTCGAATTTTAAGGGCTCCGTATAATCTGGCTTCTTCTGGAACTCGAATGGTAGACACATTTTCTCTAGTCTTCAAAGTTAGAAATTCTGGTGGGTGTATTAAAACAAACTCATGCGATCCAATGTCTATAATCTGTGCCTCTTTCGAATCATAGCACGTATGGTCACAGTTGTGTAATATTTCCCTGACTGTACTGGCAACGAAAGCTGCGTGAGCACAATTTATTAAACGAGAACGTGTCACAGTGTGTGTAGGTATCTTACATAACTTTGATTGGCTATAATGACAAGCAAGTAAGCTTGTTCCTGTTATTGGTATAAGATCTTTTTTATCTTGAACTACCATAACTAAAGGCTGGATATCAACGGTACAAGTTTGGTTGTATACAGCAAACGGAAGTGGCTGCACATCATATAACTCAAATGAAGGCTGTATTTCAACGATCGGAATTTTCATCTGTAGATAAATGTACGTGTCGGTGATTGAACAAGTCAAAACATTAATTGAATAATACATCTCCAATAACGACTTATCTATGGCTAACTTATATCCATTTTTCAAAATGATATTCTCAAATTCAGATAAATGTGCGTGCAACACTTTATAAGGGATTATATTAGGGTTCAGCCTAGCATCAGTACACATCTGGATTGTCAGATCATATTTAAAAATTTGAAGAAACTGTACAAACTGCGTTGAAATCGAATAAAATTCTTGAATGAACGAAATGACCTCTTTATGTACTCGATTTGCAAGCTTATTAAGATGATCTCCCAGATCATGTTCTTGATCCAATATTTTTGCCGAAAAGTTTCTAATTTTTTGAAAATTATCCTGTATCTGATCTTGAAAACTTAAAAATTCTGAAGTTGTGTTTTGAATATATAAATTGTTTTTTAACAATTGTTTTTGTAAACCCAGTACAGTTTGTTCCAAATGAAATTCCTTCTTATTTATCGAATCAATAGAAGAACTGTCAGCTACGTCACAACACCAATTCAATGCTTTCCCAATGAACCCTAACAGTGCACGTGGAGATCTGGTTGATAATCGATGAAATCGTGGATTTGGAGGCTTTAAAAAATAATCGTTAATGTGGACTTTCAGATCATGTAAGTCTTTTGCAGCTTCGCAGACATCTGGAGCTAGAGTGTCATTTTCGTTGCAAAGCAGAGCTTCAAAAAGAGAAGAAACCTTAACATCATGCGGAAAGGAAAATGTCAAATTGAAAGATATCGGTAATGAGTGTTGGTACAAAATAACATTTGGGAGTTTACGGAAAAATAAACCAGATGTTATTTGGAACTCGGTGTTATTAGACGTCACATATGGGAAAGAGAAAGATAGGATAATGCAGCTTAAAACAAAATAGGTTATCTGAAACACAAATTAAATATAATGAGAAATTTAGAATTTTCACATGTTCTATAGATTATTATCTCTGTTAGCCTAAGTATATATGTTCCTGTTAAATTGCGTTACTAATTTCAATGTTTCCTTTTTTTATAGGTAAGTGGAATGCCTACTAGTTCATCTCAGTACTTCACCTAATTTTATTTTCAACAATGGAGGTAGACAAGTCATAGCTGAAACTGTTTTTGGGAGATGGTTTAATACTTCCTCTGGACCTGCACTTTAACAGAATAATGGACACAGGATTTTTTTTTTGGTGGTAAAAGGTTGTACTAACATACTGCAAATTAACATAGAAATAACTCCCTGTTAGGCCAGTAATAAACTAATCTCTAGGTTAAGTACATTATATAAATTTTATGCTCTTGTAAAGGACAAAAAACTCATTTCGGGAAATATTCGTGCATCACTTTTTCGTAAATAATTTGATTTTGTTTATCGAATTGAACAAAAATTATTTTTTCGAAATAATCGAGGTACTCCTCGAGATATTCCCTTACTACGTTCAAAGCAATTCTTGCAGCCTCTAATTTCGGGTAGTTAAATACTCCTGTAGCTATATTTGGAAAGGCAATGGTCGTTATGTCATTGTCCATAGCCAACTGTAGGGATTTCTCATAACACATCTTTAGGCGCTTAGCATTTTTATCATCGGGTGCAGATACATGTATAACATAATCTACAGGTAGATTATATCCTGAGGTTAATACGGCATTACCTGGGTTCAAGTGACCAATTTTCTTGCACTCCTGCCTCATTTCACTTCCCGCCAAAGACTGTACCATCAAGTCTACACCTCCTCTTGGTTGCAACTGGGTGTTGGATGAATTTACGATCGCTTGTCCTGCCAGTGACGTAATAGACCCATAATACAAAGCCACTTTCCGGTTAATTTCCTCGTTGACGGCAAACTTCGGTTTTTCAACATCAGCCATCGATTTGGTGTCGGGTCCGGTCTCGTCCCACGACGGAATTTCGGTCATCAATTTCACATCTCGAATGAACAATGAATCCGCTTCCCCCGTGCTTTCCTCTTCCTGATACTCCATCAAAAAAGAAGTGGACTCCTCCTGCTGCTGAAAATCCTTTTCCTGGACTCCTTCACCCAATATTTGTGCATCCTGATTCTCTAACTTTTGCAAGTCCTTAGATATTCCCTTCTCAGGTGGATAATACTTCTTAAGCCGGTCTATAGAAAATGAGTCTATCTTAATCTGTCCTCTAGGTGTTCGAAACTTAACATAATAGCTGTTGTCATGTTTTTTGGACACAATTTGACCAGGTCCAAAATACTTTCCCGAGAAAGCAGCACATTGTCCTCGTTTTCTAGACAGATCAAAAATCCAAACCGCTTCACCCTGCTTGAATTCTTGTTGTATTCGCTTCTTGTCGTAAGACTTCTTGGACGTCAGATGTCGGTTGTACAAATTTTCTTGGGCTTTTTCGCGTATATACTTCATTCGTTCCAATCTGTCTTGGTTTTCTGAAAATTGACATTCCATACCCAACATGGCGGAATGCAACAACCGAGGAGAAAAGCCGTGGAGGAGTTCGAAAGGAGAATACTTCATGCTCAAATTGCACGTGACGTTATAGGCAAAGGTTACTTCTGGTAGAAGTTCAATCCAACGTGATTGGTCAGTCTTGTCTAAGGCGATCTTCAATTGCTGTTCTATATTTCTTACTGCGATTTCTACACTCCCAATAGAAAAATGCCCTTGAACGTCAGCGAAATGTATTTGAGTCCCCAGTATTTTACATAACTCCTTAAATAATTGACTGGTAAATGCAACACCTCTATCACAACAGATTTGAGTTGGTATCCCATACTTCAATATGACGTTGTCATATATGAAAGCACTAACAGAAGCTGCAGAAGCATCTGGTAGAGAACCAGTAATACAAAAACGAGTTCCTTCATCTATGACTATAATTAGAAATTTGTGGCGTAAGATATTATTACTAGGGTAGGTCCCACCAAGATCCACATAGATTCTAAAGAAAGGATGAACGCTAGGATGTGTCTGAAGACTACCGAACTGTTTTCCACTCCTCTTTTTTAGCAATTGACAAGTTACACAAGATTGGCACTTATCATACACAAATTTTTTCATATTGGGGAAATAGACAGACTTTAATAAAAGGTTGTATGTTTTCGAAAATCCACCATGGCACGCACCCAGTTTCCCACAATGCAGTTTCTCAAATACAATGTCTCGCAATTTCGATGGTACTGCTAACAAATAGACTTTACCGAATGGTGTCTTATTCACTTTGTATGCTACATTATTCTTCAAAACAAAATACGATGCCTGCCTTTCATAGGCTGGATCCTTTTCTGCTTGATCCTCCAAGTGATCAATAATTTTCTTCAGTACTGCATCTTCTCGCTGTTCTTTTGCGATATCAATGAGGTCCATGTCTTCGATTAGGAAAATTCTCGGGTCAGAGGCACTCTCTTCTTCATCTTCCTTGTCGCGACTATGCTTAACAAAGCGACTCAAACTGTCGGCTTCTATGTTGTCGGTACCTTTCACGTGGGCGATCGTAAAATCGTAACAATCAATCTCAGACATCCAGCGTGCTAATTTACCTGTCAGGTTCTTACTGTGGCGAAGAAACGTAATAGCTTTGGAGTCCGTATGAAGATAGAAATGTCGACCCACCACGAAATATCTGAAAGATCGCAGTGCATACAGCAGAGCCAAGAGTTCCAAATGGTACACTGACAAATTTTTTTCTGAAGGTCCAACTGCTCGACTGGCATATGCGATCGGTACTAGTTCAGCTTCAGGATCGTCTGAAATAGGTTGTTTTGCTACAGCTGCGAGGCCCTTCTTACACGCATCGGTGTAGATATGTAGATCCCTCTCTGGTTTGTATGCCATCAATGTTGGGGCTTCCAAAATTGCTTTTTTCAGAGCTTCAAAAGATTCTTGTTGCTGGGTTCCCCACTTAAAATCTTGGTCTTTTCGAAGCAGAGTTTGAAGAGGATAAGCGATTTCCGAGAAATCCTTAACATACCTTCGCAAAAAGGAGCACACCCCTAAAAAACTTTTTAAATTCTTCTTCGTGCGTGGACGTTGGAAATTCTGAATCGTGGCTAACATTCGATCTGACACTTGTACTCCAAATTTTGATAAACGATGTCCCAACACTATCAAAGAATAATGTGCGATCTTTGTCTTCTCGGGAGACAATTTTAGTCCCCGTTCTCTAAGTTTTTCAAAAAGGACCTTGCACCAATGCACCATCTCGTCTACGGATGACGCGATAATGTAGAAGTCGTCCACATAATGCATAATATTTGTACTTGGAACGCCTGCTAACGTCAATTTGACCAGTCTATTAAGCGCTGCTGCGGAAGAAATGTGTCCCATAGGTAGGACACAATATTGATAACTTGACATGCCTGGTATCGAGAAACCTGTACACTCTTTCGACTCCTCTGTAATCGGAATTTGGAAGAATCCTTTGGTCAAATCACTCGAGGTATAAAGGAGATGTCCTGCCATACGATTGATTATGTCATCCACCGACGGTGTCGCAAAATTCGAAGGATGGGACTGCTGATTGAGACCCCTCAGATCACTTACAAATCGGAACTGATTATTACGCTTCCTAATCAGCAAGATGGGGTGGTTCCAGGGCGAGATTTTTTCCCTCAAAATCCCTTGACGAAGCATCGTGTCTAACTGCTGCTTGAGTATTCCACGAAGATGATAAGGCACTGAGTAGGGCGTCTTATTCACGGGTGTAGGATCGGATAGACGAATTTCATGAAGGTAGCCTCGTGCGAGTCCTATGTCCTCCTCAGACCAACTCCAAACATCAGGAAATTCTCGTATGAGACTGTAGAATCTTTCTTTCTCTTCTGGAGATAGCTCGGGGTTGACATCGACACGACTAGGATCACAAAGTCGCCTGGAAAGCTCCATCTTCTCCGGGGACGGTAGGCTTTCTTCTACCGACGAAAAACTCCTTTCCTCAGGCTCCTCTGGGACCTCCTCAAAATCTTCAGCATCCCCAAGGTGTGTACCTTGTCGCAGTTTGATCTCCTTAATGGTGGGATTCGTAACATACACCACGGGGCATCCTCCATTCACTATCGCACATGGAATAAAAATGTCCAGTATTTCTTCTATCCGGCGAGAGGGTGACAATAATAACTTCTTCCCCAAAATATCCCAACAACTGCGTAGCTTCACCAGAGTATGCGAGCGAGGTGGTAAAATCGTGTTTTCCAATACTCTAAAAATAGCCCGAGATCCCTGCGCAAGCCTGGATGTTAAGACTTTTGACAAATTGACTTCTAAATTCCTCGGAGGTAACGTTTTTGAAGGAGGGCGTCCGAATCGAAAAAGAGTTAAATTTTGCTTATTGTAATCTAAAACAGCCCTGTGCTTTTCCAAAAAATCGGCGCCAATCAAAGGCCCATAATCAAAATTTGGAATAACTCTGAATACATGAGTAAACCATTTTTTACCAATCCTAAATTTTAATAAAGCTATCTCAGAAACTTGTATAGACTTCCCTGTTACTCCCCGAAGTCTAGTATTAATACGGAAACGTTTAGCATTTTCCGGGACCAAATTTTCCCCCAGACAACTGATCTGGCTGCCGCTGTCAATCATCAGTTCTACGACTTTCCCGTTCATTAAAGCTGACACATGAGGCAATTCGTTAAAGGACACTATAGGGACTATAACGGAACCTTGAGTAGATTCGTCCCGACCATCTACTCTGTCTGCGTGTTTAAAGAAGGCATACGACAATATCTCGCAATATGATTCGGTAATTTGCATCTGTAACAAATAATTTGGCCTCTATCCGGAGTCGAACCCTGACCTGGCGAAGAATTACTATTACTTGAGGACGCAAAATCACTGCTGGACTTTTTATTAGTATCAGCATTATTATTCTGACTTCTGTTGTTTTGATTACCGTTCGGTTTTCCTTGGTAATCCTGACCTACATTTTTCGGCTGATTAAACTGCTTTTTCCTATATTGAAAATCATCGCTTCTTTCACAATTTGTTGAAGGAGCTAAGGCTGAAATCTGCAGCGTCAACTTTGACAGTTGTTGCTGTATGTCAGTCAACGGGTCGATTACCGGTTGGTTCTGTTGAGTCTGCTGGTTTTGCAAGTATGCTGACTGTGTATTATATGGTTGAGCAGTAATCGAACTTTGAACCCTTACTTCAGCATTATTCTGAGTATTAGCATCTATGCTAGTCGGAGAAAATAAAGACGACTGCAAAACAGCAGAATTCTTTTTCAAGAATTTCTCTAATTCCTTACGCTTCAATAACAATTTAGTCCTTTCCTCGATAATTAGGTCGTTCAGAAGGTCACTGACCGTGTTGTACTCCTTTCGTACTACAACTTTAAAGTAATCGGGTAAAAGTCCTTCCACAATAAATTGTAATTGTTTCTTTTCATTGGCAGTCGGGTCTGCGCGTAAAATCAAATCCTGCTTCGCATAAACGTACTCTAGAACGGATTCTGATTCATTCTGATCACGGGCTCGCATCTGAGCTTCAGATAATTGTGGCACCAAATTGTCCTTAAAAGCGTTTATAAAAGCTTGCTTGAACTGGTCGTAAGTCATTTGGGCAAATTCTGGCTTTCTTTCTATGCCAGCAAACCAGTTTTCAGCGGGGCCACGGAGTAGGCTCCCCAGCACCAATTTTCGTCTCATACCATCCCATGAATTAATGCTAGCGATGGTCTCATAGCGTCTGATGTACGTGTTTACATCGTCACCCAACCGGGCATAAAAAGGCTCTGGTTTCACAATCGTGCCGTGCATGGACGGAGGTGGATCGTTTCCTCCTGTAGCCATACTGCTAGAACTAGAACCACGAACAGTTACGTCTAAAGAATCAGGAGAAATATCCGAAAATGATTCCGAAAATTCTAGCTTCTTTTTAAGTTGCTCTAAATAATTACGTGTAAATTTAGTCGATTTAGGAGACGAACAGGCCGCGGGATCGAAATAGACAGTATCACTTAAGTTAAAAATATCCTCTAAAGGTATCAAAAATTCGTCCGCTAGTCTTCGCAACATATAACACAAGTAATAAAACTATTGGGCACAAGTCAAGACCTTAAATATGCTATACCTACACTAAAAACTAAATACAACTCATAAAACATACACAAGAGGTATTGGGGCTCCACCACTCTCCGAAAAGGAGAGAAAAAGAAAGGTAATTATAGAATAGCATAAGAAAGATTGCTCAAAAATAAAAAACAAAAGAGAACAAAACTAGTTTCATAGAGGGTTGGTGGCGGGGAAGTTGGAGGTGATTCTAAAAAGCCTAAAAAATGAAGAGAAAACAGTTTAGAAGTTTGAAAGACAACTAGCATTGATCACCTTCTTACGCTGATGCGAGAAAAAAGATCAGCATCTCCATCATCTTACGCTTGTGCATTCGGTAGGAATGCTTTCGTCGTCGTTTTGAAGAAAGAAAGGAAACTATTATCGTTAACTTGGGAAATATAGCTCACTGGTAGAATTGAGAGGTAACTGAGAAGACGACGAGCGTTTTAGTTTATAGGGCATGTGGGTAGAAATAATTAAAAACAAATATTTAAAAAAAAAAGAGAGTCGAGAGTTTGTTTAGGAAGAAAGAAAAGGAAGGTTGTTTGGGCGTTTAGGACCTTGGATGTGTATTCCGTACCTCCGTTCCTGGTCGTCGACTGGTGGTCTCCATGTCTCGGCTTCTGTGTCGAATTGGCGAGGAACTTGGTATAGGTCTCTCCTGTCGTTGCTCACACTCGCTCCTCGTGAACTTTACCGCTCCTCGTGTACTTCACCGCTTCTCGAGTGCTACTCTCTTCTTCCGGGTCCTGGGACGTTTTTATATGAAACAAAGTAGGAAGATGGCCGACGAAATTACGGAAAAACATCCAAAGTACGCACGTGTAGGATTCAGGAAAGTGCAAGGTAAATGGATTTCTCGACTTATTTAATAATTTGTCAACAGTTACAGAACGCTTTGGTTACATCAGATTACATAAGTTACATAAATTTACCAAGAATGAAGAATGAGGAATCGTCTACTAAAGAGAATTTTGAAATGTTTGCTGACTGTCTTATTATTCCAAGTTGTGTCTGTCTCTCATCATCCACAGAAAATAAAGAAAGAAAAAAAAATAAAAAATAATATCGTTTTTAAATCTTGATTTGTTTATATACTGAATATTAAAAATATTAGGGAAATCCAATATCTCTACAATATATATATATATATATATATATATATATATATATATATAAGAATATCAGCATTGAAGAGCTATGTACTATATCTAAACGTTGATTTATAATAATAAATCCAATACAAAATAACGTGAATAACATTTTCTGTTCTCTACAAATATTCAATATAAATACTTTTTGTTACGCTACACACATCCAATCAATAGACACGTCTTCACACACTTTAGTCAGCATGTCTGAAGTAATGAAAAGGACTGATATTTGAATTCTCCACTGCAAATTGACTATGCCGCAAATAGACAAGGCATATACTCAAGACCCTATATGAAATTCCAAGTCAAAAATCACATGAAATCCGATCGGGCTACCTTGGAAATGTCACTACAGGTTCATATTGATTCTAACTTACTAAACTAAAGAAAACAGAAACACTTATGCTAGACCGTCGCTATATTCGCTACGGGTGCTGTGAAGGATTTATGTGAGAAGATAGAAAAGGAATCTACTCACATGAATACATTTAGAACTTTCATTTCTACCTTTTAATTATGACCCTAAATAAATACCGAGCGAAGTAGCTCAAGTGGTAGAGCGTTGGCTTCGCATTCGGGAGGTCGTGGGTTCCAATCCCGCTGCCGACCATCCTGACTGAGGTTTTCTAGGGTTTCCCTCAGTCCTACCAGGCAAATGCCGGGATGGTACCTACTAAACAGGCCCTGGCCGATACCTTCCCAAATCCTTTCCATTGTTATTATTGTTGCTGGATATCCAGTGTAAAATGGCCTCTGAGCTGTATCTGGTGATTGATAAATAAATAAATAAATAAATATTGTAGACATCTTCTAAGAGAAATTATAACAAATCGCAAATCCGATATTCTTTTATTTACATGCTGTATAATGGTATGATAAAATTGGAAACCAATTCATTCATCTAGTGTGCACTCAAGTATATCACATTCTTCAATTTTATACCTTTGATACTGGTGAATATTTGAAACGAAATCATGTCTAAAATTGCTTGATAATGATAATCCTCAGAAAGATAACATTTAACAACTCCTTTAACATAAATGTTGCCTCAATTATCAATCCCGTTACATTAAAGATATTCACAAACTTTCCTTCAGAATCGCACATGATAGATTTCCCAAACTACATACAGCGTAAAGCATCTTCTTTTTCCCACTTCTTAACGAAATATTAATTTGGTCCTTAAAACTTATGATAAGTACCACAAATGCGTTTAAACAAGACATTTCGGATAGAGTGCATTATCAAATTTCATCTTTCGAAAGCGAAAAAACTGATATTGTACATATTTTTAAAAACAGTAGATTATATTCGTTGTTTAGTTGGTTTTCCATTTAAAAACCTGTTTGAAGCCAGATGTCTTGGATGTTTAACATACTAATTAGTTTAACCTCAATTTTTAACAATAAATCAAAATCATTCATGCCTATAGTTTTAAGAATAAATCATAGGGTTAAGTTTGGCTCTTCCTTTTTAATAAAAAAAAATAGGAAAATTTCCAAGAGGAAGGAGGTACGAAAAGATGATTTGGTGTTCTTATGTGATGTTTATGTGTGTAAGTTTGACAGTAAAGTTAGGTTTAATACGAGAAAAGATATGTAGAAGTGGGTACTATTTGCAAGGCGCGGAAGGTTTCGATAATTCAGCAGCATGGTAATCGTCTAGTATGTTGAATCGGTGCATTGAAAGGAATATTTCCGCATTGAGTTTTATAGAATTATATAAGAATAGTGGAGAAAATCTATTGAATTTTTATGAGAACCACGGATTACTAAATTTAAGTGATAATTGAAGCTTCAATGAGAACCGGTTCGAGTCACTGTTCTAGTGTAGAGTTTCACCGTGTAACCTAACCTAACTTAACAATTTTTAATGGTTTAAATGTTTTCTTGTAGGTTGAAACTGGACGGGCACATCTAAACTTAAGCCAAATAACATATTTAAATATTAAAATCTCGTATTGCTTCCGAGATTATATCCAGAAAGTACGTTTGCCTTAGAACAATAAGTGCAAAGAAGACATCACCACCTCAGTTTCTGAAACTGACTGACACAAAATAGAAAGATAGAGTAGGGAATCATATATATGCACGATTACAAACTCAAATTTCGAAAATATGGAAACTTTATAGTCCCCCCTTGGTCTTGTTAGGGAAAATCCCATGTCTTGTGAAGCAAATGACCACGTAAAACTATAACAAGAGTATCAATCAATCACATTTTTATAGCTTACCTCCTATCGTGTCAACACTATTAGGTGTGGCATCCGGGGAACGAGTAGATAGTGTTTCGTTCTTCTTATCATGTTCCTGGTTTTTGTTGAGTTCATCCAAGCTCCTGGCACCAAAAAAATTAGGTAGTGGGCCTAAATTCACTGCCATGTTGTTTATCGGGAAAGGTGTTGGTAGTGGTAAATTAGGGCCTGCCATTCCACCAGCTGACCACGATAGCGTGAAAAAAAGATTTAGAACTAAATTGGTACTGTATCAACTAGTGTTCCAAGGTTATTACATAAAATATGTATAAATACTAAATACTGTATATACTATATATATTACCACATATTAGAGATGCAAAAAAGCCGGCTTTTTTGAATCGATGGTTTTTTGCACATAAAAAGTCGTCTTTTTTGGGAAAAAAACGAGAATTTTGGAAATTTTGGCTTTTTTCATTTTCATGATTTTTCTATTTGAATAGCTTTCTTATATTATACTCTAAAGTTAAATAAGATTTCATGACCTAAATACCATATTTTGCTCTGGAATTCACCATCATGATGGATGGAACACATGTTTTATGAATTAAACATACAGTACGTAGTATTTGAGGGCAATTGCAGAGGATATTTAACTTTATTTTAACTTCTGAGTTATAGACATGTTTTTCTTCTCTACGTCATTGCTTTTTCAGTCATCCGTGTTTTATTTCTTAAAGATTAACAGGCATACTCTAGCTCCTAGCACATAAGTTAAACTTATGTTTTTCAATATATCCGTCAGAGCGTACGTTTGTCAGTATATCTGTCAGAGCATACTTCCACATTTTGTTATACTGTAGCTGTGCAATAATTTAGCAATAATCTTCCGGATAAAACCTTGAAACAGTTTTATAGCAATAATCAGTAGCGGGTTCAAAAAAGTATTTTGGGAGGTGTTTCTCTGCTTAATGTTTGTTTTTTCTAAAATTTCCTAATTTTTATTTGGGAGGAGCTTGAAGTTTATGAGTATAGGCATAACTAATATTTCGTTTTATTTGTATCCAGCATTAATCTTTCGGATACGACCTTGAAGACCATTTTATACTGATAATCAGTGGCGGATTTAGAAAAGTATTTTGGGAGGGTTTTTCCATATTAATGTTTAGCTTTGCTAAAAAATACCTAATTTTTATTTGAGAAGAGCTTGAAATTTATGAGTAAAGGCATAACAAATATTTCGATTGTTTTAGAAATTCCGTAATTTCGGGATACAGGCTTCAATCTGCAAGACGCCCTCACCCTAACCCCCTTCGCAAATCAGTCACTGCTGGTAATTAGTAAAAACAACGATTTAAAAACGATAAAGGAAGTCGGCCAGGATTCACAGTACACGCACTATCTCTACATTCACAGATGGAATTAAAAAAAAACTATTGTCAAAATGCTCGAATTCGGGATTGAATCCCGGACTTCCCGATAGAAGTGCAAAAACTAACTACTCACTCATGGTTGTTGTGCAGTTGTGCTCAACTTAAATTATTCTCTCTATATATGGCTTATGGAATCCGAAGGTTCAATGCCGCGTTCACAATAGCTCTCCACTGACATCTATCCTTAGCCAACTGGATCAAGTTTTTACTTTCTATTCCTATTTCTGCGAGGTCCATCTTACTGCCCTCCCATCTGCGCCTAGGTCTTCCTAATGCACGTTTTCCGATTGGATTTCCAGTTAAAACTTTGAAAGCGTTCCTACCTTCTTTCATTCTGGCTGCATGACCTACCCACCTTGAGCCTCCTAGACTTGATGACCGTAACGATGTTTAGTAAACCGTATAAATTATGCAGTTCTTCGTTATGAAGTTTCCCCCATTCCCGTTTCTCTTGTGTCCGAATATTCGTCTCAGGATATTATTTTCAAATACCTTCAGTCTGCGTTCTTCCCTCATCGCAAACGACCATGTTTCACAACCATACAGAACAACAGGCATGATTATCGTTTTATATGTTTTAAGCTTTAAATTCCTCGACATAATTCGCGACGACAAAATATTTTGAACTGAATAATAACACGAGTTTCCTTATTTCAGTCGACATTTAGTTTCTTTGTGGATATGATTTGGTCTGTTAATATTGATCCTAGATATTTGAAAGTATCCATTTTGTCGAAAGTATTATTTGATATTTTACCGCATCCACAATTTGCTGTATTACGATCCCGGTGAACTTCCATGTATTTAGTTTTCTCTGCGTTTACTTCTAAACCAATGTCGCTGCAAGCGTTTAGTAAGCCCTATGCATTTCTTTCTATTGCTCTCCAATCATCTCCTATTAAATTTTCATCATCAGCATACGCTATAGTCTGGTGAATACCATTCAGCTCTAGGGCCTGGTTGCCATCTTTAATTTTCCTTATAGCGTGCTCCGGAACAATGTTGAATAATAATGGCGATAGCGCATCTTCTTGTTTCAAACCATTCTCGACGTTGTAACTTATGGACAAGAATTTTTCTACTCGGACTTTACTCTGGGATTCATTTAAACACAATTTAATTAATCTAACTAGCTTTTTCGGTATTCTGAATTCTGTAAGAATTGTACAATACTTCCCTCCTATCCGAGTCGTAAACCTTTTTAAAATCAATAAACAGCTGATGTACTGGGTAATATATTCCCATTTCCTTTCAAGTATTTATCGAATAGTAAATATCTGGTCAATAGTTGATCGATTTCCCTAAATCCACACTGATAATCTCCAATAATTTCATCTGCGTATGGAATCAATCTTGTTAATATAATGTTAAGAGAAATGCCTCGCTAATTATTACAGTAAGTTTTGTTGCTTTTCTTGTGAATTGAAACAGTGATTGATTCTTTCCACTCTTCTTAAATGTATTCCATGGGTTCTTTTTTTTAAACAAAAAGGTTGAATTCCTGTCCTTAAAAATTCAGAAACCTTCAGGACTGGATAAACTGTGATGATGGTTATAAGCCTAGGAAACCACGCGATAAGATGAACAGTCTATTACGCATATGATCCATGAACAGAAAATTCGGTACTTGCCCGATTCTAAACAAGCTTAAGGAACAATCAGTGCATTATAGAATTCGAAATTTTACCGATTTTGCAGATCCGAAGCACCTAATAGTTGGTAACAGATTGTTACGTATGTGATCAATGATGAAAAATTTGTTCGAAATATTCATACAATGTATATGAAAGTTAAAACTTAAAAGTTTCAAGAATGTGCAGAACCATACGAAACCAAGCTCTTAATGTGCAGCCTGTAAGATTATCATATAAATGTATTTCTCTCATGTTTAATTTTATTTTGTTTTAAAAAAAGGGTGTGTGATATTTTGAAGTAAAAATACTACATACAATTTTGCTAGTTATTTGTGTATCATTTTTTTTAAAATAAATGTACTTACTTTTGTGTATAAGATGTTAAAAAATTATTACATCTATTGGTTAATCCTTAGGAATTCATAATGTAAATTTATTAAGAATTTAAAAAAAATCTTTTCGAAATTCATGGTTTATTTTAGGTTTTATATTATTACTAGAGCAATTCAAAAGCATAAAAAGCATAATAGCAATTTAGACATATGGTCGGTACCTTGAACATGGTTGTGGTTATTTAAGGTGTATAAGAAACTAATTTTAAAAGCATAATAAAGTACAATTTTAGAAAATAAAGCATAAAGCATAATTTAAAATATATAGCACAATTGTTGGAAAATACTGTTTAACTGCAAGTTTAACATAGTCCTACTATGTTATTTTTAAAAGCAATATTTACAAAGCAAAATCATTGAGAACGTAACAATTTAACAATAAAAAGCAAATTTTTTATTTCTGTAAATTTTTCGGTGTAATCCTCTGATGTGGAGGGGAAAAAAAGAAATGAATAAAACTTTCCGCCAACAACGAATAGTACACAAGAACTCCACACTATATTATGTGTACCTCTTGAACTTGAGCACTTTCTGTATTTTTTGGTGATATCTTTTACTTGCCCGATATGCACCTCTAAGGCGCACACAAGTGAAACAAAAACTGACTCGAGTAAAGCATATCTCTTTACAATACATTAAATAGAAATTTCATTAAATATGAAATAAACTGGTTGCATAAAATATTAATAAATAGATTAAGATAGAATATATAATGTATAGTAAATATTTTACATTATACACGATTAATATAAAACAATGAATGAAATTAACAATAAAGCATAATTTGGAAAAAAATAAGCATAATTACACAAAAAATAAAGCATAATGTGGGGTGCTCTAATTATTACCTACATCAACCACTAACTAAATGAGTTTTTGTGCTGTACAGAAGCGAAACAAAGTCTGCTTTATCAATTTAAAACACAATTTTGAAAAAAGCCCAAAATTTCCCAAGCAAAAAAGCGAAGCAGAAAAAACGGAGTTTTTTTTTTCAAAAAAGCCGGTTTTTTCGGAGCCCTTGCATCTCTACCACATATCCAGGTTATCATTAATTTAACACTATATAAAGTGTCTACATTCTTTCAATTCTGTCAATAATAACAAACAATTACGGTATGCTTAAGAATACAATATACAAGGGGAATTGGAAAGTTCGTGGCCTAACTAGGAAGGAAGCAATTATTCCATGTTGGTATACAATAGTTGCGTAGCTATATCTGTTGGTAGTCACTGTGTACAATTCTCTATTGTTTCAGATGAATGGGATACAGACTTTCACTTGTTTGGAAACCTAGAAAAGCTTTTTGGGATTAGCAATTTTCTTCGGATGCACTAGTGAAAAATGTTCTACTGGGATATTTTCCAGGACTGGAGGAATCATTTAAAAAAAAAAAAAAAAAGTGGTATAGGAATGTTACCGGAGAAGTGTCGTAAATGTATCTCGATCGAGGGGGGATTATGTGGTAAAATAATACATAACTTATCCAAATAATTTTCTAATTTGTGGGTCAAGCCCACATTGAATCATACAGAGGATTTCTAAACGTGGCTTAGGAAACGACACATTACAGCTATGTAGAGTAGACTATTTATTTTGATACAAACTTCTAACTTTAAAAAATGAAAAATGAAAAATGAAATCCTTGAGTTTTACATCCCACGATTATGAAAGAAATATTCCAGAATAATTGGAAAAATAAACTTGGTCGGGGCATTACTTGGCTACAACATGAGTTACAAAGTTAGCTTGTGTGAAATTAAGTTATTGAATAACTGGCATAAAAATATAGATTCACTTCTGTAATGCAAACTCTCCGTTGTTGACGGCAATACGGATTCAACACTTAATAAAAAGCTCCATGTGGATACATTCAAAAACAAGTATCTTCTTGAAGGACATGATGGCTCAGTGGCAGTGCGTCTATCTCTAGTGTGTGGGGTCTTGGTTTGATTCTCGGGCAAGTAAGATTGTGGCGGATAGCATCGTGTACTCCTGTGGGTTTTCTCGGAGTACTCCCATTTCCTCCCACTTTGTCATTTCACCATTTTTTTCATCATCATTTGCTTGACTATATCATCGTCTCTCTAGCCCAAAAGGGAATAATAGTGGGACGTTAAACTGAAATATTTCATTGTATTTCAAATACAGTCCAATTACTTAACCTGAGATGATAGCAGTAGAAAAGAATGGTGTAAGCTCCGTCCCTCTGAATGCTTCATCAGATAAGACGACGGAGACAAAGAACAAATAAAGATGCGATTGTTATATATAATAATAATAATCCACTTTTATTATTTCATATCCACGTAAAACAATAAAAATTTATATGTAATTTATTTTCCATTGCTGTTATACAAAATTTATAAATCACTTAGAGAGCACAAGACGAAACTTGTTCAAAACATTGATCAGAGCATAAACTGAATTCAAAATCAAAGAAGAAAGATTTCTCTTCAAGAACTCAATATTAACAAATTGGAATTTACTTAATCACTGTATTTAAATATACATTCAAAATTTTGAAGCATATGACACGTTTAAATCAAATCCACTTTTACTTTATTCTAAACTTATAAATCGAAAGTTCGAAAATCTAAAAGCAAAAAGTAAAATTGAAAAACAAAAATGTTGATATATATATATATATATATATATATATATATATATATATATATGACACCAGTTTCATTTACTAGTTTTATGGAGTATAGATTTGCACTAGAACAAAGACAGAAAGATAAATAGGTCCCGTTCCTACCGGCGAAGGAACATAAACTGTTTTTGCTAAGTAGGCGCCTTACTGAGTGCAAGAACGTGACCATATATTTAAGTGCATTAAAAAATGGTTATATACCACAAAATAGTAATAAATATATCCACGAGGGAGATCTGTAAACGAAAAGACTAGTAGACTAAAAAATTTAAAAAATAAGAGATGGGATGATTGGACACATTGTGTGCTATGCATAAAAGTGAGATCTTACTCATTATTCAAGATTTTGAGAATAATCTCAAGGTTGTATGAATAAAGTGCGAGACAATGTGACGTCATTTTAGTTCAATCTCAGGCACCTGAGTAACTGCTCGTAACTTTAGAATTGCACTGTGATTTCTCACTTTTCGTATGATCTCAACTAGCTTAAATTAATCTACAAATTTCGTGAACTACCTCAGTACTTGTCTCAGCTCTTTCACAGTATGGAAGAGTGGATGACTCTGTGTCATTAGATGTAACATTTTCTGACGAACAAGATTGCACTTGATCATTTCTTTCTCTCCCTCATAATTTTGGAGCTACCCAGTTTTTTTCTTGTTATTTTAAAACTTTTACTTTTCTAAATGTTCTTTAATCTCTTCTAAATGTTTTCAGGAAACCGAGACAGCCATATTTTAAAAAATCTCCGAAAACCCCAACATCTTGAACGAATTAGCACTTATATTTTGTTTCTCCATCACAAATACAAAAGTGTTCTTTATTTCATATTATCCAATACAAATTGGCTTCTCAAAATTGAAACAGAGCTACGACCATATAGTGCAAAGAATTTGATCGTCACTGTTTGATACTACTGGAATATTCAAACGAAAGTAGCCGTAGTTTAATTCATCTACTCCAACAGAAAACCAAAATCCTGCTTTTGTGCTGGATAAATAACGCTAGTGATTTTTCTTTTACTGACGTGTCTTCACTAGCTGCACACCTGTGAACTCATAATTTAAAGCAGGAAAGGAAATAAATATCCCCGTCTTCATTAAGTCGTTTCTATATTAAATGTCATCAAAGCCAAGTTCACATGAGACGGAACTGCATGTCACAATGAGAACAATCTCATTCCCTATTCGTTCTTTCTATGTATACGAATTACGAGTAAAAACTCACTTGTAGATTATTCTCGTTCGAGCGGTGAGGTCGTACTCACTACTACTTTCTCATCGTACTGCATATCATCCATTATAAAATATGCAGAATCAACTATTACTTATGGAGGAAATGGTAGAAGGAAAATATCTAGAAGAAGGCCGCGATTCAAATTTAAGGTTCAAATAATACAAAGTGTAAGGAAGAAAAAATTCAGAGAAACGAAAGTTCTGGCTCAAAATAGAAAAGTAGAAAGCTGTATCATTTTAATCGAAAGACTACTGCTAACCTGAGTAGACAGTAGAAAAACAAAAAATGCAAGCGCTCTCTCGTTGAATGCTTGATCAGATAAGATGAGGGAAACGGAGAAAGAAAAAGATACATAAAAGTATTTATGAAGCATGCAGATGAAGCTCGCATTGAAATGTAGTCATGTGAGGCCATTAGTAGTTCGGAAGTAAGAGTGTTAGTTGGGAAAAGTTAAACTAATCGGAGCGATTCATAAGTGTAAACTATGAAGAGAAAATAATTAATGACGAGATAAAATTATAAAAGTAGGATTGTGTATAAAAATATGGACAATTTTAAATACTAAAAATAATAAACATAACATTGAAAAGAAAAAGTGCCTATGAAAAATTAATGAATAATGTAGCATAAGAGAGAGCTAATGCAGAATGAAAAGTAAACGAAAATAGTAGAAAAAAATATGTGTATGGGAAACATTGAGTGAAACAGGGTAGGGAGTACAAGTGGTAAGGACTAGATGATAGATTCGTGTGCAAAATGATAATATGAGTGTATTCCTACCACAACCTTAGCAGCATAGAAGAGTTTGAGGGAAGGATATTAAAAAGATACTTCTGTGGGTATGGTCTTGTTATAAGGGATTCTTGGATTGCTAGATAGGAAACTTCAGCACCGCAGGTGTAAATACGATATTGATGCGAATCGAAAGAAAAATTACAGTATCCTCGATGTAGAAATTTGAACATAAGTTTGAAATAAGATCGGCACGAACGCACGAATATTTGTAATCACATGGTAAAGTCAGCTATATTTTATCTAAAATTTCCTGGTTTTAGTTCTAGTGTTTTTGCTTTCTGTGCTGTTTTTGTATTAAAATTTGATGTTATGTGCAATATTGTGGTCTTGTATTCATAGTTGTTTGGAAGGGTCATATGATACGCTTTCTCTTTTAATTTTTTTTCAAAGTTTATGAATTGTTGTTTTTCCTAGTGCTGTGTCATATATGGGGGGATCAGTTGATCTAATATTGCATGTGAAAACCTTACCTTTGTATTTGCCTTGCAAATATAGATCGCATTTAAAGCAAATTGTCATAAATCATCTCGTCTTGCTGTTATAATGAAGCTCTGATGGAGATCAGCCACGGTGGTTAAGGGGTAGAGCGTTTGCATCTGGTGTGTGGCATCTTTTGTTCGATCCCAGCTCGCGCCAAATGGACTTTGCGGTGGACAAACACCGTATGCGTGGATTTTCTCAGGGTACTCCCGTTTCCTCAAATTTGATTTATTAAAACATTGAATTTATTTCTAATCGTCACCGTCTCCTTTGGCCTAGGCATCATAATCGTGGGACGTAAGACTCAAAGATTTTTCTGATGGAGATATATTTCAGTATTAGTGTCATCTTAATAAGTTGTGATGTAGTTCTCGTACAACATCAATTTGCTGAAATTAACGAAAAAATATTGATTTTCTCGAAAATGACGCATAAGGATTTTAATTCATGTAAACTTAGTTCAGCTCTACAATATCTATTGATTTATATATCTCTTCTTCGGACGTTTTTCTCTTTTTTTATTATTAATATGTTAAAACTATCGTAGAATTGAGTTTTGATAATGGTTTTTGTAAAACAAGTTCCATACAAAATTAACTCCAGCATATTGAAGACATTTTGATTTCATTATAATAACTTTTGCGGTTTTGAAAAGATTTTTTTTTTAAATATTCTTCACGGCAATTAGAAAACGATGAAGTAAAAGAAGTTCCCCATGAATGTCTAGTTTATGTAAAATGAGTTTCAATTTATGAATTAATATATTTATCTTGTATTCAACCCAGATGCATAGCCACAACTTTTGGACAGTGTAATATCCTAGGGACATTAATCCTGATACATAAAAGTGTTCATTCGAGTCCCATCATTGCATTGGGACCTCCCATGGGCAATTTGTGAAAATATATTTGTCGACTTCATCGAAACTAGACTTCTTCTAGGATTTCTGTTGGATATTTCTTGTCTCTGAGGAATAATCATAGGGCGACTTACAGATATCCAAATACTGTCTTGTGACCAGAGACATAGCGTCAATTAAGGCTATAAGCTAAGTCTACTCAAATACTTATACGTCAAAGTAAAAATAACACTTCTAACCATTAATAGAATCTATTTTATTAATATACGATTTATTTTATAATCCACCGCATAAACATTTGGCAAGCAATAGTAACTTCTCAAGTTTAGGCACTCAAAAAACACTATCAGGATTTTTTCTAGCCTATTCTATGGCACATTTGAATGAGTTATAATAGATCATTTCCTCGTTCTTCTCAGTAGAAAGAACTATTATAATGCAATATGCTAATTTGCATGACAAAAGAAGCGACAGTCCAATCATAGCGTTTGGAAGAGGAAATATGAAATTTAGACTATTTTTAAGGATCGCCACAGATACATGATTTTTTTTTTTTTTTTTTTTTTTTTTTTTTTTTTTTTTTTTTTTTTTTTTTTTAAGAAATTCACATTACAGTAATTTCCAAACACTGAGGGTACAACGATAATGTATATTTTTGTATGTACTTTCTAAGTATTGTTTATATTTACGGCAAAAGTGCTATTTTAAAGGCACAAGCAATTAAGAAGAAGAAGAAGAAGAAGAAATATAAAGAAATAATTTAAATGTTTGTATCATATTGAGATATTTCTTAATTTCGTTGCTAAGACAACTTGTTTATCTGTTTGATGTCGTTGTTATGGTAACTAAAAAAAAAAGATAGATAGAACGAAGAGCCATCTTGTAAAGACTGAATGTATAATATATATTTAATGTGACAAACACCATATGTGTTGAAAGTGAATATATATGTTCAAAATTGCATAACTGTGTTGTGTGATTCATGATAATCTCGTAAACTGTATAAATGTTTAATATATACATTTGGAATCTGGGAATGTAACGTAGCAGAAGACATATATAATTAACGTTACAAAGGAGAAGAACGGAATTTAAAAACAAAAGAAGAAAATTCAATTATGGATACTAACCTTTTTTTTCTTTCATACGCAATATCAAAGTAACTATTTGTGTCAACGTATATCTACACTATTATATATAAAAAATAGTACTGACTCACTCATCAACGCCCAGGTTATACTATTATGCACGGAAACATGAATTTGAGCAAGAAACTCCATTTCTTGAAAATAAAGAACAGGAAGTGATTTTTTTAAGATATGTATGTCAAGGGGAGGGTAAAGTGAGTTGAATGGTTTCGGCAACAATATAGTATTCAATATTCCTGAAGTTAGGAGCATGAAACTTGGTGCATAAATTTCTCAACAGAAACTATTTAATACGTGTTTTAGTGTTTTCAAGAATTCTGTATTTTTCACTTGGAAAATGCACAATATGAGGATTCAATTATTCTTATAAACTAATAATTAAAAAGAAAAGAATACATCTTTCAGTGCTTTCGAAAATTTTCCTCCTAAATAAAAATGGAGGCACTTTCTATTATATTCAAAATTATGTTTCTTTTTTTCAGAAAATACTCAACATGAAAATTAGCTTAACTTGCATATTACTCCATATGAAAGGGACATTCCTAGTAAGATAGTGAAATCGGCCATTGATCCAAATTTGGTCGTTATTCAACCATAATATTAGTTTTGATCTAAAACCACTCCAAAAAAGTCTCGACTCCCTACTCCCACTTTTACAGAATTCTTGTAACATATATGCTCAGAATTTAACATTTTTAGTTCTGGTCGGGTCGGTCCAAATAATTTGAAAGTTTCACAAATTGTGCGTACTATATAGGTGTACATATGAACATTTCAAAAAATGCTTTGCTTTTCTTTTTGTGTGTGAGTATGTTGGATAGTTTAAAAAGCGTTAAAAAAATAGGTAGGGGACGTAGATGATTTTTTGTTCAAAATGTAGTAATACCCTTAGATATAATATATATTTTTCAGTCTCAAAGTGACGGCAACATTGTCAAAAAGAAATTAAAACTCAAAAAGAAGGATTTTTCACAGTTGTTTGAATACTTTAGGAACCCCAAAGTCAAAACTTCTAACATTCTTTTGTGAGAGTTCACGATTTTTGCTTCTCTTTTGTCAGTACTGTATTTCAGAAAAGGTTCTAAAGTTGAAAATATTCCAATCAACGATTGGAAGATTGAACGAATGATCACAAATTATGTGGTTTTTGGTTTTTGATTTGTTCTCATTATCAAGAATATTTATGTGTGCCTTATTGTTTTGTATGTTAAAATAAATGAATATGTATAGTAAATAAGTTTACTCAAAACTTTTTATATAAAATGAAAACGTATTAGTATAATGTAATCCAAATATCGTTTCCTGTTAAATTGAATATGTTTACTTTTTTATTTTTTTTATTTATTTATTTTTTTTTTCAACTTTTAAACTGTACTTTTTACATTTAAAGCATTAATTTCGTGATTCTTAAAGTTATAAGATTCAATTGCATCCAAAATTGCGAATTGGAGAAGCACAACTGCAATTGTCTATAAAATAGATTTCAAATTGTTCTTCTGTTAAAGAAACTTTATAAAAAATAACAGGCAAACTTAGGGAAAAATTGCAAAACGAGATTCGGTAAAAAAAAAATACATTCAGCATTTCAAAGTACTTTTTTCTTTTAAATATGAGTTGAATTGAAAATTTTGACATTATTTATTTATTTTTTTTTTTTTTTTAATTTTGCCATCAGTTTCAGATCCTGAAAAAATACATGTTGTACCTAAGGGTATCATATCATTTTAAACCACAGGCGTCTCTGGCGCGGGGACGAGGGGGACGCGTCCCCCACAATATTTTGAAGTACAAAATATTCAATATTCTATTGTTATTTTATTTTATTTACAAACGACAGAATAACATATAAATAATTATTATTATATTTATTTGAAATATAATATTCAGACTGTGAAACGATTATAATAGAGTTTTTGATATGTCTCACGTGGTCCGTGGAGGTAAGCACAAAGTAACAAATGGAATTGAAGACAATAAACAGGCTGAGCTAGGTACTACCGTTTAAATCATCTTTTTTGATGTCCCCTCTAAATTTTACATGCCAGAAACGCCAGTGTTTTGAACAAACAAATTAACGACGTCCCTCAATTTCTTTTACGATTTTTCGCAAAAGCGTCGCTGGTTTTTAATTAAGAGAACACTAAAGGGAAAAGGGAATGTTCAACGTACAGGAAAGATAATGAGAGATTATTTGATGTGTTAAACATGAGGAAAAAGAAGAAAGGTGAAAGACGAAAGGAGGTGATGGAAAGAAAAGAATTAGTTTATAAAATAAGGTGTTGTAAATGTAACAGTTTTTATATTGGTAAAAAAAAGGGAAACAATCTAAAAGAAAGGTTAAAACAGAACAAAGCTGATGTAAGATCGGAAAAAGACAGAAATGCTACTTTTAATCACTTCAAAAACAGAGGATTGATATTAATTGGTGTAAGGTGGAAGTGTTAGGACTGGAACAAAGGACTTTAATATTAAAGCTTAAGGAGGCCAGATTTATTGAAAAATGAAACTCTTTGTAATCAATTGGAATATAGGACTTAAAATTGACAAACAGTGTGGCAAGTTATCGAAAAAACTTAATTTGCAGCTTATTTTACTGCCATGCCAGGGAGCAAAAGGGAGTTATTGTGTTTGGTATCACTCTTGTCAACTTCTACTATGATTGGCTGAGTACGTTATGACCAGCCAATCAGCGTTCAGATCTAGTTTCTAGGAACATGTCGTATTTAGATGCAACTCCCTGTTATTCGTTATAGTGTCTCCTGAAGCTAATATGTTCAGTTAGTGGCGAAACTATTAGGCATTTGTTATTTTTAAATAAATTTTGCCTTGTTTACTGAATTGTATTTCAAGTTTTAACTTGTTTAATTGCAACCCTCTATGTGAAACAGAAGCATTGTTATGTATATATATATTACATTGCAGTCAACTTTGAGAAAAAAAGAAACGTTGTCTGAATTACCACTTTCCGTGAAGCATATCAGTTTATTCATTTCGAAACTTCATACTGTGTCACTCTTTGTGTCAGGCAGACCATACTGAAATTTAACAGAAATACCTTGGATATTAATATTATTCTTAGAATTCTAATGCTCCCATGGATGTGTTGCGATTGGTATGGGACTTGTAGGTCATACACCAAGTTCACAAGTTTATCTATGTGTAGGATTGTCATATTTCTAGACTGAAAACCCAGGATACTTTATGAAGATTTACAGTTATACGTTCGGAGCTATGAAGTGTTAAACTAACTAAATAATAGACCAGCACTCTCTAAAAGTGAATGCCAGACAGTAGATCATATTTTTTTGAGTATCGATGACTAATATCATACGAATAATATTAACTTATGTTTCGGGGGAAATCTGACAAATTTGCAGTTTTGAACAATTTTTATTTTCAACGGAGGGACACATAATGTTGATCTGAGACTTGTCCAGCCTAGACTGGGACGTCTGGAAGGGCCTGGCTTCTTAAAAGTCCATTCATTTACAAATAAGACTGAAAATTTACAATGAATGTCTAACTTGATTTCATTAACGATTATATATCGTAATTCTGTCAATGCCTTAGCTCACTAAAATATCGCTTCTCGTTGAGATCGGTGAAATCAAACTATGTCTACTCTCATCAACAGTTTACGTTTTTACTATCAAAGATGTTATTCGCTATTTTCTTTTTCCGTACTTTGGAAGTTGCTTTCTTGATTTTTAATTTAATCAGCCCTCCAATGCTTGTTTCCAAATTAAAATATGTCTTTTCTTAGGAGGTTGGCTGTTTTGGAGACTTGGAAACTCATAGAAGTCGCTTTTCTCATAAATCCCTGGTTTCTAAGCGTCAAATATCAACCTAAAACTTATACACTTTCACTGATTACTACTTCAAATTACAAAGGAGAGCAGTAGAAGGGGAAACTTAGACAACACACAAAAAACTTTAAAGTACTTTATTGGATATCATATCTTTTATTAGTAGGAGGTAAGCTTTTGTTGTTTCTTTCTTGCCTCCCGCAATTCCTACCATCCGATGAAATATTAGGCGAAAGTTCATAATATAAAAACTTTTCTATGTAACATTTTCACTTTTATTTGATGTTAAAAATACTTTTTTATGAACGATTCAAGAACTGCTTCTCTCCTAGTGGAGCCTTGTCTGCTACTATTGATAGTAGCGCTAAGATATGATAGTAATTACACTAGCTTTGGTGTTCTGCAAAACCATCAACCGTATGATGATTAAAGTTTCGATGGTGGTTCATAGGTCCCTGTTAATGATAGATTCTATCTCTTACACCCTTGGTGCTACATAAGGACGTGAAATACATGTTAAACTATAAGTGGAAAATTTAAAGACTTTCGAAATTCAATTTCCTTAAGGTCTCAAATATTTCATACAGAACTTTTAAGGGAAGGGTCTTTTTTTTTTAATTATTTATTGACAATGGAATCACGCTTAAAAATGATAAGTTCGGCTTCATTTGTGAATTCCTACTGCTAGCGGACAACAATTCTAGGCTATAGCGTTCAAGTAACAGTAAAGATTTCAAGCAAGTAAAAAAATAAATAAATAAACTTAAGTAATTTCTTTAATTCAATAAATATATTTGTATTGTAACCTAAAGTCCACTTGATGCATCAGAACAGAGACATTTTCCTCTCCCTTACTTAAATTTAAGTAAAAGAACAAAAACAATTGAACTGTAAATGTTCTATTATAACCATCATACCAGTCGAATTCATTAAGAATATTGGGGACAAGAGCAACAAAGAACTGTTCCACTTCACAATAAAATATATGAAGCAGGAGAGTAATCAAAAAACTTTCCAAAGATGATCATGACATCTTTGGGTAAGAAATCAAATACAGAGAGATGTGAGAACTATTGAACTATTAGTCTTATATCGGATGCAGCAAAAGTTATAGTTGAAATGCTGAACAGAAGAATGTATGGAACTGGAAATGAAGAGGTTAATGATTAGGATTAGAAATTAGATTTCTAAGCTGTCGGCATCTAAGGTCATTTAGTCCGTCACGTATATGAGTGAGTACGTCCTTCGGCTAACACACTAACCAATGAAAGGGAAGGAAGAAAGGATTGGGGAAGGGAGGAAGCGGCCTGTGAGCATCCTGTCGAGCACCATTCCAGCATTTGCCTGTTGTGAATGAGGGGAAACCCATTAAAAATCTCACTCAAGATGGCTAGCCTTAAAAAGCTGTTACACTTTTTCGATCGAGTATCCCCACTGGGATTCGCACCCAGGACTGATCGCACCAAAGGCGAGAGCATTAGCGACTACGTTACGCGTGGCCTCGAAGAGGTCAATGAGTTTGACTTTATGAGAGGTAAGGGCACAAAAGATGCAATCGGTTTATTAAAAGTAATCGGTGAAAAACGTATACCACAATGTATTTATTGAGCAAGAAATACTTTTGTGTGGATGAACTGGAAGTTGATCATATGAGATCCAAACAAATTGGATTGGAGAGGGAAGATAGAAGATACATACGAAAGTTATAAATAAGTGATAGAATAGGGGAGAAAAAGACAGAAGAGAGTGCAACTGCGAAGGGGAGATTAATAGGAATGTTGTCTCTCGCCGATGTTATTTAATAACTATCTAGAAGAGAAGTGAAGAAGACTCTACTCAATGAAAACAGTATTTCGGTAGAAGATAGAATGATAAGTTGTATATTATTTCCAAATATTATGCCACTTCTAGCGGAATCTGATAAGAAAATTAATAAGATGTTAGAAAACTTGAAGGAAGTCTGGCATTAAAATAACTTTGAAAATCATCAAACGCAATTGTAATTGGACTTAAGAGGTCAATATCAATTATAGAAGCTCGAGGGAAGAAAATAGAATAGGTCCATAGATTTCGATACCGAGGGAGTTATTATTTACGAGGATATGAAATGCGAAGGGGAAATAAAAGCAAGGATACAAATGTCAAAGGAAAGTCTGGGAGGAATAAAAGTATAATGTAGATCTTTAAATAAAGAGTTGAGAAAAAGACTCATCAAATGCTTGAAGGAGAGTATTGAACTTATGGGGTAGAAACATAGACATTACGCAAAAGGGATAAAAACAAGAGACCTGAAGTCTTCCTAATGTGGGTGTAGAGGAGAATGAAAAGAATTATCTAGATCCAACGCATCTAGATATCAGAAATATTAGAATGCAAGAAAAAAAGTTCAGATGTAATTAAAAAGAGAAAGAGAAACTAGTAAGACGTTGACTAAGAAGAAACTATAACATGACTGACGTGCTAGACTATACATTTTTCGATATCAGGAGACACAACCAAACGAATCAGTGTCTTGTGCTGTACCTGAAACATTACTCTATCTTATAGTACAATATTTATAATATGTAACATTTCATTGCGCAGTAGTTAAGACAATGAGCTAAAATATGAACTGACTTCCGGGTGGCGATCCACCTTAAATTTGGTAGTACATGTTTTGATGATAAAGCAATGTAAATAAGAAAAACATATAAAATATTTGAAACAAAACTTTTGGACTTGCTACTTTCTGTGATTTTAGAAAACAATTTCACTGTGTAAAACGAATTATTTTAATAAAAAGCTAAAAGGCTACGTACTTCAGGATACAAGCTTAAAATTCTTCAAGATATATTTAAAAGGCCGAATAGAGAATGTCTATTTAAATAAGGAATACTTATAATTAGCTTATTTAAAATATGGTGTACCTCAAGGTTCTGTTTTGGGAACTTCAATTTTTAATTTAATGATAAATGATCTACTATTAAATATTCAGGCTAATTTGATTCTATATGCTGATGATATAACGTTTTTGAATAGAGTAAGCAATCTAATAGATCTTGAGAAACAAAGTGAAAATATATTGTTACAAGCTGCGAAGTGATCGAAAATAATGCTTTTTCTATTAAATAGAAATAAAGGTAATGAGATATTTTCTTTTAAAGCCGTTTCTAACAAAGACACAATATGAAATTTCTTCTTAACATGTTAGATGATAAATTTTCCTAGAAGAATTATCTAAAATATGTGTGTAGGAAGTTATCAAGGACAATACGTTTATTGTAATCTTTAAAAGATAAAGTACCAAACAATTATTTATGAACTGCTTATTTTGCATTTTCTCAAAGTATGGTTTAAGATTTTGGGATAGTAACAATTATCCAAATGATGTGTAATTATTTAAAGTATGTCCACTGTTTGCTAAATTAAAAAAAAAAGAGAGATAAAGAAGTGACTATGATTAATATTTTATCTGTAGGGTATTGATCTACGCGAAACAAAACGTTGCCGTTATGACATGTACACAAAATATTTACTATAATTGTCACACCCCTATATAATTTGATTTTCAATTTATTAATAGGCAGATGATACATGTAGATTGGTAACATGCTCGTAAATATTACATAGCTGTTTCTAACTTTAGGTAGTCTATAGTAGTGGTTCTCAACCTTGTTTGTCTGACGGCACACTTTTCTGAATGTCCTGGACGTCGCGACACAATAGTTTCATATTATTATTATTATTATTATTATTATTATTATTATTAATAATAATAATAATAATAATAATAATAATAATAATAATAATAATAATAATAATGTCTGTTTAATACTGAAACCAATTAGTTTTTATAATGACTCTATATAGCACTAACCATTATTACTACCGTTGGAGCTGTTGACTGGTACAGTCTGTCTCGATTTTAATTTACTACGGTATTATTAAATTTTTCATGACTTTTAAATTGTAAACATTCACGACACCTCTTAAGGGATTCCATGACACACCAGTGTATCGCGACACATCGATTGACAACACTGCTAGAGTAAAGTTTATTCATTTATTTACATGATCTAATATTAACTTATATATATATATATATATATATATATATATATATATATATATATATATATATATATGTAAGTTAATATTAGATCATGTAAATAAATTAATAAACAATTCTCTAGACTACCTAAATTAAAAATAGTAATGTAATATTTTTAATCATGTTACCAACCTACATGTTTCGTTTGCCTATTTATAAACTTGAAACCAAATTATATAAACAAATAGTGACAATACCTTTTTAAAGCATAATGAATTCGTTAAATCTTAAAATTTATATACTTATTGATAGTACTTTAGAATATAAATTTTATTGTTAGTTAGTAGTTAGTTAGTAGCTTTTTTTTTTTTTTTTTTTTTTTTTTTTTTTTAAGATTTACGTCACGTCCCAGGATTATGCCGGCTAGGCAAAAGGAGACGGTGATGATGAGAAATGAATGAAATGGTGGAATGAAGAAAGTAGAAGGAAACGCGAGAACCCAGAAGAAACCTACGCACACGGTGTTTGTCCACGACAAAGTTCACTTGGAGGGCCTGGGATCGAACCCAATAACCAAAGCACCAGAGTTGAACGCTCTACCACTGAGCCATCACAACCCCTTTATAAGGTATAATATATATATAGTGAAAGGTATAAAGTTTGATAAGGAATAAAGTATATAGTGTTTCATCAATCATATATATTAGCCAACGTCAATTGAATTATATATACATATAATTCAATTGACGTTGGCTAATGCGTAACTATGGACTGAACGACAATAGAAATGTTCAATTTTATTCTATTACATTTGAATTAATTGAAACGGGATACCACTTTTACCCAAAATGTGTATTTCGATTATTTGTCTTCTTTTCCTAAGCTGGTCGACTAAGCTTGTCAAAATTTTCTAAGATCATCAGCAGTGGTGTGCAGAGAATTTCATTAAGGAGCAGGCGAAAGGGGTTCAAGCTTTTAAGTTTATGTTGTTTCAGAATTTTTGTTGACATACTTTTATATGCCAAGTGTTTATTTTTTCCATAGATCCCTTGTTCAAGTGGATAGTTAAAATTCAGAAACCATCTTTGTATACACTACTGGTTATCAGAATCATCAGTATTGACGAAGAAAAAAGTCCCGAGTAATATATGTCATAGAGAAATGATCACCGAGAAAGAGCTTTTAAGATGTCAATTTAGTGAAAGTATGCCTAAACTATTAGAATTTTAGTATTGTTGGACAACTTAACAGGAGGTTATAAAAGAGTAGTTTTTCTGTTGAAATATCTTACAGCAGGCACCATTCCCGGTGCAACTGAATTATTAAATGGAATGAGTTGTGATCGAACGGAAGAAGAGCACGTAGGTAGTTTAATTTGGAAAACACGCCTACAGATAGGAGGAGAAACTTGTTTGGTTTATGTCATTGCATTAAATTCCATGAGAATTTCCAGTTTACTCGAAAATTAAAAACTGAGACATACAATTTGCTTTTATAAATATATATATAAATAAAAGTGATTGTGTTTGTAACGTCATCTCTCTTGGACCGATCTCGATCAAATTTTCAACATAGATGAGGTTCAGACCTAGGATGGTTCTTATCATTTCAATTTGACGCTACAACGTAGGGGAGCGGAAGGAAAAGGATATTTAAAAATGATCGAAAATTACCGATATTATTGTCGAATTCATAGTTTTCGGGATCGTGAAGACGAACAGTGGCACTTCTGATGCCGTCAGAATCCAAATTCACCCCAAAATGAAATGTATTCTTCCCGTGCAAAGAACTGATATTCTGCGAGTATATATATATATATATATATATATATATATATATATATATATATATACAGATAGATAGATAGATAATGCTAAGAATTTCTTTCACATTCAAAACGGAGAAACTCTTTATAGAAAGTTAAGCACCTCACTCTAACTTTGGAACTCCTTGTATAGAATAATTATAAAAAATTCTGACCAAAGCATAAATATTTGATAAATAATATTGTTACAGTTTCGGTAAAGTATCGTTGCCTTCATCAGACACCCTTATAAAATACAATCTACAGCTTACATATCTCACAAAATGACAGGAGGTCATATCTAAGAACCAATAAGATCTGTCCCCTCGTTTTTAACTTATACAGGGTGTCCCAGTAGGAAGGGGCAATATTTTGGGAAATAGTAGTATGGGTAATTCTAAACAAAAAAGTTCATATGAACATAGGTCCTAATCTCAACGGTTTGAGAGCCACAGGTTGTGAACCATTTTTTACTTTATATTGCGTATTATTCACCCTGTAGTTATTCTACAGAGGTGCCATATATAGCGGATTTGAAAGGTGATGGAATGACCTTTCCAACGATATGCAATATGTGGCAGTGGTATCTTTGGAAGAGAAGTTATTGAGGGATAATTTGGAATCAGTGTTGCCATCCATTTTTTTTAAAAAAAAAATAACCTTAACTTTCTCAAATTTCCCTCAATAGCTTCCCTTCCAAAGACAACACAGCCACATGATGCATACCGTTGGAAAGGTCATTCAATCACGTTTCAAATCTGTTATGTCTTACCTCTGTAAAATAGTTACAGGATAAACAATACGCAAAGAAGTCAAAAACGGTTCACAACCTGTAGATCTCATATCGTTGAAATTAGGACCTATGTTCATATGAACTTTTTTGTTTACAATCACTTATACTACCATTTCCCAAAATATTGCCCCCTGAGACACCCTGTATATGACCTCCTGTCATTTTCTGAGATATATAGGCTGTAGTCTTAGAGGTTGCCTTTTGTAATATATCTGATGAAGGGAACGTTACTTTACTGAAATTGTAACGATATTATTTATCAAATGTATATACTTTGGTCCAATTCCCATGTATCTGTTATTCATTTTCTATTTAAGTTTTCTTAAGTTTCATCTTCAAAATGCAGTATTTTGTGTGGGTAAAATTCACATCAAGTATAAGTTTCCCTCCTAGTGATAAAGCAAGAATGTAAGTTTCAATGCACTAAGTATTTTTCATCATGATTAATAAAATTGAATCAATCTTTCCAAAATGTAAATTGTTGGCTTGAATATGGAACGATCTAGAATACAATACGAATCTAATCTTTTGAGATAATTCTAATAGAAAAATAAAACAATCAAGCATAAAATATTAAACGAAGTTTGAAAATATTATATAAGTAAAAAACATCCATTTAAATATTGTCTTATGATTTAAATCCAAGATTTTATTGCAGCTTTTTTTCTTTGGTAGTTATCACACTTAATATTCATCATCATCATGACTCACAAATCTTAATATATTCGATAATAACACCAATAAAACATTCTGACGAAATCTGGGTGCCCCAAAACTCAACCAGCTAGGAATACGAATAAAAGATTCGAGCAAATTGTGTCTCGCAATACGAACGCTGCTTTCGAATCCAAATGCGCAGTACATATTCCGTATGTGTTTTCTCTGTGCAACCATATCTTTTATCTTTCAGTTCGTTGTCAGATCGTGGAGAGAAAGCATCTCGTGTGCTTTCACTGCATTCATTGCTAATTTTATGTATCCTATTTTGTGTCATTATCGTGCATAGTGTATTCGCAGCAATCCTAAAAGCTAATTTTTGTTCAAGTACTAGCAGAATACCCGTTCTTCGCACGGAGAAAATATATTTCATTTTGGACATTGGGCATAAGCTGAAATTGGACATAAAGGGCATCGTGAGTATCACTATTCATCTCAGCGGCACCGAAAAATATGGATTCGACATTAATATCAGTTATTTGCGATCATTTTCATATATCTCCCCCTTCCCTCCCCTGAGTATCACCGTCAAAGTAAAATGATATAAAATATCCTAGGTCCGAACTTCAAATTTGATCAAGATCGGGTGGTTCAAGAGGTACTAAGTTACAAACATAATAACTTTCATTTATATTATTATTATTATTATTATTATTATTATTATTATTATTATTATTATTATTATTATTATTATTATTATTATTATTATTATTATTATTATTATTATTATTTAACTTTGCCTTAAAGTTTCGTGTGTGTAATATTAAGACTACTCTAGTTCTTGGAATCTGGAAACGCATTAAGCCAGTTTGTATTAATTTAATGGAAAAAGTTCTTTTGGAAATCGAACTATGTAGAGATCTAAAAGGGTTTTGGAACAAATTTAGTTCCTGCTACAAGGTATATGTACTACAAGGTATAGGTATAGAATACCTGCTACAAGGTATACTATATGTAGAAATATACAATCCTATTTAACAAAATCACGATCATAACAACAAGGAAACAATCTTAACAAAATCTTGCAATCCAATTTCATATTGAAACGCGATTCAAGCTTACATGAAAACCCAGATCATAATGATTACCAAAAGTATACTCGCGCAATTTGAATGCCTCGTGGAGGCATAGTGAAATTATAAAAATTACAAATTTTAGGTGCCAATTTAACCGAACTATAACACGTTTCATCATCATTATATATTTCCAATACACGTCTCACCTTTACATGACACGTAATAATACGACAGTGTCTTAGGAAAGTTATACAATCAACTTTTGTTTTAAATATAAGGAGTTATATAAGATTACAATACGAGAATGGTTTGTACCAAACTGTTTTCATCTAAAAACATCGTACTATGTTTCAGGCGGACACATTGGTTAATATAAAATGTATTTTACTTAGGATATACTTACTGAAGAATCCTGCTGAAGAAGGTACTTTAGGTACTATAATGTCTGGAAGAGTAATCGGTTGCCTGAATATTCCTGGAATCGTTCCTTGACTGCTACTATATGCAGAAGATGTACTTTTAGAAGTTGGCTCTGTCTCACGTGATTCTTCTGGAGCAGCAGCAGTTGGAGCAGTCACAGGACTCGTTTTACTATCATCTTCCAAACCGTTTCTTTTAGAGGCACTGTCTGTTTCAATTCCATCTTCAAATTCGTCGCTATCGTCATCATTTTCAACAGCATCTTGATGTACTTGGTAAGATACTGGTACTGCTGTGGAAGGTCTATATGCACTAGAAGTTCCAGAGATACCGGTTCCAGCCAGAGTTGTAATAGAAGGTTCAAGGTTTGCTGGAGCGGTAGGATTAGGTTTAGATACCGGAATTGTTGAGTGAACTTGAACTGGTTTACTTGGAACAGTTGGAGTGATTCTGTTAGGTGAAGTTTGGGGGATTTTACTTATTGGAACTTGGGTAGGTTTATTCGCTACCATTGGGTCATTTGCAGGAACTGGTGAAATTGCATTTGAAATCATTCTCTTTAGTTGTTCTTGAGACAGTATATTTGGTGGAATTGGAAGCATTTTATTTTTTTGATCTCGAAACAAATTATTTGGTTGAAGTAGAGGCGTTGAAGTTGGTTGAGCATTTTTTTGTTCAACCGGAGCAGGATTATTAATTAGTACTGGTGACCCCGGTAGATTTAGGATGGGTGCAACTAACGGTGCCGATCGGGAAGTTCCTTCTGATGGTACTGGTTCATTTCTTCCTGGTTGTGACTCTTGTGGTAATTTTCTAAGAACTAATTCTTCTGTTGTTCCTTCATTAGTTTGAGCTGAAAACAATAAAAACTTATATAGAAACTACAATTGAGCTGAAGTATAATTATGTACTTTTAGAAGCTACAGCTCACATGTTCATAATAAAAGTGGCTTGCTAAGTGCTGTACGGAACGCACGGAGTACTTTACACTAATCGTTCTTTAACCCCTTCAGTGCGTAATTTTCAGATGCGAACTGCTGTAAAAAGTGTAAGTTTTTTCTCATTATTACTAAAAGCGCCATCATCACCTTCCTCTGACCCCAAACCTGTTGACTCTAACTCTGTTTCAAAATCGCTTACATCAGAATCACTAATTAATAACTCTTCCTCAATGTCAGCAACGTTGAAATATCGTTTTGACGCCATTACTGTGCTGCCTGCTCTCAAACAAAACATAGAATGAAAGCTGTATTTGACGAAGCACAAACTCTATTTTAATTTCTTTCTTTTTCCTCTTCTTTTAATTAAGCAACAATTGAAACCAGCTGAGCGCAAACTCGCTAAATATTGTCGGGATAACAGTACTCATACTATGGGCAAGTATATTTGCCATACGCAATACAAAATAGCCAAAGCAAAATGAAAGCGTATATATACGACATCCGCACAGTAGGTGCGTTTTGAAGACACGAGTTAACTCGCCACCCACACTGAAGGGGTTAAAAGAAAACAAAAATTACAATATTCAGTGGTCCATAATGGCTCAACATATAAAATTAAATGTAAATTTCCTACAAGTATAGTATTTATATATCAATTTTATTCGTGGAAAAAAAGGTTAAAAAAGAGAACGAATTTTGTTTAATGCATATATAAGATACATGGATAAACATATATTCGTATGAAGGGTAGTGAATGGATTTGTGGATGTGAAATGTCTCATAGACAGCTAAGTTTTCCTTCGTATTGCCACCAAGAAATAAAGAAACATCACGAGCAAAAGAAGCGTTGTTGATGTACGTAATTGAAGTCGCGCGTTCCATAACAGCACAAGTCAACTTTTTGGCACTATATGAGATACATATATTATTGTAATTGTCTACCCGAGCTCTATCGTTTGATATTGAAAACAACACAGGTTTCCATATCTTCCGCATGTTACTAAGATGTTGAGTTTCATTAACATACACGTCCATTTACCTGTGTTGTTCTGGAAAGCAGACAGTCAACACGAGTTTAGCGTGGCTGTTAAACATAACAGTACAACCCTCCACTGTCGCCGTATGGAGGCGCGGGCACTAAAACATATTAATGTGGTTAAAATGGGACAAACTATGATTAACGATCTTAAGGCTGCCTTTTCTAAATTGAAGAACCATCTCCATTTTATAACGAAGAAAAGAAGTGGAAAGTGACATTTTGTAAAATAATTGAATACAAATCAAAAATTATAATTGCAAGCAAGACATCAAACGGCTTAGTCGTAGAAATATTCATGATGACAGAAAAAGCAAACATTGATGAGGAAAAGTTGGAAGTAACATATAGAGGTGAAATTTCCCCTGAAAACTGCTAAAGCTATGGATATTGAAAAATACCTGTTCTCAATTTTACGTGCAGAATAGCCTTGCTTTGAGACACTTCTGGACCAGTATGTTAAAGATCAGATTCCCAGTGTTGAGGAATCAGAAAGGGAAATGTGGGATTCTGATTAAGTGAAGGAAGAAGATGAGTGTACTAAATGTGTTGTTTGTTGTATTACATTACTGTGAAAATAGTGACTGCGTTTATGCACAGTGACTGTTTGTTGTTTCATTTCCAGACATAATTGCTTAAACATAAATATATTCATTTTTCAAATTAGAATTATAGTATTTAACACCAATGTAACAGACTAATGAGTTCCATAACAACACAAGTGCAGTATTTTCATTATTTTATTATAGACATACTAGCAGCGTTCACCCCGCTTCGCTGCGGTCACCCCGGAACGCAATAAACTTTGTTACTTAGATAATTTTTACTTTTTCGCTTTCAAGTGATATGATAAAAACCATAGAAGATTGCAGTAAATGTTAACATTATATCGCCTGTCATTTATGTTAACCCGCCCCGCTTCGCTGCGGTCACCCCGGAACGCAATAAACTTTGTTACTTAGATAATTTTTACTTTTTCGCTTTCAAATTGCAGTAAATGTTAACATTATAGCGCCTGTCATTTATGTTAACCCGCCGAGTGACACGGTCATGCGGGTTGCATATAAATACGTTTATTTTTATACCTATGATGAACTAACAAAGGATTTGTACGTTATGGACACTTGAATGGTCAATTATCTCAAGACACTGGTAATTAAAAATTAAAGTGATATGATAAAAACCATCTAGGGTCCAAATCCTAATAACCCCCCAAAAATGAAAGAAATTGGTTCAGCCGTATTAGCGTGATGAGCTAACAAAGGATTTGTGCGTTCTCTTTTATATAATAGATTACTTGTAATATTTGTTATTTTGATACTTAGTGACATTTGTTATTAAGCAAAGTGTAATTATGAAAAAAATCTAATTTCCAAGAAATATTCCATTTTTTATTGATTTTCTAAACATCTCTTCAGCTGGACTTTGCATGGTTACGGAAGTTACGGCTTCAATTATACCTAAAAATTAGGAAACACTAGTCATCGAAAACTCATATTACTAAACTTATAATAGTGAGCTTAGATTATGTGGAAAATTTTAGATTAATTACCGAGTGGAAGGCTAAGGAAAGTTAATATCTCAAATATATGGTAGAGCAAATATACTGAACTATGATAATGGATATGTATAAGCATTAACGTCAGAGTAACTTTATAAGCAATTTAACCTAATATTCTCATTGGTTATTTGTTTGAGCAGCTAAGAGAAATTATCAGAGTTGTAAGACGATTCTTACACGGTGCGAAGGATATCAGGTCACCTGAAGGCATTTCTGCGTGTTCATACTTTCGACAGTTTTGTTTGAAATGCCATGTTAACTAATTCTCAGCCGCCATTGGTGTGTACACATACACATTTGTACAAAAGTAAAGCCTAAATATTTTGTAGTTAGGAAATATATATATAAGAAAATCGGACTACTTTAAACATTGAAAATAAGTACAAATTTTCTACAAGGATTTCTTTATCAATTTAATCCGTTGCATATATATATTCTTTTGAACAGTAGTGTGAATAAATTTGTAGGATGTGAAACGTCTCCTAAACGGCTTTGCTTTCTTTTCTATTGGAATCAAGAAATAAAGAAACATATACTTTACTACCCTAAGTTTAGTTCACCAATTAGCTTCGGAATAATTCACTGGGGGACTGCTGAAACAAGTTTAAACACTTTCCTATTGCAAAAGAAAGCGATTAGTATCATTTATGGATTAGCCACAAAATCGACATGTAAAAAGGTTCTCATAGAAGCAAATATTTTAATACATCCCAGCGTATACATTTATAAATCTATTCTTTTCGCTGTGAAAAACAAGCGTCATTTTACCTTTAACAACAATGTTCATAGCCATAATAGAAAACAAGGTAGTGACATATTTGTGATGCATCAAAAACATGTTAATATAAGCAAAACCGTGAATATGAATTGTGTTAGGTTGTATAATAAACTTCCTATGTACTTGAAGTATATGACTAATGTTATTGTTTTCCGTAAAAAAAATATTTAGCGTACTTATTGTAAAAAGCTATTACATTATTAAAGAATATTAAATGGTTCATTTAATGAAGATCAGATAAGAGATATTTACTCCTGAGTACATGATAGGTGTTGGAAAAACGATTACCTAATTACGATGTAAGTGATCATGTTTACATACTTCATATATCATTTTTATGATTTTGTATTTAGAAAGTTTCATAGCTACAATATTATGCAGAGGTGCCAACCTCCCCCCCCCCTATGTCCATGACGCACCCCTCCAATTGTCTATCCGTAGGTGTTCTTCCATGAAAAAAAATCTTTTTGATTAATTTTTACACCCCCTCAAACATATTTATATAGATTTTTAACCCCCCCCCATGTAAGGGACCCCTTCAGGGCCACTTGCTAGCTTTTATATATTTCTATTATTATACTTATTACTATTCACATACATTTTAAGATAAATATATATATACATAAACGAATATATTCTTGTATATTTGTAATTACAATATAGCTATAAGATAAACCAGCGCTGGTTTCAAGAGGTAAAAGGTTGTGATATATATTATTATTATTATTATTACTATTTCATGTAAGATATCTTGTATATACTATGTGTAATCCATATATTAATCTAGCATATTCCTTTTGCAGCACATATATATAAAAAAATCTTCCTCTTTTATAGATAACGAATGTTAGTTGGAAACATTGTCCGTTGCCAGAAACGTTTAGGATACAAACAGAGGGGAGCGGGGACCTTATTTTACTTTCGTTTTCTTTTATTCCGCCTATGCCATCTATATGGGTCAATAGGTAGTTTTGTTAGAAAACAGTTGGATATCTTTCCGAACCTCTCATATATATAGAAGGCATTCTCTTGAGGCGGGGAACCATTTAGTGCTTCGAATAGCGGGAGAGGCAGTTTTGTCCTTCTCTGGTTCCATTTCAGGGGATGGGAGTTCCTTGGTTAGAACAGTCTAAATGATGACTGTCGTTAGAGTATCTTCGAAATAAGCCGAAAAGTTCATGTATAGTATAGCGAGTGGGCAAGTGAATCCACGGGGTAGCTTAGAGCTTTATTTGTTTTAATTAAAAAATCTATGAAAATAAATAATTATATATTTTATTTTGGATAATGTTTAGCTCGCGATTTCTCCTTAAGCATTTTAATTAGGATATTTAGTGTTTTTAGTTTTACATTAGAGTTTGCCTGGGCTCCTAGATTGGGTTCAGTGGATTGGCTTTTGATTTTGAATTGGAGGGCTCCGGGTTCGAGTCCGGCTGACGTCTGGCTATATAAGGCCAGGCCGATAGATTGATTTTTAAAAACACATTTAGTTCCGCTCTAGAATGCTAGGGGACTGGAACTGGGTGAAACTTAACCTATATCTATAGATCTGAGTGCTGATCTAGAAAGGCCTCTTATTGGGGTCTATTCCTATATCCTCACTGAACCTAATCCTAGTAAATTTTGTTAGATAGAATCCTTCTTGAGGAGGGTCTGTTTCCGGACTTTTCCTCGCTTAGGTTTAGGCCAGGTGCTGGATAAGTGGTGAAGGCACCTTTGAGAACAGTAAATTGGTTCACTTCATCAGCTTGTAAGAGAACGCTTCCTGAGTGAACCCTGATGATTTAGAGTATTAGTTTATGTAACCTTGTATTAATGACTGAAGTAGGAATCTTAGATCCATTATAGTAGGGACTAATTCCCTATTCTTTAGGAATTAGGATAAATATATACTTAAGTCCCTCTCTGTCTCCGGGAGGGCAAATAGAGACAGATAAATATTTTATCTAGAGATCGTAAACTATTTTCTCATCGTTCGTTCTTTATTGAAATAAAGATATCTAAAAGAGGAAATTTGATGAGTCTTCTTTATAATTTTAGTCTGTATTCTAGTTGTGGTAAGAACTCCCCTAGATTCTTCCAAACAGGGTGAATAAATTGGTAAATTTAGAATTGGTCGACTGAAAAGGTTGTACGAGGGTATTTAAAAGATTAAGATATATTTAACTCATCTTTTCTCTCTGTCTCCCTTGAGTAAGTTAAAGGAAATAAGGGAGAGAGGAGAATCTTATGCAGACCTAGCCGTAAACAACCTTTGGTGGAGTTAATTATTTGTAATTAGTGGCTCTATCAATCCTCCAGAGGAATATTCTTTTTGAAAGATAGCTGTTAACTGTGGGTAATGTAATAACCTTAGATTCAGGGAGTCTGGTAATAGCACTCGCACGCAGAGAGGTATACGCCCGTTACCGTTACAGCTGAGGGCTCGTAGGAGCACCTTACAAAGTGGGGGCTCGAAAATAGCACCTTACACCCAAATATTTCAATGACGTAGTTTGCGTCATAGCCCCCCTTTGTGGGCACCCCTGATATTATGTATACCTTCTCCTACCTGATAAAATTGTATGTATTTTTATTGACAACTATAATGCTTACATGAGAATTTCTCGTGTTTTGTAAGCTAATGAAACACGCAAATGAATGAAATGAAATGAGATACATTAAATAAAAGCAATTAATGAAGAAATTAACATGCGGAAATTATTAAGGCTTATCAAGAGTTCTGTAGGACACTGAAATATCCTAACCACGCATCTTTAACTGTATGATACAGATTATGATTATGCATGTTTATCAATATTGCTAACGTACCTGTTTGAAATCTTTCCACTCTTTCTCTTATTTCATTCACTAAAGAAGCGGCTGTTCCATCATAAGAAGGCACACGAGCTATTAATAATAATTAAAAAAAAGTTAATTAAGTCATTTTTAGTAAAATCAATGTTTAGAAAACACACATGTGCATTGTATACCCTCAAATATGAACATCTGAGAAGTATTCATGTAAGTTACTGAATTTCAAATACAGATAAGAATACTATTAATAGAAGAAGGGTGAAAGGGCGACTTTAGATTCTTTTTTTTTTTTTTTTTTTTTACTTACAAGTTTTTAATTCAAATGTAATTATCAATGCTTTTGTTATTATTATCCATTTTCACTATTTTCGTAAATAGGAGAAACAGAACTATAAAAACACGAAAGTATATGGAAGAATGGGGAGGACACAGTATTTCAGTGGTCACAGCGTTGCACTCACGTCCGCGTGGTCCTTAATAGCAACAAACATGTTTCGGGAACTGCAAAAGTAAGTATTTTTTTTAAAAAAAATGTTGTAGCATATGCTTGTAGTATTTACTACATTTTCTAAAATAGATCTCATTTCATGTGTGGAATTAAAAATATAAATTGCTCATGAATCTCCACTTTCAATATAACTTCTACAAAACAAGCTTCATTATTCATTACTATGATTAATATTATTCTTTCTATTTACTTGTTTTGCAAATTTGTTATTAAATAATCTGATCACACAATTTTCCAGACAGAATTGTAAGATGTTCATGAGTAAGGAATCAAATCTCTTCTTACACTTTCGTTGTTTAAGAGTATAAAGCGCTAGTACCTACTTGCGTTGCTCTTGTCAATTTATTTAATAAAATATGAAATACGATATACGGTATTTTAACTGAAAACAGATAGTATTCTGTTAGTTATACAAACTTTCGTCAAACAAAGAGTTAGAAACAACCATGAAAACTAACATTGATATAGAGATATTCAGATCATGTATTTCTCCCCCCACTTTTAACGTCCAATCGCCGCCACTGTGTGTTGATTGCTACTATCACAATATTGTGTGCTACCATCACAATATAGTACACAATAATCTATTGTGTACTATCACAATAAATTAATAAATAAAGCAAATGAAATGTCTATATACTTTGAATTTAAATTACTGAAAGATCTGAAGCACTGAAAGCTTCTGTTCTAATTTATTTTCTAATTTAACGTCCAATCGCCACCACTGTGTGTTGATTGCTACTATCATAATATTGTGTACTACCATCACAATATAGTACACAATAATCTATTGTGTACTATCACAATAAATTAATAAATGAAGCAAATGAAATGTCTATATACTTTGAATTTAAATTTCTGTAATATCTAAAGCATTGAAAGCTTCTGTTCTAATTTATTTTCTAATTTAAAATAATTTTTAAAGTTTCCATTTCACGTAAAAGAATTTATTATACTCTAACATTTTTAACTTCTAAAACCCATAAATAAACAAATAAATAATTAGATTCAAGAAGAGAAATTAGAATTATAGAAATTATTAAAAAGTCTATGTTCTAACACGTTTAGCAATTTTAGCAATCATCTCACTTACTTTAAATTTTGATTCCTCAAAATTCCTTGTCAAACTTTCGGATGCCCTGTAGGGCCTTGTTCACGATGAATAAAAGTAGAAATAAAATGATAATCTCTGCTAAACACGTATGGAGGACTATACCTAAAAGTTTCAATTTCATCCGATAGATGTTAGCCGCCAGAGAATGTTTACTGCCAAATAATTTTAGTATTCTACAAGTTCACACCTTTGATTCAATAGTAGAAAATGGAATGTGGATCATCCAGCAATCGTTGAAGTTACCGTTACCTAGAAAATCTTACGAGATTGACTCCATTAAGTTCATTAACGAAATTAGTCTAGATAATGGCTTAAGATATCTATCCTAAAAACAGAATTCCAAACGCTCGCTTTCGCTCAATAGTTATCGTGCAGACAAATGAATGAATATAAGTTGCCGTTAGCCGAAATATGTAACGGATGACCCCTTTTAATGAAATTGCTCAACATAATTGTTCTAGTTATCTATTGCAAATAACGGAATTTAAAATTTCGCTTTCATTCAAGAGTTATCATATAGAATAACGGACAGACATAAGCCACTCGTGAGGGCGTTGTAACGTATCCACTAAATTAACGAATTGGAACGATATAATATCTCTAATTACATGTCTATTACATTAAACAGAATTCAAAATTTCGCTTTCGTTCTAGAATTATCCTGTTGAGTATCTGACGGACATACGTAAGTTGCCGTTACCTGTAACTACGATAATTGATCGACCTTTTTTACGAACGCGTTCGGGACAATTGTTCTGGTTCTCTATTGCAAACAGCGGAATTTAAAAATACGCTTTCGTTTAATAGTATTCGTATGGAGTAACGGATGGATGTACTACGTAAGTACTACCATTAAAATATTATACAGGATACTAACGTGAACCAAATAATAATATTAACACGTTGACTGCCACAGCGAAATCGGGTAAAATGCACTGTCTGGCAATACTTTATTGGAGGAAAATATGTATCAAAATGGTCAAATAATTTGTGAGGAAAACTTTCAGAAGCAGGAAACCAAGGATACCGTACATCTTGCTGAGGCCGTAAAATATATTTCCCCATTTAAACCTATGTGTTTTTGTATCACCGGTGTTTCACATGGCTTCAAAGATGCTAAGTCTGGGAATCACATATGATGCACATGGCTCCACGAAGTAAGGCCGATGTGAATCATTGGTGTTGCTCAAGGCAGTCAACGTGTTAAGAAAATATAAAGAAATGGACTCAGCTGGAAGGAACAGTTCTGTCCCTTGTCGATTACTGCTTGTTGCACAAACAGCACCAATGCGTAATGTGTAATAAACAACAATACTCAATGATCTTTTTTCATTAGTTTTGAATCTTTCCTTAGGAAACAAGATTCCAGGAGAGAGCCTAAAACTTAGAAACGCAAGATAGTTTGAAAAATAAGAATTTGAAATAAGTGTGATACACTGAAATGCATCTCTGTATATTGTACGTGATAAATATACATAACACTTACCAATAATATCTTGATATGGAATCAAATACGTCACAGCTGTCTTCCATCCCTCAAACAAAACTACTTTGTTAAGCAAAACATCCTTTGTTATGTTCATTGGAACTACTCTGGACAAAAACTGAAAATCTTCGTCCTGTTGGGGTGCACTTATGGGTCTGGCTGTTTAGAAAGAAAAAAAATATACCTTTAAATCCGTCTTATGAGAATTTCATATCAATTCAATCTTACCACTGGCTTACTTTTGTATGTATGTTAGTTACATGTAAATATGGACGCAATGACTAAATTTTGAATCAATTTTCCTTGTTTTACGAAAACATACATATTAGAAATTTGTAATTCTCCTACATAAAACACATAGCTCTTTCTTCTACCATCTTTTGTTGGTATTATACAAAACTATCTTTAAAATTATAATTTCTTATAGAACGTAGGGATAGGAATAAGTAAAAGTTAGTAAATTTGATTATATGTTGAAAACTATAGTTATTGCAAGTTATATGGAAAACGAAACGTAGTTCATACGTTTTAGTGTTTGCAATGTTATTCCATGAAAGCCTGTAAGTATCCCGTCTTATAAGCCCACACTCGTGTGGGTTCTTACTATCCAACATTGTTACTCATTATAGCCAATAATGTTCCCAGTTTATATTCTCTGTTTAGCTAAAAGTGTATTTTACTTAACGATTGATTACCAACGTATGCTTTAAGCGATTTTCTAACAAACTGAAAATTGAAATTTAATTTCAATTTATCCTTTAAGTTTTCGAAGCAAAAACAATACTAGTTTTACTTTCATGTTCAAGCAAATTAGTTTGTGTAAATGAGTTCGTAGGTTCATCATGCTTATTTCAAACTGTATGTACTGAATAATATTTTAACTTGTAAGTTTTCAAAGTCTTCCATAGAGTTCTGTTCACAAAGATTAAAAATAACAGTAATACTAGGGGCCGCGGCGGTCAGTGGTAGAATGCTCAACTGTGGCGCATGGGGTTCTTGGTTCGATCCCAGCTCACGCTAAGTGAACTTTGTGGTAAACAAACACCGCGTGCGTGGGTTTTCTCGAGGTTCTCCCGTTTCCTCCAACAATCTTCATTCCACCACTTCATTCATTTCTCATGATCACCGTCTCCTTTAGCGTAGCGGGCTAACCGTGGGACGTAAAACCTAAAGAATTTCATTTCAACAGTAACAGTAAAATATATTTACTAATAAATAAATAAATAAATAAATAAATAAATAAAATGAATTAAAAGAATTAAAAGAAAATGATGGTGTAGTTTGCCGTTAAATGGTGAAGTCAGACCATTTTAGAACTAACTCTAACACTGCTTGATGAACAAACCACAACAATACACAGGACAAGGTATTATCTTCACTGTTCTTCTACATTAGTTTGTCTCCCTCTGTTCCTTCATTTTTTGTATTTATTCCTATTTTTATCATGTATGAACAAGTATCTAAATGATATTACATGTTTTTATGCTCCATGAATGAGATTCTATGTTCATACCGTTTACCGAATATTGTTAGGGTCATCAAGTCTAGGAGGCTCAGGTGGGCAGGCCATGTAGCCAGAATGGAATAAAATAGGAACGCTTTCGAAGATTCCGGTTCGTCCGAAGACGAACGATTCCGATTGGAATTCCAATCGGAAAATGACCATTAGGTAAACCTAGGAGGAGATGAGAGGACAATATTAAGATGGTTCTCGCAGAAATAGGAATACAAAGTAGAAACTGGATCAAGTTGGCTATGGATAGACGTCGGTGGAGAGCTTTTTCGAAGTCGGCGTTGAACCTCTGGGTTCCATAGGTTATAGAATTAAATACTTAGTTACTTGATTAGAGTGAATGAGATTCTATGAGAGAGTTGAAAATGTACGATTATTCAAAAATTAAAATTTGAACTAAGTAATATGATTGCTAATATTTCTGAATGTGTCCTAACTTTGTCTAAACTTCATACAAGATTACTTAATTAATTTTGTAGACAGAAGTTGAATAGTTAGCACAATATAGAGGGAGAAGTCATTATTTTGTTCCAGGCTTTCAACACGGTTCATACTCCACGCGTAATTTAAAGATAAAAAATCACTCAGAACTGTATGTGCCAAATTTCATACTAGAAATTATTATTAAGTATTCTGCCTTTAGGCGGGTCCTGAGAGTAATAAGTTTTTTTCTTTCTTTTCTTCTTAATTTTAAGTTTGGACCTGGAAATGTTTCTTTCATGTTTTTCGATTTTCAGCTTCCTCTTTGAACTCCCAATATTTTCTTCTATTTTTCAGAATCATTGATCACTTATGTTCTTCTTCTTCCTATTCCTCGCTTTTCTTCCATCTTTCCTTCTATGGCGGTATTGCTACGAAGGATGATAGCTGGAAGCGTCCTCTTCTCTCCTATTTGTTTTAAAACATCTTCGTTTGTTATTCACTCTGTCCATTTTATCTTCTGCATCTTCCTGCAACACCAAATTTCAATGCTCTTATATATTTCTTCTAACTTCTGTAATGTCCAAGTCTCTGAACCATACAATCCAATACTCCATATATATAGCACTTAACCAACCTTTCGTTTAGTTTAATATTTAGCTTGCCAGTTAAGGCCTTTTCTTATTGAATGCCTCTTTAGTTATGGTAATTCTTGACCTGATCTCTTTGGTGCAGTAAGCGTCTCTCGTCGTCTGGTGCAGTAAGCGTAGTGTTTCAGGTCAACTATTTTGTCAATCATCTCCTGTAGTCCTCCTTCTGTTCTAGCTAAAATAACCGTATCATCTGCGTACGTGATCTTGTTAATAATCTTCCCTTTAATCTTGAAGTCTACAATTCAAATTAATGCTTTCTTCATTAAACATTCACTGTAAATGATGAATAATTGAGGTAACATACTACATTTTTGTCTGACTCGTATTCCAATCTTCACACTATTGATTTCTCCTTTATTCAATGCAACTTGACTCGTTATCCTGTGTACAGGTTGTGAATGAGTCGTCGCTCTCTCGAGTTGACCTCAATTTCTTTAAGTATTTGCAGACGTTTCGTCCAGTTGACCCTGTCTAAAGCATTTTGCTAGTCTATGAAGCACAAACACAACTATTCCTTTAAGTCAAGAACTCGTTCTGAAATAATTTTCATCAACTCAATTGCATCTCTGGTACCGTTTCCTTTCTGCAATCCAAATTGATCTTCCTCTAGCATTTCTTTTATCTTACTTTACAGCCACCTGTTCAGTATGCAATTATCTTTCAAGTGTTGGAAATAAGGCTAATACTTCTGTGATCGCTGCACTTCTTTGCTTCCATTTTCTTGGACAATCCAATCATTGTAACATCAAGAAAATTCTTTGGTCATTCTCCACTCAGACAGATCTTGTTAATATGTGAAGTCAGTACTTTTATTGCATTGTTTCCTAATCCCTTGAGCAAATCTGCTGGTATGTCGTCATCTCCTTCTTCCTTCGCATGTCCTTAATGGCTTGTACTACTTCACTTTTCAATACATTGGGTCCTTTTTCTTCATCATCTACCTCTTCCTCTGCTTCCATCGCAATATCTTTGGGGAGGTTCTTTTGGTCATACAGATTTTTTTTATTCCTTCCAAACTCTAAGAATTCTTTGATGGTCATTGACTACGTGACTTTGTTGATCTTTGATTCCGAACCCTGATTTGTTTACTCTTTCTAAATTTCAGGAACATAACTTTTGAAGAAATACAAATAGTACGATACCTATATTCTGAATGATATGTAAAAGAGTGAAAATTTCAACTTTGGCAACAGAAGAACTTGTTTTTAACGAACCATAGCGATTTCTGCTTCAAATGTGAAACGTACAAAAGAAAGTAAAAAAAAAAAAAAAATGTGTTTCTCATATATTTCCCATGATGTTTCTCTGTTCTTAGAGTAACAGAAAAAAATAACTCTCGATATAAAACTATTACCATCAAAATTTTTAGGTAATTTAAAGGTAAAGTAATTATTTTTGACGAATATTTGAAACAATAGTTTCTTACTTTCTTACATATATTTCGAATCTGAATAAACATTCACTAATTTTCATTCCTAAACTCTTCTTTGGTCTAAATAGTCACTCTCTGTTGCAATAGTTGAAACTTTCATCATTTAGTAATTCGTTCGATTAGATGTATTAACACAAATTAATATTTCTCAACTTAGAAGGGTATCGTACGCATTAAGCTCATTTTTCAGTTACATACTAGGTATAGCTTTACGGACAAACGAGAGATTTTAGAACAAAAGAACTTCAGTAGGACTTTGGTTAGATTCAATTTAGCTAATTCAGAGACAAAAAGTTTGACTTTCCGTTAAAAGATTGACTTCTACTCGAGATAATGCATTGCTGACTACTTCTATCGGTTTAATGAAATTCAAAATATCTCCATTAAATCTTGAATATATGATTTCATATTTCATATTGGTTTTGTTTCTCTAAACTCTGTACGCAATATAAGCTACCTTAAAGACCTAAAACGAAATATCGGCATCACCCTTTACACAATTTTAAGGGTCCTAAATAATAAAGAATTCTTAATACAATTGTGACGGCTGTAACCACAGTGATCTTTTTTATGAACTAATTATGAGGATATTCACTTTATTTTGTGCAATGAACTTAAAGAAGTGCATTTCATTTCATTTCTGTTTTCTTTTCTTTTTTTTTTACAATACAATGTGACTTTTGTTCATGTTTAATCTTTACCCGTAGGAAAGGAGCTGATACGGTGTTCTCACAGACTCTTCGAATACGTCATGATAAAGCTCCAGCCAATGAGAGTATATGTGCAGACAAAATGAATAAAAATTAGTATGTTATGAGGGGTTTGAGACTTCATTTTACGTCTGGGTTCTAGACCCATGGGCGGGGCTTCGTGAGAAAAGTGGGAAGAGTGATAGACTATTCTGGAAGATGGTAACATGAGAATTAGACCTGCGTGATATAACATCTAATTTTAATTTGGTAGTGATATTCTTTTCTTAACTTTTGTGTACCTGCTAGAACAAAGTATGTATGTAAGTGCGAAAACTTGTCAAATATACTCAGGTTGAATCGTGGATGCATTGGATTCATTGATTCCTTCGTCGTCTCTTGCGTGTGTAGTCCGCCTAGTATATGTTCCTTTATACTAGACTTTCTATAATAGAATGAATTGCTGAAGTATATCGTTTTCAATATATACTATAATATAGTGGTTTACTAGCATATATTACCCGCTTCGCTAGGTTAAAATGAAAATTTAAATGCATAACTCCGTATCTCATGTGTTTAGTACCCGTGAAATATGCTGTTTTCGTTTTTAATGGCATCGATTTAAACAGCATCGGAAAGACCATTGATCATCTCGGCGACCCCGAAAACCATGGATTCGACACTAATATTGGTCATTTTCGATCATTTATATATATACCTCTATATCTATATCTATCTCCCCCTCCCCCAACTTGCGGGGTTAAATTTGAATTTAAACGGAATCGAAAGTATCACTGTTCATATATATATATATATATATATATATATATATATATATCTTCCCTCCCCCAAGTGGCGGGACTGATTTTGGATTTAAACTGAATCGGAAATGTCACTGTTCATCTGAATGATCCCGAAAACTATGGATTAGACACTAATATTTGTCATTTTCGATCATTATTATATATAGCTCCCCTCCTCCTCCTCCATGCTGCGGCACACGGCATCACAATTGTCACTCTTAATCTCAGCTACTCCTAAAACTATAGATCATTTTTAAAGGTTTTTCCCGCTCCCCTACGTTGTACCTTCCCCCTCCCCAACTATCAGGGCTGAACTTGGATTGAAACAGCATCAGAAGTGTCACTTTTTCTCTCATGAACCCGAAAACTATGGATTTAACACTAATATCGGTCATTTTTGATCATTTTTAAATTTTTCTCATCCTCCCGTTCGTTGCATTGTCAAAGTGAATCCCTGTCCTTAAACTCATGTATGTTGAAAATTTGATTGAGATCGATCGGATGGTTCAAGAGTGATGAAGTCATAAGGGCAGTCATTTTTTTTAACATATATCTCCCCCCTCTCCCTCCCCCACATTGTCTCGTCAATTGAAACAATATAAAACACCCAAGGCCCGACCCTCATATATGTTGAAAATTTGGTCGAGATTGGTTGGGTGGTTCAAAAGTTATTAGGTTTTATTAGTGTTAATTTATGTGAAATTACGAATATGTTTCCAGGTCCAAACCTCATGTATCTTGAAAATTTGATTGAAATCGGTCGGATAGTTCAAGAGTTGTTAAGTTACAAAAATAGTCACTTTCAGTCTTATATAAATTGATTTTTATATATTTTCCCCTCCTTCTCCTTCCCTACGTTGCTCCGTCAAGTTTATACCATAAAAATTATTCCAAGCCTGAAGCTCAAGTACAATGAAAATTTGATCAAGATCAGTCGAATGGTTCGGGAGTTATTAAATTTTATTTATTTTTTATTCCCCTTCCCCCTCCCCGCCACTCAGTTCTACCATCTAAGTCAATAGCCTAAAACCAACCCAGCCTCGATCCTCATCCATGTTACAAATTTGAAAGAGATCGGTCGGGCCGTTCAGGAGATTTAGAGTTACAAACATAGTGATTTTCAATTTTATATATATATTGTGGTTGTTTGTGGTGACGTTGGAAAAAACTTTGTTTTGTTTGAATCGCATCACAAATTGCAGGAACACACCATTTATGTATAGATGGCTTTGTGTGCATTCAGGTTGATATTAGCGAAACTGTCAATGCATGGGTGCTGAACGTATTCTAAGTTCGATTCCCGATCTTAGTTATCACGTTAGTTTCTGTTGCCATTTTTAGCAATCATTATAATCGGTAACATCATTAATTTCAAAATATAAAATAAATACAAGTATTTGAATAGGAAATAGCATATCAATAGAAGCTTACTAAGAATAATCTAAACTTACTCCATTGTTGCATTTATTTTAAAACAATTACTTACGTCCAGCATCCGTCACTTCTATTGGTCCTACACCAAATGCCATAACATCTACAGGGGATGTCATCAAATCTATCACATCACCAGCTGAAACAATCATCAAGAATTTTAACTCTATGAAATCTGAAGAAGTTGGATTTACTTTCTTTCGTTCGTACAGAAATAAAGTTATTGTATCTAAAAATCAAAGATTCTTTTAAATGTTTCATAACATTGTACATACTGTGTAAATTTATAATTGCATCTGGACAACTTGACATCGGAAAACAATTTTGAAGTATTCTAAATGTTAGTAAATTTATAACAAATCTGTTACGATCATTGTAATTATTCCTAAGAAATCTAGATATTTTAATTATTAATTGATACTACAATATTCAATGATGATCATCATTCATTCTCTATTCAACTAAATTAATAAAATAATAATTTTGTTCAAGGTCGTTCTATCCAAACTTTTTTTCTAAAAGTAACAGAACTTTAAGTAATTAATGTAGGTTAAACACAAGCTCAGAGAGTTGGAAGAGGAAAAAATAAGGAAAACGAAAAGAAACATGTGAAATAAATCAATTCATTAATTCACTATGTTATTGTTAAATCATGAATAAATTAGATTTTTTTTTATCTCAGTACCTGCACTTAGATGATGACATATTGACAATCGAAAACGTTTTGGCCATCATATATTTGAAACTTAAGTATATATTTCTTTATTTATTTATTCAACAAATTTTGAGGTACAGCATAATTTTACCACTTTACACAAGGAAATGTTAACAAGCAGGAGAAAACAAAGAAAAAAGAGAAAAGATAAAAATAAATGAAAACAACAATAACAACAACTACAATGTCAACAAAGAGTCTAACACCGGATAACTCGAAAAACAAATGTGAACATCAGTTGTTAGATGATTATTAGTTCGGTATTCTGTGAAAAAGAGATCTCCGTATAACTGCCAACCTAAGTCAGGCAAAATGATATAGGTAGATACTCCGGATTTTGCGGGAAGGAATACGTAAGGATAATTCTTAAAGTAGGGTTTTCGATCTTAAATTCCCATTAACTATTTTATGAAGAAGTTACAGGTCAGAGTTATTTCTACATACTTCCGGAGTCTGGAAATTAAGATGTCGCAAGAGTTCCTCCTTGGCTAATATTCGAAGTGAGGGAACACAAAAGGGCCTATTGCAATATGGAAATTAAGAATAGAATCAAGTCTGGAGAGATGTGTAGATGCAGCCATGGTCCATATGAGAAAGCAATATTCGATATTGGGCGCTATTAAAATTTTATAGAATGTTGTTAATGATGCTACAGCGCATAGGTCAGTGAATCGGTAAAGAAACCCCACCATACGCACTGATTCCTTAACTACTGAGGAAATGTGGTCAGAGAACGTGAGCTTCGAATCAAAGATGACACCAAGTTTAAGATATAAGACAAATATAAGATTTATATACTCATTCATCAAACAGATATTTACCGTGATTGTTGGGATCAGGGACTTCAGTCATCAGTCTCATCACTAATCCTTGGTCTCCGTACAAATATTGCTGCATTGGAATAATTCGTTGTCCATCAAAGTTGATTGCAGGGAGACCAAATGTTACTAGGTGTTGCTTTGCAGTTTTATTCGACAACCTGAAATCTAGGTACAATCGAAAGTAAAAGAAATGTTTGAGATAAAAATAAAAGATTTAAAAGTGACTTACTTCATGCTTATGACCACAATTCAATATTTTTCAGAAAAGATAGGGGTTAAAAGTAAATAGCAGTATTGGAGACAAACCACAATACATTATAGGTAATGTACAGTCATGTCCAAAATGATTGTCGCATATCTATAAATATTCTGTTGTAGGAATATAATTTGATAACGATTTCGCCTGGTATTTCTTATACTGTTAGTATGTGTATAATCGGCAAAGACATGTATGTGGTAAATTTAATGTCAAAAGAGCAGTAAATAAGAACAATATAACAACAAAACCTTTCGTGTCCATTTAGCAACATTTTGTTTTACTTATTCTAATTTTCGTATTTATAATTATTTTATTATGAAATTTACCACAAACATACATTTCCCGGTTATACGTATATTAACAGTAGCAGAAATACCCAGCAAAATCACTCTCAAATTATATTTCCACAACAAGATAGTTATAAATATGCGACAATCAATTTGGATATGAGTGTACATGTTAACCTATATTTCCTATCTAATGTAGGCTAGCAAAGCATATGACACTAATACTCAATTTTGCAGAAATATGTTTTAAAATACTTTATTTGGTTGTTTACATGCATAGATATCTGAAATGTCTGATGACGGACCAGCAATACTCAGCAAACATAATTTCGATCAGAAAAAGCGAAAATTCTATTACTCACCCCCCCCCCCTCCCAAAAAAAAATCATGGCTTTTTTGGGGTGAGTAATAGCCTTTCCGCTTTTTCTCATTGAATATAATCACCGCTCGCAATATTGTGATGTAATTTCGGTCAATTTTTACTACAGCACTTCTCAAGTCTAGATGCCGTGATAAAAACCGTTTCACATGATCATCACTTATGCACTGAAATTTTGAAGAAAGAAATCCAGATATGATTGTAGAAAGTGTAATTGAAGTGGCATGTTACATCCCATGAGGGAGCCTCGGTCGCTAAGTGGTAAAAGGTTCACATCTGGTGCGTGGGTTCCTGGTTCGATTCCCGCTCAAACCAGATGATCTTTGTGGTAGACAAACACCGTATGCGTGGGTTTTCTCAGGGCTCTTCCGTTTCCTCCCACTTCCTTCATTCCACCGTTTCATTCATTTCTCATCACCGTCTTTAGACTAGCCGACATAAACGTGGTATATAAAATTTAAGATTTCATTTTGCATCTTATGAGCTGAAAAATTAGCATCATATTACTTAAAATGGTTTCGTTATTTTCAGATTTTACATACCGAAGAAAACTTGACCATATCCATTTAAAATTCAGTCAATTATCTTTCTCGGGGTGTATAGTTTCAAATGCCCTGTATGACTATTTTATGTGTAGCGCAACGAATACTTCTTTAACTTTTGCCTCATTTAAATTTGAGAACTTCTAGTCGTAGTACGTAAAGATTATACTTTGTATGTTTAGTAGAACTACTTTAACGAAAATTGTCAAATTAATCTGCAATCAAAGTGATGGTGATTAAAAAATAAAAAATAAAAAAAGACATCTTGAGTGTTCTTCACAACTGGTTTAAGAGGCATGTTTTTGGTGTCAAGAATGAAATAATGTATTTTCTTCGAGGGCAATCGGTTTGCTTTGTCATGGCAAACACAAATAGAAAAACAATGTTCTGTATACAGTTATTGCTTTTCTGTGAAAATACTAATAATTTACAGATTTCTCCGCGCGTACCATTTGTACTCGATGTTGTCCAATATCGCACTCGTGACTTCACACGTTTTCTCTGTCTGAGTAACATATCCTCCAGGAACATATTATTGATCATAGTCAACATGAAAAAGCACTGCCTTCATATTTAGTTTCGAGTTATCACTGAACAGGCGCCAGCCAGAGGAATTATGAGCACGTTCCAAAGGCTGATCTAAGCCATATAGAGCTTCGCAAAAACCATGCCTCCATTTTTTTTACAAAATAACCCGCAAAATAATTGCCATTTTCTAAGTAATATTATTTTAACATCTGTACATAAGAGATTATAACCTTGAAATCTGGAACCGAAGAATTCCACTTTTGTTTTAGAAATATTTAAGTCCTGTACAATACCGTTAAACTCTTCTTGTTTGATAAAATGTGGTACAATCGACTGGAATGTAGATGGCTGAAAATCTAGTTTTCGTGATGCTTGAGACATCTGAGATATTTTCTTCCGAATGAACGGTCTGGTCTTCTAAACCTATAAGTGTGCAGTCGCCCCTTGTCAGTCTGAAAGCTCAGATAACGTGCTAATTAATTTTGTAATTGGTGATTCAGAACTGACAAGTTGCCCCCAGGATTTTGCAAACATTGAATTTGGCAGAGCATAAAGTACAGGATCTGACCTGGGTTGCATACAAATAAAATCGAGCATATACAAAAGAAACAGATTGTGATGTCAAAGAGGTTGAAGAGGATGAGAAGGGAATAATTTTTAGGATTGGTTAATCTACTCGCACTTACTTGCAAATCTCGGTGTTTCTTCATCGACGATTCTTCCAGTGGATTGATGTCCATCCATCCTTCTCTCTGGTCTACTGGGCATCCAAGTAGTCGTGAGTTAAGGGCCAGCGAAACCTGGGCAGGAAAACTACCGTTGCGAAAATAGTAAATTCAATCAAAATCGAAATTCCTCTTTAACAAACTATCCATTGTAATCGACAGCTATGACGTTAGCTAAGACAATGTGCTCTCTATGCTAGAGCAAGGTAAACTTCTAGTAAACTCGAAATTGTAGCTCGTGTTCCCACACGTTGATTCATCTCGAATTCAATTCGGACTACCCCTTCCAAAAGTCTCTCAGTGGTTTCTGTTCGATGTCCCTTCCGGGTTAATATCCTGGGTCGTTGACTAGTTCTTCAGTCTCGATGAAAAGTGCGTGCTCATAGATTAACCAAAGGTGGGGTGATGATAGGAATGCTGACAGTAAAACAATCTGTCGTTTTTATTGATTAAGAAATTACATGTGTCCAAATACACATATCTTCACATAAGAAGTGGAAGATCTTCACTGCGCGAAGCTGGTCCAACATTTTACTTAAATTAGGATACTAAATCATCTGATGTTTCAATTGAGAGTAAAGAGGCCTTCACATCAGACTAGTAGATATAACAATCTGTTACATGGTCTATTTCTTCGCACAAAATCATAGGAAAAACGAATTTCATAGCACTAGTTTCCTTGTAGCCACATTCTCAAATTCCTGGAATATCTAATGCAGCATGTGTGTGGTGCCAAGGACTTATCTTCAGGGCTGGCCGTAGGCAATTTAGCACCCCGTGTAATGGCATCATTGTCAACCCCCCCCCCTTCCTCCAAAAAGAACAAATCTTTAAAAATACTATTTTAAGTATGCTACTCCATCATGAACAACGAACGGGAGGTGAAGCGCACTAAAGTGCACTCTGAAAGGCCTAATCACTACAAATACAATCTCGTCGTGTCTCTTTTCCTTTAAATAATAATCTATTATGTTAATGAAAGATAAAGTAAGCACATCTGCAGACGAAAGATGATACATTTTTAATTCAATATCGAGCTTCAATCCAAATATATATGTTTGGAATTCCAGTGCAACTAGCTCTTTTATCTTTATTTCTAGATTTTCCTTGTTAAAAAGTTAAAAAAAGAACTTGTTTCCGCCTTCAATGATAAAGAACTTATTTCTGACAAAGACAAGACTAATTTTCATATCAAAACTGTGATAACTAACTAAATGGAACAAGCGTTCACTACTGTCCGAGAATTGAGTTCTTGTATTTGACAACAATCAAGCAATTTAAGCTGGGATTTATTTTGACTATTTGCTTTAACAGTGCCCATCTGACCTTAAACTAATGCGAAATAAACATAATTTATAAATGTAGTATTCAAATAAAACATCGGCTTAGTAAATTTAACTACCATCAACATGAAATCTGTTTCCAACAAGAAATATTTATTTTAAATAATATACTTATGACAGATTTTGCCGCCCCGTGCTAATGTACGTGTTGAACATATGGTAGAGACGGCCCTGTTTACTTTGGTTACCAACCCTTCAGCCAAATACAGTTAAGAAACTTTTTCAACTAAACAGTAAGATTGCATTATTTTATTCTTAAATGAGAGTACACCATATACATAATGAAGTAAATCATCTTTATTTCTGCACATACAGAACATTGTATTTCATTTCACATTAGATAAATGTTTCTTTAGCACTTAAAATCTACTGTGTTAGGCAGTACATGTTTGCAAACAGACTAATCACTATATATTAATTGGGCTACCACTTACAATGAAGGTAAACCAAGAGGGCAATTTGAGAAGTTAGTGTTCTTTATTTAAGCAGAAAATAATCTTATGCAAGAAGTCAATTAAAATCTAACTATAATTTTAAACATTTTATGATACATTAAATATTATTTGTGTTATTAGTTTATCGGCCTATCCTACATATGGGATTACGCTTCGCCGCTACTTAAAACATTTCTTTACATTCCTTGATGGAATCTGTCTTTACACAAAATTCCGCAACATTAATTAGCTGTTCTAATGCAAACTGCTTCATTTCTGTCATAAATATCCCTTGTTATCAGAAGCACTGATCAACATATAACACATTCCAACACTCAACAATACTAGCTTCTCACAACTGACTAACGAAAACACTGCTGCACACTCAACTTTCCAATAAAATGAAGTGTAGCTAACTTCCGAGACAGTGTTGCCACCTCATAAGCAATTTTAACTAGCGATGATTAAGCGATACGTGAGACATACCGGTGTTATGTGGGGCACCCTGTAGAATGATTTAATACTTTCATAATCTCACGCCAAATTTATTTCAACTTCTAGGACGTTATCAAAGTAATGAAATGTACAAATTTATTCTAATAAAATTTCTTAAGAAAAAATGAATAGTATGTAGTTTTCCTGTTTAAAAGTAAGCAAAGACTTAACACTACAGAAAATGTAGTTTGCGTAAAAATTTACTAACGAGCATGTACTCTGCTACTTTCAAAAAACTGTCTGTTATCCGTTTCGACTTTCTGAATGACGATGAACAAAATCACATGTAATTAAAGGACACTGATTTGCTCTGGAGTTTATAGCACATACGTATATCAACTAAATAGTAAGAGTGCATTTTTTTATTCTTAAGTGAAAGTACACCATATACATAATGAAGTAAATCATCTTCATATCTGCACGTACAGAACATTTTATTTTATTCTACATTAGATAAATGTTTCTTTAGCACCTAAAACCTACTCTTTTTGGCAGTACAAGTTTGCGAACAGACTAATCACTATATATTAATTGGGCTAACACTTACAATGAAGGTAAGCCAAGAGGGCAATTTGAGAAGATAGTGTTTCCTATTTAAGCAGAAATAAGTCTTATGCAGGGAGCGAATAATTCTGGGTTATAAGGGGGAAATCACCCTCTATATACAACGCCTGTCTCCAGGGCCGGACTGCCTACTAGTTGGGCCCAGCGGCTGACATATTGTGTTGGCCCGACCTTCCCAAACATCATTACACCAACTGCCCACAGTTTCCCCACAATAAAAGGACACTATTATCTTTGATAAAGCATGCGATTCTTTAGTAGCCACACCGTGCATTAAGCGTGTTAGATTTTACTATTGCTTTGCTTGCACCGACATGACTGAAGGTGGAATGTTCCGCTCTCACTTTATTGGGGGCGTGAGTCGAAACAAAATTTTAATGAAACGCTGAAAGAGCTTGATGTATGCAGATTGCCGCCGTGACTGTTCACAAGAATATTAGTTGATGCACACGTTTTCCACATTTTTTTCTCTTCCTCATGGTCTCCTCTCTTTATTAAAATTTTCATTTGGCCCCTGTTTTGATTTGGTCCCTATCTAGGCAGTAATCGCCGTCTAGCCACCTGGGCCAGTGAGGGCCTGTCTATCACTCTTTGAAGAAGAAAAAATGTCTAACGGGACGGTCATATAAGTGTACTTTGCGAGCTGAGTAATAATTCTTTCCTTAAGTACATTGTATCCTAATCTGTAAAACCATCATACTTAACATTCTGACTTTATGTAAATTTCAAATTTATCAATTTTTTTAAATAATGGTATGTGCTGCATAAACAGAAATTACATATTTGTTTTCTCATGTAAACATGACATATTTTATGTTGTATAATGTATTCAGCTCTCAAAACCTTCAACATTAAATTTACTTAAATTTTGTAACATAATTAATGTATTCATTCTAAAATGTTCTGAATCATAAAAAGACAATGTGTATAGTACTAAAGTAAAATGATGAAGCAAATAACACAGTAATAACAAAACATATCTACAGGGCAAGAGTACTAATAATATTTTTTTTAAAAATACAAAAATAATTATCTCAAATTGAGAGACAATGAGGAAATTTGTAATGACGACAGGGAATGAGAAACAATGAGACGATTCGGATACATGCGTAAGCACAATATCATTTTAAATGCTAAGTTATTTTGAGAGATAGGATGCTTCTTTTCTTCTTATTATTAATATTATTACGAATATTACTGTAATATTAATCTGGCTCAGTGGTACAGCGTTCTCCTCTGGTATATGGGGTCCTTGGCTCAAACTTAGCTCGCGCCAAGTTAGCTTTGTGGTGGACAAACACTGTGTGCGTGCCTTTTCTCGGAGTTCTCCCATTTCCTCCCAGTTTCTTCATTCCTCCATTGTATTCATTTCTCATCATTACCGTTTGCTTTAGAATAGCCGGCGTAAGCATGGAAAGTAAAATTTAAAGATTTCATTTCGTAATATTAATCAATAATATTATTTTATTTCGTTGATAAACAGAAAACAAAAAAGAAAATATACTAATATCAACATTGTGATTGTTTGCTATGAATTAATTATGTTTGCTGATGTTGTATTGTGCAGGTAGAAAGATGGTACTAGACTTTAAAACTGTTTTTTTTTTTTCTGTAAAATTTCAAAATATCTAGAAATTCGTGTTATGCTACATTAATATTGTCAACAGAAATGTTTGACCTGTTTGTTAATTCTTTTGTAACGAAGCCAAAATAGTCAGTTAAATTTTTACATAGCACTTACATTAGCATATATATAAGAGGACCTTCTATAGTTTTAAAATATATGTGTTGCTCGACTTAGTACTACAATCTTCGATTTCTTTACTGTCACTTTGATAAAGAAAGATCATATTACACTCCAATATTAAATTTTCCAGTGAAATTTATTGTTGGAATTGGGATTCGAAATCCATATCAAAAGCCCATTATCGCTTCCTGTTACTGTTTTCGGTAAATGGAATCAATATTACAACCAAAGCGGTAATAGATTCCTACAATTTTAAGTTGCAATAAATCTGAAATTAAACCTATTTTGCAGATACTGAATTCATTGAAAAACAAACAAAAAACTGCTTCACACCAACTATTACTGTTTTTCACAAAAGTGATCAGTGTTGCGATCGAAAAACATGAAATTTTACCACTTTCGGTTTGAGTAGAAAGAAAAAGGTCAAGAAGAAAGACATTTTTGGAACGCTCAATCCGTATCAAAAATATTTTTTACTATATCTTTCTGTTGTTGCTCTATTGAAATTACACTTCCAATTTTATTAGGGTGGTGTAGATGAAGATGGTATCTTTTGTTAACACGCTGAATCGATTAAAAAAACACTTGTTGCTATCTACTATCATTCTTGACCTTGGTGGTTAACATTTAAATCGAAAATAATTATTTTTCACTAGAGCATTAACCGAGGAATCTATTTTTGACACGCTAAATCGATTAAAAATAAATCACTTGTCGTTATCTATTATCGATTTGCTCCTACACCTGTCAACAGATGCACTAACATACCCATTCTATAAGAGTTACTATACTCATTTATAGCAAATGGAGCTTCAAAGTCTAAAAGAGGTACTAGAGCTAGCGGTTAGTGTACGCGCCTTTGGCGTGGGGGACCCGGGTTCGATTCCCGGTGCGAGCTCATATGGTTCAGATTCGACGTTAATCAGTAGGTCCACGTCTCATATAGTCTCGCTGCTGAAAGGGACGTTAAACTCAAAATCACATCACATCACATCTAAAAGAGGTACTCTACAAACTCTTCCGCTATATAATTCATCAGATAGGAATGGGGTGTACGAGATGAGAAAATACAGAAATTTAAATGTAATTTTGGTCATTGCTTTAGCTATTCTGCTTTAAGGTAGCACGAATGATAGGAAATTTTAAAGTGATATCTCCATTTTCAGGGAGTTAATGAAATGCAACGGAGGGAAAAAGTAAACAATTCGAAATATGCTTTTATAAATTGCTCTGCGCTAGGGAAGAGACGAGAGACATTATTTAAAGAGTAAGTCATTGTGAAGAGTGTGAAGGAAATATTTAAAACCGAGAAGTATACAGATGTTGTTCTTTCTGGAAACAATATTTTTTTTTCTTTCTCTCTCTCCCAATATTCTCGTTCTACTATCTAGAAAGCATTCTATTTTAATATATTTGCAAATGTCGTCAACAGTTTTTTCTGTACTTTAATTTATAAAGAAACAAAAGAGATAGACAAGTAAACAGATTGCTTTTTGTTGTTATCAAGAAATGCATTATCTCTATACTCCATGACAGAAAAGTTATTCTAAAAATAAAAATTATATAACAAAATAAAAAGAAGAAGGAAATAGGAAAATAAGAAAACCAATAGAAATTACTTAGACATGTAAGTTTGGTTAAAAAGAAAATCATAATATATGGCGTGGAATTCTCATTTTGTCAGGTAAGAGAGTTCAAAATAACGGTTCAGATGTCAAATGCTAAGTATTTCTGTTACCGTGAGTAATTTTATTAGATACTAACATTTCTATTCCTGATTGAGCCAAGCTTATAATCCGTTGTACTTTGATTTAATATTTTGGTCAGAATCGTAATTGCCTTGGTTAAGGTTTTGTATATGTGACAAACACTTATTTAAAAATCCTAATGCACACATACTTTCTCTTCTGTTGTCATTCTAGATCTTTTCTAATAATTAGTAGATTTAATTTCCTATTTTCATTTAAAAGGAAATAAGCTTGCTTGATTTATGGCTGCTTTTGGATCCTAACGTTTATTTCGAGTGTCAAAGGTACTTAACAGATAAACCAGTAGTCTAACGTAGGAGCCCAAGCACATAAGTTTCTACAAGAGATTGTACCTGTATCTGTACACCAAAGGCGAGAACATTAATGAATTTCCCATAAAACAGTAAATAACTAAAAAAACAAAAAAAAAAAAAAAAAAAAAAAAAAAAAAGGAATAGAACAGGGATAATGGGAATTTTGGGCGTTTTGGCATCGATCCGAATGCACCCAAAAACCTTCGTCATTTGTATTCCAAATTTGAAGAGACAGGATGCTTGTGCAAAAGTAAGAATCGAGGTCGGCCTCCCATTTCCGATGAAATGGTGGAAACAATTCGGAATTTAGCTATCGTCTAGATGTTGTTCGTGCTGCTAATGGTGGACACATAGAAAGTTTGTAATAGCACAGTTAAAACTTGAAGATTTCGTGAGTATTTTGCAATTTGTCACATTTTGGTAGTATGTTTTTATCAACACATATGTAGTTTAAAATCAGGTCATTGTTTTTGAAACACATTATCTTTTATATAGTCCCGTGTATACTAACCTCAAATTTATGAAAGAACGTGCGTATACAGGGATAGATATAGAATACTTTTTTTTCTTTTTTTTTAACTACCTAGCGTGTAGTTACCAAACAATCTAGTAATACATCACTGGAATACAATAACTACTAGAATCTTCCAAACTACGCTATAACTATGATAATTCAATTTTGAATTTTAATCTTTATAATGTTAAAGTAGCAGTGTAAAAATTTTGAAATTTCTTTCTTACCGCACCTGGAGGCAACGGAATGTTCGTAACCAAATGATTTTCCCATCCACCTGGCCTCACAACTGTCGAATTCTTTTGAATGAAGAACATGCCATTTAATCCTTCAAACGGGGTTCCAAATTTCTCGATCAATTTCCTTGTAGGGTTCATTTTAAGTAAGTCTGTCAACATGAAGAGAAATGTGCTATTGAAAGAATTTAACCATTAACCTCATAACTTAAAAATAGGTAAATCCTTCAAATCATATTTTTAGTATATTTTTTTAACGTATTGATATAAAAAATCATTGCAAATTATTATTAAAATACATTGTGATTGTAAAGATTATTTCTTTTTTAAAAATAAGTAAGTTTTATTATTCAAACATATCAAAGTTTAATTTCTGTGTTATCACCAATCACATGTACACATACATAAGATTTTACCAAACCATACTTATTACAAAAGAAACATAATTAGAAAGGCAGCAGTAACTCAAATAAAAAATAAAAAAAAGAATATCTAAAATACTACAAAATTGGATGTATAAACTCAGATTTTTTTTGAAACAGTCGAAACGACAAAAGATACAACATATATTATTTTGCTATCGACTCTTATGTCGACCAATAAAGAATTTTATAATTAATGAAAATATTCTTGCTGATTACTAGGTTTATTCCATTATAAAAAAAGTATTTAGAACAAAAATTATCATTGAGTTGAACAGATATTCAAAGGGTAGCTAGATAACACATCATCAGTTGAATAAACGTTACTTTAAAAATTATTGTAAAATTATTGTAAAAAATATCAGCATATACACTAGACATCTTATTGTAAAAATATCAGCATATACAGTAGACACCTTATTTAGGAGGTCTATTTAGAAATCTTCGTTGCTAACTCAGTTTTTTTCCTTTATTTTAGATATGTAATACTAATAAAAATTTTAAAAATAGACTGTACAATGCTTTGTTGAGAACTATTACTTTGATTAGAGTAATGAACTCCTATATAGTTTTTAAATTATACAGTTCAAAATCTTGTGTCCTCGTAAATTTTGTCGAGGAATTTTAATCTTAAAATATGTAAAACGATAATCATGCCTGTTGTTATGTATAGTCATGGCGCCTGCTACAATCCCGTTTGCACTAAAAGGTCCCCTCGAGAAACCAATGACCGAGACAGATCATAATTTCTTTTGAGAAATAGAAAGCTCCCAACCCAACGAAAATATTTTAAAATTTATGTGGTAACAACAGCTGAATTTTTTTAGTTATTCTGTAGAAGCTTTCAACATACGAAAGAAATATACACTGTTAATTTGTTTGAACCGAAATCGGAAAGCGTTTGAGTAAACTTAATTTCCTTCAGTTTTGCTCAGATGAAAAAATTTCCTCGAACGCGAAATTTTGCGGCAAATTGAACATAAATGCAAAATACACAGGGCGACAGAGCGGTCATATTGGAATCCAAGATGAGGACCTTATAGACCACACCCAAATCATGTGACCAATTTCTTGTATAAAGAAATGGACCACCCCAAACATAAAAATGAAGTCAAACAGAGGTACGTTTCAATGCATACGGAACTAGAGCACCCTACTGCTCGGCCGCCATATTGATGACATCATTGTAAGTCAATGTGCAAATTCTATTGTCGCTGAGATGCACGGTTCCCAAAATAGTGTATTACAATACTAATTACCTTTCCAAATGTTGTTTTCGTCTTTATTTGTAAGAGTATTTGAGCATGCCACTTTATTTAGTGAAATCTAAGTCCTCAAAATCCAATACCGTGGACTACATACGAGAATGGCCTATCCCTATCAGTTTTTAAGATATAGGAACAATATAGGTTTCGTTTGAAAGGTGAGATTCTACTCAATAACATTTACTTCAAGGTGTTTTTTCCGTATCTCTGACAGTTTCGTAGTAACCCGTTAAGGAATTAATATAATGAAACTGTGAAAATTATTTTTACGATAATAGCCGCCATATTTAAAAATGTAGTCAACATAAAGGAACGATTTTAACTCAAATCACTTGAAACATACGTTGTCTTTAATTCGGCACCAGAATGATGCTTTTATCTCAGTTTCGTGATGAAGCATAAATAGATGTAGTCGCGAAGTCGCCATATTAGAATCCAAGATGGCGGCTTTACCGACCACACTCAAATCATGTGACCAGTTTTTTATTTTAAAAAAGTAGACCACTCCAAATATAAATCTGAAGTTAAACACAGATGACCTTTCAGTGCTCACGGTACCATAGCAGGCGCCTACATTATGTATGGTTGCGAAACATGGTCGCTTATTCTCGGGGAAGAACGTAGATTAAAAGTATTTTGGAACAAGACCCTGAGACGAATGTCGGGACCCAAGAGCAACGAGAATGGGGAATGGTGGAAACTTCATAACGAGGAACTGCACAATTTATATTACTTGCTAAACATTGTTAGGGTCATAAAGTCTAGGAGGCTCAGGTGATCAGGTCATGTAGCCAGAATGGAAGACAGTAGGAACGCTTTCAAAGTTTTAACTGAAAATCCAATCGAAAAACGACCATTAGGAAGACCAGTTGGGAGGACAACACAAGGATGAATCTTGCAGAAATAGGAATACAAAGTAGAAGCTGAATCCGGTTGGCTAATGACTTCAATGAAGATCTTTTGTGAACATGGTATTGAACCTTCGAGTTCCATAGGCTATAGAATTACTTAATTAGTTTTTAAATTGTTCACATTATGGATTTAGACATTACATAAACATAAATTTTGCTCATAGACATCTAACTCAATAGAAACTCCAAATGATTTTAGTTTATTTCAGTCAAAAATGTTCCATATCTTGAGTTAACCAACACTGTTAACATCAATGAGTTTTAATAAACAGCGATAAAATGTATAGTACCTTCAGAAAACAATATATGTTTCATAACAATTACGATTATCTACGATGGTAATATAAACAAGGTGTCTATCGGTCACGAAAGTCACGAAAAAGTCACGAAATGAGAAAACGGTCATGAAAGTCAAGATATTTAGCTTTTGGGTCACGATCTCTTCTACCTGTACAAATATAAGTACAGACTAGAAAATTGTGTTCTACAAAACGTCAAAATTCAACACAAAAATGTCTACGGTCGGCTTTAGACGCTACCAAATCGCAAGCAAAGTACGTTTCTATTGCATGCATGAAAATTCGGCCTAGTTAGCACCCAAATTTTCTCTTTAAAATGTTACGAAATTTTGCGGTTTGATGAAGGAAAGGTCACAAAAAGTCACGAAATTTCAGTTTGGAATTTTAGAAGACACTCTGATAAATCAGAGATGTGAAATTGCATAAGATGATAAGGTGATACAATTACAAAACTACTTCAAGTAAATCAATTTAATATATTCTTATAAACAGGACAGAAAAAAAAAAGCATTGGTTTGAAGCATTCTGGGTAGCAAAGGTGAACTCAGCAAAAGAATGCTACACGCGATCTGAACGATAAAGAAGTAATCGTTTATTTCAAGTAATCTCAGTAGTAATAACAAATTGACAGACAATTATACTATATAGTATATCTATCTATCTATCTATCTATATATATATATATATACAGATAGATAGATAGATATACATATTGTGGATAGATCCGATAAGTAATCAATTTTTAATATCATTTTATTGTTATTGTTGTAAAAGTTAATCTGATTCAAAATCTTAATAAGATAGAATTATGTTGTGTTTAATCAGAAATCAGAAAAAGTAAACATTGTCATGCAGTAAGTAATTACGCATGATGTTTGTTATTGTTTATATGTCGTCTAGACATAATGTGTAAATAATGATGAAAAGACAGAATTTAAGAAAAGAGCGTGTAAGCTCTATGTTGTTATAAAATATTTTGTGTACTCAGCTTTGTTCACAAATACACATTTCGGATATGACATAATATGCAGTTTAGCAGAAATGAATTGTCTGAGAATTTTGGACATGGCACAACAATGGAGAAACGAAAGTTTCTAACAGCTGTGACATTTTGACGTCATTCCAAAGTTGAGGGGACACATTCCATCGTCTGGAAGATGGAATAAAAAGCTATTCTTTGTTGGATTAAGGACGAAGTTTGGATAGAGCGATTGAAGCGCGAACATCCTACAAAGAAGCTGAACGAGGTTCCACGATACCTCGGTCGCAGGTTCGAGACCAGACGACATTCAGTTGTCAGGTGACAGCTGGATACCAGACATCGAGTTTCCAGTTCAATCATCGCCCATGGTTCCAACAACAGACTTACCAGGTATGTCATCGGCTGTGTTGTGGCCTATGTTAAATTCTCAGAGGTTTATAGGTTCTGCGACTGAGAGTGTCATGTTATATCCAAAAGCATAAACATCACACAATACACTTTAAATTACTTAATCAGAATATAGTTGTTATTTAAAGATAATTGATTTCACTCATTTATTATTAACCTCTCGCTAAACTATGGTTTATTCCTGTCCATTCCGAATAATGGACAGAAGCGGCCTTACTGCATCATATTAAGCACTTTCATCCCCATTAAATTTAGACACGATGCAGGGAGGTTGTCAATATATATATATAAACTGTTCGCCTTTCGCTTAGAAAATATAGTTTCAAAATAAATAGACGATTGTTGTCACCATTCAAAGTGCAGTCTTTAGAAAACAAACTTTTGTTGAGTTTGCCCCTAATGTTCATAATGCTTCATGTATAAATGCCTTGAGCCATGAGGATTCATTGATTTCATGCTGAATTTTAATAATCCTGTTGTTTTCTTCTAATAGCTTTATACGTGCATTTAATACAATTTTGAAACATTTTCTACCCTTAAAAGACGGAAGCATATTCCAAACAGTTTAGTCAATAGCATCGTGTACATGCATGGCCAAAACAAATAAAATAAATAAAAAATAAAAAATAAAATAAAATAAAATAAAATAAAATCTTTTGTCTGGTACTATCAGTCATCTACATTGAACCGTATTTTCGCACGTTCGACCACTATTATCTGTCATACGCCGTCTAGCTAATTTATATCATGGTTCCTCCTGTTAGTCAGCGTATTTGCCCTCTACATCGTAGTGTTCGACACTGGGAAAGAACATATCATTAGAAAAAGCTATGTTACATACCAGATTAAGTAGTCACAGTACATACTATTCCAACATTGAAAATGTTCAGGTATGTTTTCGAATTCTCTGGCACCACAGAAATGTAGGACTTTAAGATTTGAAGAAGAAATGGCATATATTCATTTCAAAAATGCACCAGAGAAAGAAGTATCCTCAATTAAAAGTAATACTTACTGAAATTATAACAATACGTTCTCAAGAGTTTATCACAAAATCGGCCTAACAAGTCTACGCAGCAGTAGTACTTTGGATAATAGTATTTCTAATTCTTATTGTGAAAGTTAATACTAACATTTTCATTCTATCGTATTAGTTATTTCTCGTGCCTAACAGTAGAGGAAGCTCCTGCCTTTCTGATTAGAAACTAAGATATCTGCATAATGATAACCTCTTAAAAAAGAAGAAAAAGAAGAATTTGATAACAATTCTGAAAGCTTCTACACTCATATTTGTAAATTTTCGTTTTTAAAGAAAAGTATTCATAGCTAAGGATAAGTAAAATAAGCCCAAAAAAGAAGTACATTAACTTATTATCTTGAATTTACTTTCTGAAAAAAGAATTTTCTTTCTGAATGAATATTAACCATCGGACTACCAACGGGAGGTGCTTTGTGCCCACAACAGTATATTTGTTGTAGTTACTCGTCTAATAGTTTCTTTAAAATTGTGAGAAAATGTGTTATTGCTCAACATGTTTAACTAATGCCTATATTTTATGGTGGTTCAAATTGAACGTTAGTATGTTTCATAAAATTTGAAATTTTAAGTTGGTGGACACAAAGTATCCCGTCCCCCCGTTGGTAGGAGGTGTGACTGACATTTAGAAATGTCACTCCTAGATGGCAGTATAATAAATAGCTGTATCCCGCCTTTTCTGAATTTGGCGGCTAGTCTTATCCCATGTACTGTCCATTTTGAGAATTTTAGGTTAGTATGTCTCATAAAATTGCTATTTTAAGTTGCTGGGCACAAAGTACCCCGTCCCCCAGTTGGCAGGAGATGTGAGTGACATTTAGAAATGCCACTCCTAGATGGCAGTATAATAAATAACTGTTAGTCTTATACTGTGTACTGTATCAGTCACTGTAGATTCTTTTGTGAGTTTCTAATTTTTTTGTTTTGCGAGATATATTTAACCTTAACAGGTGAGCACAAAATGACCCCTCCCCCTCCCCTTGGTAGCAAGCGTGCGAGGGTTAATCTTAAAATCAGACTGCATGTTGTTTCGTTAGCAATTACTAATCTTCTTATTTAAGATTTATGAAACTTTACCATAATATTAATTTCTATATGTCCTTTAATATTTAAAAGCACTTACTCTTGTATTGTTCTTGTGAAATAATTGTAACATTAATGAATGGTTCCAAAATAAAAGGATTGTACTCCATATATTCTATGCGCACAGAATCAAGGCCATCGGCGTTGGGTGATGGAGTAATTTTCAGCACCTTCATGAATCGTACAAGTTCCTGATGTCTTGGGTCTGCTCTGGCTGAAAGAAAAATAATTATTGAATTGTTACGCATACAGGCAGCTTTCAATATTCTGGGTTATAGTTTTACGCAGGTTTGCTCAATTTGTGAAACGTCTATTACATTAAGGGAAATGTTACCTAAGAAGTAAAAGTTGATCCGAGAGTTCTTTAGAAGAAAAAGAAATATGTTGGTGTTTGTCAAAGATGTGTGAAAAATAATCATGGTTCAGAAACTGCATACTTTCTTTTACTTATTCACCTAAAAGTTCAAGCACTTATCATATCCAAGTACTAGTCACACATTGCAAATTATTTGTGAAATAAATTTATTTTTCAGAAAGTACATACTTTCCTCCCTACTTATTTGCTATACACAGTTAAGCACTTATTACGGCATAGCACTAGTCATACACTGTAAATGATTTGTTCAAAGGATTTATGATCTAGAAACTACATACTTTCTTCTACTTTATTTGCCACACTCATTCAAACATTTATCACAATGTGGTACTATCTTTGAGTTTTACGTCCCACGGTTATGCCGGTTAGGCTAAAGAAGACGGCGATTATGAGAAATGAATGAAATGGTGGAATGAAGAAAGTGGGAGGAAACGGGAGAACCCCGAGAAAACCAAAGCACGGTGTTTGTCCACCACAAATTCCACACGGTGCTAGCTGGGATCGAACCAGGGACCCCAAGCACCGGAGGTGAACTCTCTACCACTGAGCCACCGCCCCCCCCCCCCACAATGTGGTACTAGTCACACACTGCAAATCATGTGCGAAAATAACATATAGTACAGAAATTAAATACCATCCTCTAGTACTTATTTGATATACACATTCAGTTGCTTAGCATAGCGTGGTATTAGTTCAGCTAAGCGTCATTGTACTCAGCTACTGCCACTGTATTCAACTATGCATAACACCATCTTTGGGTTCACCAGTATTGGGAAAATGTTTTCCGGAAAGAAGGAATATTCAGGGACTATAGCAAACAGCAAAACGAATACTTTCAAGTATCTAGGATGAACATTTACACACCAAAATCGTGTTTACGAAGAAATTAAATGTGAACTTAAAGCCAGAAATTCGTGTTAGTATTCAGTTCAAAATCTTTTGTGAAACTGTTTGGGGGTAAACAGATGGTACCTGAAACAATATGACGATGAAACAATATGATTACGAAACCGATAGCGAACAAGTACTTTGACAGAAAGTTGAAAGGTACTTTGAAGAGAGAGTTCAAGAGTACGTCAACCCAAGCTCCTTTGTTTTTGCGACGTCTCTCAAAGGAAGCATAAAATATACAATAACAATAATTATGCTTGTTGTGATGTATACTTGCGAAATATGATCACTTACTATGAACGAAAAACACAGTTTGCAAAACTTTTAAAATAAAATCCTGAGCTGAATATTCGGATCCTAAAGAGACGGATATTGGAAATTATGCCCAATTGATAACGAGGAACTGCATAGTTTATACCATTTACCTAACATCCTTAGAGTAGTTAAGTTTAGAAGGCTCAGGTAAGCAAGTCATTTAGATGGACTGTAAGAAAGTAGAAACGCCTTCTAAATTTTAACTGGAAAGCCAATCTGAAAAAGACCATTAGTAAGACCTAAGCAGAATGTAGGACAATATTAAGATGGATCTATCAGAAATAGGAATGCAAAATAGAAACTGGATCCAGTTGACTATGGAGAGAAGTCAATGGAGAGCTTTTATGACTACGGCAGTAAATCTTCGCGCTCCATAGGCCATAGAGTTAATTAGAACATGCTGTATATTCCACCTTACGATCTTTCAGTTTGATCCAAGCAGCAAGATGATACAAAAGTAAACATAAGCGCTATCGAATAGTGAAACCTAAACATGTGCGACAAAATTGAGGATCCTGTAAGATGTGAGGTCCATACTGAGATAGGTATTTTATCTCCATTTGTTTCCAAAGTTCAATTACTCTCCATCCGGAAAACACTTTTTCACTGATGATTAAGTCCAAAATACATGGGACATTTTTGGGCTTACTTCACACCAAAACGTTTCTTATATATATCAATCAGGTCAATGATAAGGACCTAAGAACATAATACACATTTCAATGTCACATAATTTGGTATTTCAATGTTAAAGTGAAAATAACCAAGATCCCACATGAAGTTAACGTTTACTAAACACATTGAAAATGTTACTCATGATGCTCTTAAATTTTTAGGATTCATAATTAGAAGTGATAAGGACTGTAGTAAGGTTGCAAGATCGATATTTCTGAAGTTTCGTCTGTTATATAGGAATGAAAAGTGAGCGGTCATTTTAATACATGCAGAGAGAGTTTCAGTCACCAGAGAAATTATGCAGTTTCAACCACCAGCGACCTACGAAGGTAGTTGTATGTGAATACAAAGTGCGACTCGTTTAGAAAACTGGTCTCGCGAAGAATTCCGCTCAATTATTCGATTGCTGTGGACGAAACATATAAGGACACTTTTGGAAATATATTACACATATGTACACCCAAAGTTGGAATACCCTGTTGTAATTTAGAATCCCTCGCAAGAAAATATCGACAACAAATTGAAAAAGTTGAATCAAAATTAGTAAGATATTTGATATACAAAATAACTGAAATTTATCCCTAACTTGAAAACCATAAAACACTGGTAGACAATTTCAATATTTACTTATTAGAACAAAGGCGTAATATTGCCGATTTGGTAGTCGCCCAAAATACAATTCGAAAGGAATTCGATTCTTCAAGCTTTAAATCAACATTTTACTTCCATGTTCCTTCAATTAGAACTAGAACCAATAATACAGGTATATTTTATTGCAAAAAGGCTAGGACCAACATAATGCTGAAGTCACCAATATGGTGAATATGTTCTTTCTATAATAAATTATGTCAAAAACATGATAAAATTGGTACATGCACAATGTCTTGTAAGGCACTAAAAACTTGTAAAAATATATTGTAACGCTTCAACACTCTAATTGGGCATCTCCCTGTTGTGTTGATGAAAAAACAAATAAATGTTTTTTAGAATCATGGTCCTCATCATCAGCTTTTATAAATGAAAATGGTTACAAAAGGGAAAGAATTATGGAAAGGTGAAAGAATAAAAAACTAATTCGAAGCAACAGTATAACTTGACAAATGAAACATTTTTGATCAGTGTAAACCTAGTGATTGTTCAGGATTGTTATCTTTTTCTTTCCAAATGACGACAGTATATATATTAAATAAACTATCATTGATCTATAAAATATCCACTCATCCTTCACCATTCCACATTTTTCTTTTATAGTTTTCTTAGCCATTTTTTAGACTTACAAAATACTGATGAAGAGGATCGTTATACCTGAAAACGTTTCTTAGTCTTCATAAACATTTTAGTGAGTATGAAGCATTCTCATTTGCTTACTGTGGTGATTATTCTTAACGTTCAATGTATAGTACTATAAGTTCTCCAAAAATATATATAATTTCACAATCGAAGTTTGGAAACTTTACCTCTGTATTCCATTTCTGGCATTAACTGAAGGTTGTAATCTGGGTATCCATCTATGTCATAATCATATGTGACAATATATATTTCATTTCCATTTCCTCGATCAATTAGTCTCCCGTAGGCCACAATATTGTCCATTCTGGATGGCATTTGAAATCCTAAAATGTAACAATGTAAAATGTTATATTGAATAAATAAATATAATCTTACAGTCAACACTTAATCTAGTATTAATTTAGGTGATAGGGTAGGACACCTAGGTTTCATATCTCTGATAAATAGTTAACATAATTTAATTTTACTTACAATATCGTTAGACGTTTAACTGGTATGTCCGTGTAACCACTTTCCAGATATGCAAACATCGTCCACATGAACCAGACGTATATAAGATTTATGTACTACCAATAGTGTATGAAGAGTTAGACAATATTTAGGTTCACACGCAAATATTTTGAAAACTACTAGAGCAATCAAATTGAAACATTGATAAATCTCAAGGCAGTAACTAGGATAATTAGAACATAAAACAGTGTTCTGAGTAACTAGATGTTGTATTTTTGTAAATGTCATTTCATGACTAAAATCGTCTGTTCAAAGCACACTTAATAGAGAATTCATGTGTGAAATTATGTAAAACGTAGAGTGTGAATTATCAGCGAAGCTTATAAACTGAGGTTATTTATATACATCTCCAGATTGAGAGAAACTGACTTCGTACAATCTACTAATTAAGGGATTGTTTAACCGTGACAAATTTGATTACTTGTAGGACCACACCGATAAACACTAATTAAATATAATAAAATTAATACAAAAATCAGACTAGATATTGTTCTTGCAATACTAGTGTCCAGTCAATTAGTATATTTATAGATATACTGAGAGCTGATTCTACATGTGAAAACAAACCGAAAGGTCCTATGAACATGTGTCCGATTTTCGATCGTTACGGAACTGGAGCTGGTTGTGGGGGCCGCGGTGGCTCATTGGTAGAGCGTTCACCTCTGGTGCTTAGGGTCCCGGGTTCGATCCCAGCCCCCGCCAAGTGAGCTTTGTGGTGGACAAACACCGTGTGTGTCGGTTTCCTCGGGGTTTTCCCGTTTCCTCCCACTTTCTTCATTCCACCATTTCATTCATTACTCATCATCACCGTCTCCTTTAGCCTTACCGGCATAACCGTGGGACGTAAAACTCAAAGATTTCATTTCATTTTTAGAGTGGGTTGAAGACTATACACATCCATGAATGATTAATTAGAAAGACAAGTGTGAGTATTATTTATGAAATGCTTTGTAGGCGCTGTGGTAGACAAAACAATGGTCAAACAGATGACTGATCCATCCTACAAGAAGTGTTCAAAAAATCCCCCACTCATCTCAATGCACTTGTCAACGTGTTGGTGGGTGTGTAATGTTGCACATCGAACATAATCTCAGCGGGCTTTATTTAATAAGAGCAACAGCGTCCGTGATACCAGAGATAAGTTCTTCACGTATCCACCTTCGTAGCGTACACATCCCCCTTTAACCAGCCCCATAAACATAAGTTTAATGAGGTTAGGTCGGTTGATTTGGGAGGCCAGTTAATGGGTCCACCACGGCCAATCCACCGTTGAGAAAATGTGTTATTCAGATACTGGGATACTTGTCTGGTAAAATGAATCGGTGGTTCGTCATACGGGGGCACGCACACGGCCTCACGACTGCTCAATGATCCAATTCACGATTTCACACTGGGTACGCTTGCAGCTGTTGCCTCAGTGCGACGTCACAGTGCTGCCATCTGTTGGAGAACCCACGCACCTTTTGCAGGATGGATTAGTCGTCTTCTATCTGACCATTATTCTGTCCACCACAGAGCCTACACAGCATTTCGATAAGTAATATTCACAATTGTCTTCATTATCATACAAGGATGTGTGTAGTGTTCAACCCGCTCAAAAATCGGACGCATGTTCATAGAACTTTTTCGGTTTATTTTCACATGTAGAATCACCTCACAAATTATGTGACATTCCTCCTGAAGTACAATATATACATAAAGCAAGTTTGCCTTTTGAATATATCTTAGTTGTTATTTAAAGTATGAAATTTTAAACTGTTCTTTTCAATAATGAAAAAGAACACAGGACTGTTCTGTGAACAAAGCTTCTGTATGTTTTTGTTTAGTTTTAACGTACTACGTTTATGCACGGAGACAAAAGAGGATTGTGATAATAGCATGGATGGTAATAGAGGAATAAAGGAAGTAGAAGGAAATAGGAGAACTCTAAGAAATTCCATACACACGATGTTTATTCACCACAAATCCTACTTGGCAGAAGCTAACCAAGAATTTCGTATATCAGAGGTGAGCGTTCTACCATTGTGCAAGCGCAGCATCTTGTGTATGTTTTGCGCCAAATGCTTATTTGAGCAATAACGGAAAATACTTTCCTGGGACATGACATTGTTTGAAAAGAGATTTATATCAAGATTTTGTCTTCTCAGGTGCTTGTTGTCCATCACCTCTAAAAAAATATATTTTCTGCATTTTTTGATTGCCTACCGATTATACAAAAATGAAATGAAATCTTTGAGTTTTACGTCCCATGATTATGCCGGTTAGGCTAAAGGAGACGGTGATGATGAATAATGAATGAAATGGTGGAATGAAGAAAGTGGGAGGAAACGGGAGAACCCCGAGAAAACCCCCACATACGGTGTTTGTCCACTACAAAGTTCACTTGGCGGGGTCTGGGATCGAACCCGGGACCCCAAGCACCAGAGGTGAACGCTCTACCACTGAGCCACCACGGCCCCTAGCGATTATACAGTGCTTGATTAAATTTCAATGTCAACTTAAATTGAACTCTTCCTAAATTTTATGCGAATATCTGTACGGTTATATCGATATACATAGGTTATGACTAAAACACATACAAAAGTGTCATTTCTATTAGAAATGTTCACTTTTACGATGTAATAGGGAGAATCAAAAATTAAGGTTACAATACCGATATTTCTGAAGTTTCGTCTCTTATATAGCAATGAAGAGTGTGCAGTGATTTTAATACATGGAGTTGGCAAAACAATGCAGAGTTTCAACCACTCATAACCTACGACGCTAGTTGTAGCAGATAAACACAAATGGCGACTCGTTTAGAAAACTGGTCTCGCTAAGAAGTCTGCTCAATTATTCGATTGGTGTGGACGAAACATGTAACCGCAGCTGTTAGACGTTTGAGGAGAAAACGGCCAGGACTTCTCTTCGAGTGCGTCATCTTCCTGCACGACAACGCGCACACATGCAACCCAGAAGAAGTTGAAGTAGTTTCATTGGGACCTCATCGACCACCCTCTTTACAGCCGGTGACTTTAATTTTTCTCACATTTTGAAGGAGCACCTAGGCGCCATCTTAGTGCTTCAGACGAGGAGGTGAAACACTTCGTGTCAACGTTTCTGAACATGCAAGGACAGGATATTTACCAAGAGGGAATCTTCAAACTCATCCCGTGATGCGACAAGTGCTGCAACCAACACGAAAACTATGCCTAAAAGTAACCTAATGTATCTACTATCTATTGGCTGTATTGGTTTTATGAAGTAATATGTACACGTTTCACTACAGGCTTTGTAACCTTACTTTTCGATCACTCCTCGTATGTACTATCTGTTGGCTGTATTAGTTGTATGAAATAGTGTATACACGTTTCACTACAGGCTTTGTAACCTTACTTTTCGATCACTCCTCGTATGTACTATCTGTTGGCTGTATTAGTTGTATGAAATAGTGTATACACGTTTCACTACAGGCTTTGTAACCTTACTTTTCGATCACTCCTCGTATGTACTATCTGTTGGCTGTATTAGTTGTATGAAATAGTGTATACACGTTTCACTACAGGCTTTGTAACCTTACTTTTCGATCACTCCTCGTATGTACTATCTGTTGGCTGTATTAGTTGTATGAAATAGTGTATACACGTTTCACTACAGGCTTTGTAACCTTACTTTTCGATCACTCCTCGTATGTACTATCTGTTGGCTGTATTAGTTGTATGAAATAGTGTATACACGTTTCACTACAGGCTTTGTAACCTTACTTTTCGATCACTCCTCGTATGTACTATCTGTTGGCTGTATTAGTTGTATGAAATAGTGTATACACGTTTCACTACAGGCTTTGTAACCTTACTTTTCGATCACTCCTCGTATGTACTATCTGTTGGCTGTATTAGTTGTATGAAATAGTGTATACACGTTTCACTACAGGCTTTGTAACCTTACTTTTCGATCACTCTTCGTATTAATTTGTTAACTATATAAAGAGCTTTTTTTTTCAACAATAGACTAAATATAAGTAGAAAATATTATCCATTTTCACTTATATGCATTTTGAGATCCAGTTAAATACCATTTTAACTTCAATACCTGAAGGATAATCCCATGAATATTCGAAGGCGGTGTTTTCCGCATCATCTGAAAAGAATATTACATTCTAATTTATTGTGTATTTTCTGCAATGTATATCGTTAAAAATAATTAATTAAATCTACCCAAAACTGAGATATTCAATGAGAAATTACAGAAATAAATTGAAATTTTACTTAATGGTTATTCTACTTAATTTTATTACAGTGTTATTCCACTTCTTCATATAAGATTCAGACTTGAAATTCATGGATAAGTTGCAGTTAAGATAATACAGAGTGTCCCACATAAAACCGGTATTTTTCTATGCCTCAAGCACGAGATTCAAGTAACACTTTAACAGCAACAATGAATAGATAATAGTAATGTTAAACAGTTACCTGTTTATAAGCGATGGTGGAAGTGGTGGCCATAGGTATCCAGGCATCGCTCACCTTGTTTGATGACGCTACAAGCAACACGCTGTAATTTCTTGTACTGGTCTTGGGGGTCTTGTAACGTATTGAATAGTGCTGGTCGTGGGGAGTTTCTTACCAGAATATTTCGCTTGAAACCAGTGGCGAAGCGTACTATGAGGCTCTGAGGCCGGGCCTACCCTGTTTTCTGCTATATATTTTCCTTATCTCTGCTTTCTTATAAAATAAAGTCAATACTTGAACATTTTTTATCGGTAACAAAATACTTGGTTGGAAACACTTGGAGATCCTTCCGTCTGAGCCTCGCCAGCTCGCTAGAGAGGCTTACGGGCTATGCTGCTCAGGGTGCGAAGTTATTATCGCTGGGAATTGCATGCATTGTTGGGAAAGTGCGAAGGATCGCCTCTGGAAGTTTAGTTTTAGCATTGAAGGCATCTCTCAATGCTAATACGTTATAAAATGATTTCGTTAACACAGAGTAAGAAGTTCCTGTGTAGAATTATATATTCCTATTAGTGATAAATTGTTTAATTTAGGTATATACTCTCAGGAATTATTCAAAATATATGTTATTTCCTCCTACATGGGGTTCGGTCCCTAATAGCTTGTAGAATATAAGTTTGATACATTGAACATGTACAGAGTGTTTCAAAACAACACTGACAACGTTTGGAATGTGATTCCTGACACGAAGATAAGACAAAAAGTATAGACCAACCTGAGTGCACAAATGCTTCCTCTCGGAGTTACAGGCTGCCGAAAACCTGAAAAATGAAATTTAAAGGTCCATAGCTCCAAAACTGTGGGACTTATCGTAGTCGGGTCAAGATTTCACCTAGAAACTACTACGTACTCTATCCAAATATCCACACTGAGAAAAAAATGTAGGTAGCGTACTTAAAAAGATAAGTTACATGTGTAATTCCTGTAGCTTTTGGACTTAACGTACAGCAGACATATAACTGAAAACGCATGTTGTATAATACTTTCTGTATAAGTGTTCCATCTATACGTACTTTCCGTATGAAACAATGTAGGCGGTCAGGATCTCACATACAAATGGACGTATATAACATATAGCTGACGAAGGTAAGGTAAGTATTTGCATGTGATATACGGAAAACTGTTAGATGTCAGACATCCTGCAACGGCATGATGTAACATCTAAGGGCAGTGCCTATGTATCATACGGATAACGAATGCTCCGTACTGATTTCTATAGTAAGCAAGAGGATACCGTATATTTGTACAATATACCGCTGTCCGGAGAACGGATTTTTCTCTGTGCATGTTTCAGATTCCTGTGGTACTTCTGCAGCAATTTTTATGGAGGTATTTGGTGAGTACTTCATGTTATATGCCTGTAGCCAAACTCCCTCTACAAAAAAATTGTGCGTGAGTACTTTAGAATTCTGAAACATATATTTTTGGATAGCGCACATATTAGTTCCTATGTGAAGTCTTGACTTGACTACGGTAGGTCCCATAGTATTGGAGCTATGGGCCTTTAACGTTCGTTTCCCCATGTTTTCGGGAGCTTGTAACTCCGAAAGGAAGCATTTGTGCACCCAGGTTGGTCTATACTTTTTGTCTTATCTTAGTGTCAAGAATCACCTCACAAACTTTGTCGGTGTTGTTTTGAAACACCCTGTACATAAATTTACCACACGCTACCGTGCAGGATGATAATATTTCTGTGTAATTTTAGTTGTTTTCCATTTCATAAAATCAGTGGGGTATTTACGATTTTGTTTCTGGGACTTTGCTTCTTTCGGGAGAAGCTTTGTTAACTTTATTCCTGGAAATGTGAAAATTCTGCAATATATATAAAAGAATAAAAAGTTGCGATGAAATTTCGGTGAGTGCTTAAGCCCGGAAGCCACCCCCTTAAACATGTCACTACATAGAATACAATATTAAATATCTTGCGTTGATTCAAATGAAGTTTCCTCTGAGCATTAACATTTCTAGGGAAGTCATTATCACGTGATATATTAACTAAATGCAGCATTGGACTTATTTCAAGTTGGAGATGCAAGTAGCAAATGCTTATCCAAAAATTTGACAGTGAACTGTAGAAATGTACTTACTTTTTCTGTCCGTCTATTTTCAAATATGCAGGAAATGAATACAGCAAGTAAAGAGGAAATTCTCTTCTGCCCCCTGCAAATCTCAGACAGAAAATATGAACTGCACATCAAAATATTTCTAGTGGAGCTAAATGGGAATATTCCATTAATACATCTTGCGTGTTTTTCTCATGTAAATATTTGTTGAATAATAATAATAATAATAATAATAATAATAATAATAATAATAATAATAATAATAATAATAATAATAATAATAATAATAATAATAATAATAATAATAATAATAATAATATATTACTTTCCGTCTATTTTTGCTTATATGAATATTCATTCTTTCTTGTTAAATAACAAAAAAGAAACTACTATGTATATATTCACATAAATTAACTCTAAACAGTGTTAGAAATACAGCCAAGAAAGTTCTTTAAAATAAATAGATTTGATAGTTTCTTTTGTCATCAATAAGGAAAATAGAATTCTGACTATGATTTTAAACATTTTATGATACACTAAATATTATTTGTGTTATTAGTTTATCGGGCCTACCCTACTTGTAGGATTACCTTTCTCCACTGCTTGAAACATTTCTTTACATTCCTTGATGGCGTCTGTCTTTACACAAAGTTCCGCAACATTAATTCGCTGCTCTAATACAAACTGCCCCATTTCTGTTATAATATATTCCTTGTTATCACAAACACTGATTCAACATATAACACATTGTAACACTCAACAATACGAGCTTCTCACAACTGACTGACGAAAATACTGCTGCACTCAACTTTCCAATAAAATGCAGTGTAGCTATATATCCGAGACAGTGTTGTCGCTCAACAAGCAATTTTAACTAAAGATGATTAACCGGTACGTGAGACATACCGGTGTTATGTGGGACACCCTGTACAATGATTTAGTGCTTTCATAATGTCACGCCAAATTCATTTAAACTTCTAAAGACATTACCAAAGTAATGAAATGTACAAATTTATTCTAATAAAATTTCTTAAGAAAAAATGAATGGTATGTAGGTTTCCTGTTTAAAAGTAAGCGAAGACTTAGCACTACAGAAAATGTAGTTTGCTTAAAAATTTAATAACGAGCATGTACTCTGCTACTTTCAAAAAACTGTTTGTTATCCGTTTCGACTTTCTGAATGACCATGAACAAAATCACATGTAATTAAAGCACACTGATTTGTTCTGGAGTTTGTAGTAGATACGTATATCCTCACTAGAAATATAATCTATATATATATATATATATATATATATCAGTACCAAAGACAACTTTTCCGCGCTATAGCGACTTAAAAAAATAAAAAGTTTTTTTTCGGTCCACCCTAATATATATTGTTTGTATCATACTTGGAGAGAACGATCCATTGAAGTTTCACTGTATTTTCTATGAGTACATTGCTCTGTCCTGATCATACCACCCTCTATGGATTCCGCATTCTTTAGTGTACTGCCGGATTCAATGATAGAAAACAGCTGAAATGAACCTAGGAAGTGACTTTTGAATAAAATCCAGACTACAGGAAGGTTAAGGATGATTCTCGTTAGAACCTCTGTTCGTCGTCTTGGTGATCCTAAGTGAAAGACGTTCTACAAAAGGAGAAGTAGTGGGCCCGGTATGGACAGAAAAAGACGTATGTACACAAAGTCTCTCTAAGTATGATATAACTTTCATCTTAGGCCAATAGACTTATTTGTCAATAAGAAGGGAATAAATTCGTATGTAAAAAGTATAAACAGGAATCTGTTCATTTAATTCGATCAAATGCTAGTTCATCAGTGCATACCCAATTTTTTCTACTCTCGCATAAGACTTGTTACGATCCCAAATAAATAACATATGTATAATAAATAATATATATGTTTGTGACTTAATAACTCTTGAACAACCCGACCGATCTCGATCACATTTTCAACATAAATGGGGTTGGAGACTGAAGTGATGTTATCATTTCACTTTGACCATTTGACCATACAACTTAGAGAGGGAGGAGGAGGGGTAAGATTTAAAACATGATCGAAAATGACTGATGTTAGTGTTAAATTCATAGTTTTCGGAGTCACTGAGACGAATCTTTGACAGTTCTGATGACGTTAAAATCAACATTCAGTCTTCATTAGCAAGTCCTTTATGTCCAGAATGAAACGTATTATTTCCGTGCCAAGAACAGGTATTCCGATAGGTTTATCATAAAACTAATATAAAAATCATGACTATAAGAATAGATAATAACGATATAGACACCATGTAACAATACTGCAATGAAATATGCTTAATTTAATAATAGAAATGTTGTCTGCAACTGTATGAAATCATAGGCTACTTAAACGCAACATTAACGTGTGTTTCGCTTTTAACTTGGGAAGATGGCTGACTCTTGGCTCCGCGAGTACCGAAATCAAACAAAAAACAACAGAGGCTTTCCCATACTAATGAAAACAGCTCGTGACAAATATTTTGATTCCTGATATGATCGGCTCAGACGAACATAATGGTAAACACCATTTCTGATGAAATTGAGTTATCGGTTATAATAGGTTGGGATTGAACCACAGAACAGTATGTAGGTAGCTTAATTTTGGAAATGTGCCTGCAGATGGCACGGGGACCTTGTTTGTAATGTGCCATTACATTGAAATGGATGGGAATGTTAAACCTTCTTTTCCAGCTTACTCAAAACTTAGAAAATGTGCTACAGCATTATGCTTCCCCGAGCCGCTCATATATTTCACGCATTCAGGGCCGGCTGTAGGCAATTTACCACTCCATGCAATTGTATCATTTGCAGTCTCCTTTCTCCAGAAATAACTAGTCTTAAAAGCCAAGATTTTAAGTATGCTTCCCGATAATGAACAACGAAGGGGAGGGAAAGAGCACTTGCACTCAGAAAACTTATATCTATATCAGTTTGCAATTCCAGTGCAACTAGCTCTTTTATCTTGATTTCTTGACTTTCCTTCTACATCTGTTACAAAATTTAAAAAAAAAACTTATGTCTACGTTCAATGATCAGGAACTTGTTTGTGAAAAAGGCAAGACTTGTTTTCATACCAAAACTGTGATTCCTAAACACTACAAATACAATCTCATTGCGTATGCTTTTTTGTTTAAATAATAATGTATTATGTTAGTGAAAGATAAAGCAAACACGCTTGCAGAGGAAAGATTGTAGTCTTTTTTTTTATAGAATTCAATATTGAACTTCAATACCAATATACCTATATCAGTTTGCAATTCCAGTGCAACTAGCTCTTTTATCTTGATTTCTTGATTTTCCTTCTACATCTGTTACAAAATTTAAAAAAAAACATGTCTACGTTCAATGATCAGGAACTTGTTTGTGAAAAAGGCAAAAGTAGTTTTCATATCAAAACTGTGATAACTAACTAAATGGAACAAGTGTTCACTACTGCTCGAGAATTGAGGTCTTGTATTTGACAACAATCAAGCAATTTACGCTGGGATTTATTTGACCATTTACTTTAGCACTATTCGTGTGACCTTAATACGATCTAAACATGATTTATAAATGTAGTATTTAAATAGAAGGTCAGCTTAGTAAATTTATCTATCATCATCATGAAGTCTGTTTCCAACAAGAAATATTTACTTTAAACAATATAGTTATGCCAGATTTTGCTGCCCCCTCGAGACTTACCGACCAGTGCAAATGCACCTGTTGAACTTACGGTAGAGCTGGCCCTACACGAATTTCTTTACTTTCAATGATTTTACGTAAACATTATGGATAATGTAATGATAGTGGTTTTAGATAATGTAAATATTTCATTGAAATGTATTCCTTTTATATCCGTTATCAAATAGGTGCTTGGGGTCCCTGGTTCGATCCCAGCTAGCGCCGTGTGGACTTTGTGGTGGATTAACACCGTGCTTGTGGGTTTTCTTGGGGTTCTCCCGTTTCCTCCCACTTTCTACATTCCACCATTTCACTCATTTCTCATCATCACTGTCTTCTTTAGCCTAACCGGCATAACCGTGGAACATAAAACTTAAAGATAGATAGATAGATAGTTATTTGTAGCCTTCATAAAGGGGAAGTACTTCGGGTATTTGCCCGGTTACCCGACGGGATAGTCAGCTCCAGTAAGTGATATAAGTTTTGTGAATAATGAAGATGTTAAAGGAAGATGCACATGGGACTGAATCTATCTGCAGCAGGTGTTAAGCGACTGATACATCGATATCATAAGAGTACTAATGCTATTGAGGGTTAAGTTGTACATTTAAACAAAATCCAATTCCATCACTGGTTGAATTTGACCACAGTTAATATTTACTGACTTTCTCTCACACAATCAAATCATTTTGCCGTATTCTTAAGAATGAAACAGAACATGTTTGAGGAAACAAATCCAATGTTAAGCCAAAAAGTATCAATTCACTCACTGAAATTTCCTGTTGAAGGTGGATCGCTTTCTGTAAATATATAATTTTTAACAAATTAGTAGTACCCTTTAGTTTTAAAATTCCTATGCTGCTTTTTCTATAACTGAGCATAAATTTATTATATTTTATTGTTACCAGATTTTAATTATATTTCTGATATATAACTTTTTATGTTGATAAATAAATATATTTATGGACGGCAACATCAGAACTGCACCCTATTTATGTTCTTATTGTAACCAATTTTGATCACAAAGATCTGTTTATTCTATCAAATTGATTCAATGGAAAAAAAAAAAAATGACTCGAAAATGATGAGACCAGTGAGCAGATGCAGTATCATTCACAATTTATCATTGGCCACTTTGCTATATCTCATGCATTGTACGATGGATGAACTTCCGAAAATATTGCAGAATATCTACCTAAATTTCTTTCCTTTTCCCCCGAAAGAAACGAATATGGGCTATTACTTAGGAATAATAATAATAAACTTTCTAATTCACCACATTTCGAAACGATCCCGATCAAGAGACGATAATTTCCTTTGAATACCATATTTACCTGAACAAATTTCTTTTATTTATTTATTTATTTATTTCGTTTTATTTTATTTATTTTTTTTTTACCCTTTCCTTGGTTTAAAAGATATCCTGCAGTCTGCAATCAATGGCATTAACACGACAGGTGAAAAAAACTGACACCATTTATCTTCGGAATAGCAAAAACTTGTAGAAAATCACCAGAAGCCACCAAAAGTGGCAGGTACGATTGAGAATCAAGTTAAAAATCTTAAAAATGTAATCAAATGCCATAATGTTTGACTTATTACTTCGAAACGTGGCTTCGATGCCTTGAGTATCACTTCATGACTAACAGGTGGCTCCAGAAGAGAAGCAGTGGAAGTTTGATGAAGACACAGTTATTGTATCGAAACTGTTACGTGATTGTGTGCTTTGTTACATATTATCACATAGCCTTTCTCAGTGTATTGTGTTTTATATGAATAGAATTGTTAAATTTGCTGCTTCCTTGCAAATATACAGAAAACTGCCTCCCCCGAGGAGTTCATATTCCCCTCCGGGTGAAATTGTCTGAATTCAATACTGACAGAGGTGAGAAGAATTGCAGGTGACATAGGTAAGAAAGAAATAACACTCTTTTCACTTTTCTTTAGTTATTGAAATACTAATGAAATTTGCTAACAAACAATAAATTATACTTCCTGACGCTACAACCATGAAATACTACAACTAGTCAGATGGCTTACGTTCAACTGGATGATGAGTTGCCACCGTATTTATTCCCAGGCTCCATTATTTATGAGTCTCTGTATCAAAATTCGATATCTTTTAATTCAGGAAACTCTTCAATTACTCCATGATGCTGGGTCAATACCAGAATATTTCAGTCCTTCCAGCGAGAAAAAGACATGGAGCATGCACACTGGAGCTAAATAATATAAATACTAATAAGATGTATATATTCACATTATTGTTTAATGTTTCCTATTCGCACCCACAGATGATAAGTGCTGCTGCCGACTATGGTAACGAAAAAGAGTTGAAAAAGGTTAGCCTACTAAGTAATCTGATGCAACCTTGTTTAGAGTTAAGAATAAACTTTATGGGAAGTAAGTTTTTCTTTAAAAATGTCTGTGTAGGACTTTGTTTTTCGTGACAAATTGAATATTATTATTCATAACGGACCATTACTCTTAAGTATAAATCTTAAAATATCCAGTAATATCTACTTAAAATTAGTCAACATATATAAGAGTACGTAATAATAATAATAATAATAATAATAATAATACTAATAATAATAATAATAATAATAATAATAATAATAATAATAATAATAATAATAATAATAATAATAATAATAATAATTTGTTTATTCGTACTTTACACCCAAAGGCAATTACAAAGTACAAAGTTTATACATTATTATCAAGGGATATGCAACCCAACTCCAAATATGGAACTAGCATTGGTAACATAAAATATTACTATAAATCTTTTTCTCTTTACATATGCTGTACAAAAATATTCTACAATTTATCATTTAGTAATTGAAAACATTTTCGCATAAAAGTCTTAAATTCATACTGAAATAAATCCAATCCCTTAGACTTAATTTTGTTACCTGCATCACAAAATTTACACAGTGGTGAATACCTGTTCATATTTATTCTGTTTTCAGGCATATAAAAAAAAAGCATGTCTACCTCTCAGATTTTGCCAAGGACAATAAAATGGTAATCTACTTAATAAGAATACGTTATCTTCCTTATTATCAATTATTTTTTTCAAGATATAGTACTCGCTGTATAAATCTCCTATTTTCAAGTAACAATAATTTGAATTTTTTTTAAAAGTTCGTCATAAGTAACATAACGAGCTTGAATACCTTGCATTTTATACGCAATATATCTCAATATTTTATTCTGAACTTTCTCTATTTGCTGTTTCCGACACTGATAAAATGGATCCCAAACAATAGATGCATATTTTAGTTTCGATCAAACAAATGCATTATACAACGATAAAATAGTCCCTTGATTTTTAAAATAACCACTTGACCTCTTAATAAAACCCAGCGTTTTAAAAGCTTGGTTAGTTATTATATTTATATGATGTTTAAATTTCAAATTAATATCAAACCAAACACCTAAATCTCTTATAATTTCCTTTCTTTCTAACGTCTGATTTCCACTAGTATATTCAAATATTGTACGTGCTTTATTAAGAGTAAAATTCATTACATAACATTTTGAAATATTAAACTGAAATTTATTTCTCCTACACCACTCATTAAGCCTATTAACATCTGTTTGTAATTTAATACAGTCACTTTTCGTGCTTATTTCTTTGTATAATTTGGTATCATCTGCAAATATTAAGCATGAACTATATTGAAACATTTTGGGTAGATCATTTACCATAGTAAGAAAAAGTAAAGGACCCAAATTCGATCCTTGAGGTATCCCAGAATGCACAGTGAATTCCTTAGATTTAATATTATTAAAAATAACATATTGAATTCTTTCATTCAAATATGAATGAAACAATCTGACTAGTTCTTGCGATACACCAAACGTTCCCAGTTTACTAAGAAGTACCCCATGATCAACCAAATAAAAATTACGTTTGAAATCTGCATATACTACATCTACTTGAAACCTTTTCTTAAAAGAATCATTATTTACTTGATTTATAGTCAGCAAATTTGAAATAGTTGATCTATTGCGTCTGAAGCCATATTGAGAATCCGATAAATACGTAGATACATGTTTAAACATATGTTTATAAATTATTGCTTCGAATATTTTAGAAGGAGATGATATTAGATTTATTGGTCTGTGATTTTGTATTAATATTACCGGATTAACCTTCAGAACTGGGCAAACTGCTGATATTTTAAATTTCGTAGAAAAGTTACATTGAGTCAAAGACAAGTTAAACAAATAAGTCAATGGTTTAATAAAATATCCATTACAACCCTTAAAAATATAGGACGGTATACTATCATGGCCAAACGATCTTTTACTTTTCATTTTGTCTATTGCTTCTTCAACTTCAGCTTTGCATATCTTGTCTAAAACCATTATATCTACTATCAAAATAATAGAATCATCTGAAGTTGGAAACATGTCTGGTGTCTGAATTGGCATCAGTCAGGTGGCAACCCTAACGCCGTTTGCTGATGGCTGTGTTTTAGGGCAAATTCTGTACTACGTGATGAGTGATAGAACAGAAGTATCAAGTGAACTGAGCAAACGATGATCATGTAAACTAGGCGACCTCTCTGATCTCTGAGGTGGGCAAATTGTTGCTCAGTTATGTGGTGCGCGCGTGACGAAAGTGACTAGTGTGTTCGGTATATCGCCAGGAACAGTGTCCAAAGTGGTGAGATCCACAAGATTCATGGCCAAAATAAACAAAGGTCGGTAAAGAAACCACATTGACATGTCCAACCAATCAATAAAGCAGATTGCTACTTACAACTCTCATGTGACTGTGATAAATGTGACAAGAAATCAAGCAGCACACTCTAGATTGACAATCACATCATTGCGAGTTACATCACTTGAGCATAAGAAGCGAGTTACATCACTTATTGTCACATATCACGGGCGATACCGCGATATGGGACAATAACACTTTAGCACGTTGCCTATGGTGCCGTGAGCATTTAACATGGACTACTGAAGACTGGAAACGTATTACTCCTTATGTCAAACCACGGGTTGTGTATATTTGTGGGTTTATTCAAAGAACTGTGTAATCCTCAGTGTCTCCCGTTTCCTCCCACTTTCACATTCGACCAAATCTCCTATCTCCTTTCACTTGCTTTAATCGTCGTCTTCCTTACCCTAAAAGGCATAATCGTGTTACGTTAACCTGAAAGTTTTCAATTCATTTTTCCCTCACTGTCTGGGTAGAACCATGAAACGTGGTGGCTGCTTTGTGATACTGTGGAACAGTAGGGCTCAATACCCTAGTTGTCAGTGCGTTCTACACTAACGCTTTGCAGTCAGTTCACTATCCGTGATTATTTGGCCATCGGTTTTTTTTTTCGAGGACATTTTGTTAAGGGCAAAATCAAAAACCAGAATGGTCTGTACTAGGACCTTATTTTGATATATTAGCAATAGCAGTTTAAAACTTCTTAGCTGCAGGAGGTCAACTCTAAGAGCATGCCTGGAATACATACTGGTCTCCATTTTAGATTACCGTGCTTCAGATCTTGTTTCCAGGCAATGACATCATATGTCAGGATAATAATAAGACAATTCATACAGCCGAAGCTGTTGCAGCATATTGTCCAGATGAAGTTCAAACCTTCCCTTAGCCCGCTCAGTCCCGTAATCTGAACATAATGATTATCTGTATTCTGTTTTGGGAACACAAATTCAACGCAGAGTTCCTCCTCCGTATTCTCTAACGGAAATAAGTAATTTGCTGTACGCGGAACGGTTTAATTTTGCACGACCAGAGCCAGCCATCAACGACCTCTATAAGCCCACTAAACTTCGCATCAGAACTGTTCTGAGGATAAAAGATAGTCTAACCTCATATTAGCCTGGTGGATTGTTGTTTTCAATTTGTTCTCATTATTTTGACAAATATCTGAATACCTTACATTTAAAATATTAGTAATTTGCATGAGAAAATAAGAAAGAGTAAATTATTCAATATCAATATATGACTACTTACGATAATTTCTGCTCCCGGAACGTCTATTTTTAAACAAATCTTCTGAAATTTGGAAAGAATCAAATTATTTAGTAGTAACAGTATGATACTATGTTTCTAACTTTAATCTACTGTGTATTCGTTTATAAATGTGTAAATACAATTTTCAGCTTTATACTTAGATTTTCAAGACCTGTTCAGTAAGTTTGCCTTCAACACGCTAATTTTATTGTTAATTGTTGTAGTGCATAATTGTAACCTGAAACAAAAGATGGAACCATCTAAATAATTTTTTAGGCACTCAATTGGCGACACAGTGACAGGATTAGTGATTTGAACTTCATGAACATAGGGTTTAAACAGCGTGCGGTCATCGAATTCTTGACTGTAGAACATGTGACAAACAGTACCGTGCCGTGAGGCGGGCGACTTCCCCGGGCGCGAAAGTAAGGGGGGCAAAATTCGGAAGGAACAAAAGAAAAGAAGAAAAGAAAAGAGGTAAAATTATGTACGGGGCGCCGCCGTATACTGCACTGATTTTCCACGGTGCTGCACTGTGACAAGAACTCCCCTTTACTGTTGCAAGAGTGCTGTGTATGGAAAAACATGTATGGGCGGGCGTTAGTACAGTGAGCAGGTGGATGCGGATTGTGCACACAGAGATCTAGCCACAATTTGCATTACAAGGAACACACAGAGGGGAAAAAAAAGCGTACGTGGCGTGCGGAAAAAACCTAGGTTAGATGCAGGGTTAAAAGTAAAGGGGAATGCGGGTCGTCGTCGTACACTCACTTTAAAAAAAATCTGTGGCGTCCCCGCACTTCCTAAAAAAATACAATGGGCAAAGATAAATAAAGGATAAATAAGGTGACGTCATGCATCTCCCTTCCTTTTCAGATCCACTTTTACCCCTGGTTGGATAAATCCTGTAGTTTTTGGACTTAGCGTACTATTATATGTAATATACGGAGTACTGTTAGATGTTAGATATCCTGCAGCGCTATGATGTAACATACTAAGCAGAAAAGAGACAATACATATGTAGCATATGGCTAACGTGTGCCCCGTACAGATTTCCGTAGTAAACATATGGATTCCTTATATGTGTACAATATACCGCTGTCCGTATAACGGATTTTTCTCAGTGCACAGTGGACGACCAACTACTGAAACCATACAGAAACAGTGAGAAATATGTTGCACTGATTCGTGCTGATATGCACAATGAGGATAAGTGATTGCAGGTACTTGTATATCATATACGATGAGCTTTGGGTCCATTGAAAACTTAAAGATTCCTTGGAAGGCAGAAGGTTCAAAATTTCGTTTGAGGGTAAAACTATTCAACTATTAATAAAAAAAAATAAATAAATAAATGGTGCGAGAGAACACTTATTGAGCAACCCCAGCATGAAGTACAATATTATTACATATATTATTAAATTTACGTGTTACCGTACTTGAGAATTGTGTTATTTGACAAAGATTTTTATCTATAATAGTTTCGCAATACAGATATGATAACAATGTCCGATGCAGATGTTACACAGAAAAGTACAAGTAAAAATAAAGCCTGTAAAATGCTCTTTTTACAGTAAAATCGTTGCCTCATGCGTAAGTACGTATCTGGGTCTCAAAAAACATGTACAGAAGACTGAGCAATGGTAAAAAATATAAGTTACAAAGACGCTTCTCCTTTCTGATCACGCAGGTCGGTTGCTGATGATTGTTCACATAAAATTTTCACGACTTGTACACAATTTACACCAAAAAGGAAATGAGCGTTGCCGGCTTTACGTAACGGAACTTATTTTTCGGAGATCCGAAATAAACCATGCAGATCATTTGTTCACGACTGTTCACATAAAAATTTTCGTTTATTCATAATTTATAAACAGTTTATACAAAAATTTGAGGATTACTAACTTCACATTCATGAAAAAATTCGGAACTCCTAAATAAACCATGCATATTATTTATTCATCGTTTGTTAACTATTGTTCACATAAAAGTTTCATTTATTCATGATTTATAAACAATGTATAGTAAAAAATAAAACGGACATGGTCGTGAACCTGGCAGAACAATTTTTCGGAAATCGAAAAAAAAATACTTCAAATCTTTTAGTCATCGTTTGTTCACTTCAAAGTTTCGTTTGTTCACGTCAAAGTTTTGTTTGTTCACGATTTGTAAACAATTTATATCAAGAACAAAGTGAGTGAGGCCGACTACACGTTCCTGAAAAATTCGAAAATCGGAAATAAACCGTACAGATCATTTGGTCATTGTTTGTTCACAACTGTTCACATAAAAGTTTCGTTTGTTTACGATTTACAAACAATTTATAACAAAAACAGAATGAGGATTGCGTGCACTTGGCAGTATCCGTTTTCTGAAATCGAGACTAAGCCATGCAGATCAGTTGTTCATCGTTTATTCATGATTGTTCAAATAAAGTTTTGCCTCTTCACGATTGTTCACGTAAAATTTTTGTTTGTTCACGATTTATTAACAATTTACACCAAATACAAAATGAACATGTGAACGAACCTGGCAGAACCCATTTTTGGAAATCGAAAATAAAACACACAAATCGTTTGTTCACGATTGTTTACATAAAATTTTCTTCTGTTCGCCATTTGAAAGAATTTATACGAAAAAAAATTGGGAGGTATTAGTTTCACATTCCTGAAAAAATGGTCGACGGATATTCTATTAATAATACTACGAAACAGAATAAGTAATTTCTTATGAAACACCAATAATGGGCGATGACTTTCTTTTCTGATTATTTAGTTAGAAACGACTCCGGCGATTTTGTTCGTATTTTGTATATAATCGTTTCATAAATAACTATAATGTTTCATAAATTATTTCTTATGAAAATTTTATCCACAAGAGGTTGTTTAGTCTTGAAGGTGAAATTTTTGAAGACGATTTTCTGGAAAGAGATGATATTCATATTTCACAAATCAATATTTTATTAATAATATTATAATAATACGTAAATCAATTACATGAAAATTTCTAAAGATACAGTTTTATTCTCGAGAGTGAGTCTACTCTTTTCATTTTTTAAAATATTTTCTCGAACAATATTTCCCTAGTCACACATTATATGGCATGAGTCGATTCTTATGAAAATTCCACAAGGGTTAGCTTATTTTTGGGGATAAATTTCCTGATGGACAAAGTTTCGGAGAACATCATATAAGTTTTCTTGTATTTCACAAGATTTCTAATTACACCATAATGTGACTTCCTTCAAGGAATTAGAGGGGAGGGGTATTTAGTATAGTGGCTTATGTTTCAGAAACGTGGACTTTACGATGCCCATTTTCTTGTTGGTATTAATTGTTTATAAATCATGAACAAACGATGAACGTTTCCATGGTTTATTTTGGATTTTTGAAATTTTTACAAGCTCGTGAAGTTTGTAGTGTCATATTTTCGTACATATTGTTTATAGATCATGAACAAACAAAAATTTTATGGAAAAAATCGTGAATAATCGCTAAACAAACGATAAACATGATTTATTTCGGGTAACCTAAAACAGATTCTGCTACACAAAGTTAGAACCTACCGTTTTTGTATAAATTGTTTATAAATGATATACAAACGAAAATTTTATATGAGCAGTCGTTGACAAACGATGAACCATAATTTTCATGGTTTCCTTTCGATTTTCGAAAATAGGCTTTCAGGGTCATGCACAGGCCATTTAAAAGAAATATTTTATAAATCGTGAAGAGGCGATAATTTTATGTGAAAAATCGTGAACAAAAGATGGACAAATGATCTGCATGGTTTCTTTTCGAATTCCTAAAACGAGATCTGCTGCATGAAGTTGGTAACACCCATTATGTTTTGCGTGTAAATTAATTTTAAATCGTGAACAAATGAAACAAATTATGTGAACCTTTTAGTCTGAGTGATCCTGGACATTTACGCATTTGGCGAGAGTTGGAACACGAAGCAAACCCAGTACATTGTCGACATGATCGTTTTGATGGTCCAAATGTTCTTGTTTTGGGAAGCGTAATGATACATGGGTATACCGACCTCCAAATTTTTGAACGCGGTAACACTTGAGGTGCAAAGACAAAATATTTGGTAAATGGACGCTGCTGTTTGTTCACCAGACTCGTATGCCAACAAGAACATCTGTGATGCTACAAAAACACATCTAGTAGCAGGCCCAGATACACCAAGGACCATCCAGCGGTTCTTAACAATGCTGATAGAAGAATGTGAACAACTCAATACCAACCTTATGAGCAGCATGGGAGCAAATTGTAGAGTATGTATTGTTTTGCATGGTGATTACACACCCTTTTAAGTAGCATTTCATTTCTTCTGTAATGTCAGAGGATCATCATGAGCCGCGATGACTTCAGTGTATGTTGTGATTGTATGAAGTGCTATTTTTTCTTGCAATTATGTCTTGCTATTATTTGTTATTATTTCTTGCTATTATTTCTGTTGTTTCCTGTATCTTAGTGTAGGGCTACATCCTATGTACGGTTTAAATTTCGTTGATTTGTCGCACTTAGGAGTTACGTAACATGTGAAACTTAGTTTCGTCCTTAAGTTTAGCACACCGGTGTACGAAGTGTGATAAAAAAAATGAATATGTTATTAGAAACAAAGTCATAATCTTACATGGAATTTGATTTAATCTCCTTCAAAGTACTGTCCTTGGCTAGCAATGCTCTTATCCCAACATTGAATCCATGGCTGGAAGAATTTCTGGAAGGCTTCCTTTGGAAGAGCTTCCAGCTGCTCTGTCGTAGCCCTCTTAATGTCGAGAAGGAAGCGATTTGCCCATGTAATTGGCAGTTAAATTTCTTTCACGGATCCATACGAGGTATTAAGTTCTTCAGAAAGCTCTCGGATAGTCATCCGCTTGTTTGAACAAATCATTTGTGATACTTTTTGCACGTTTTCATCTATTTTTGACGTAGAAGGACGTCTCGATCGTTGCTGGTTTTCAACCAACTCATTCCCGCTTTTGAATCGCTCATACCACTTGTAAAGAGTCTTCAATGTCACAACTTCATCGCCATATATTGATTTCGACATTTCATTAGCTTCTTTGGCACTTTTTTGTAGCTTAGAATAGAACTTAATGTTGGTCGCAACGCACACTCTTAACACATCCTCACTCTTCTGCCTCTGGAAGCCAACTAATATGTCGCAAGTCGTTCAAACTCGACTCTGACTGTACCAAAGATTTAGGCTACCGGATTTACTAGTTTAAATGGCCACAACGTTGATAGATGACACTGTGCAACTACATTCACTGCACTTTTGATTACACCTTGTATATAGTCTATAGTTCCCATAAGCTACTTCATGTTCAGCCACATATCACAAGTCATATGGTATTGATACGCTTGCCAAAGGAGGATAGTATGTCGTATGCAAGTCTTTGTGATTATAGATCAAGATTGTTTGATAGTCAGGAGAACATTTGAATGCATAAAAGGAAGTTGAAATGCAATACTGTGAAACTCTTGTAATTGTCTGATGTTGGGTACATCATGCTATTTCGCGTTGAACTACTCGAAAATGACCTTATTCAGGAAGTAAAAAAGTAAGACCTCTAACATCTCAGTAACATAACAGTCATTGCTTTCACTACACGAAAACACATCGTGTGTCTAAAAAGTAATGAGATTGGTCGCCATGCGGCGCTCCAGTCGCCAGCAGCACACTCCCCGGGGGGATTGTGGTGGGGGTCCAATCCAGCGGTGCCAGATCTAGGATCTTGCTTTTAGCATCCTGTCCAAATCTAGCGTAATTTCAATACTGTCCGTAAACCATACAGGCAGCCAGCAAGTTCGAAAAGGCGGGAGATCATCCCTTTACCAATGCCTTTAGAGGGGAGTGGGAATAAAAACAATTTAGTGTTTCTGAAAATGAGTTAGAAAACGAGTTTTATTGCAGACAGTAGCTTCTTGACGTTAAGATGGAACACATAGCACACAAATGTAGGTGATTCAAAGGCTTTTCTCCATGTGTTTGACGCAGTCCACCCCAGATATGCATTTTTTTTTTTTTTTTTTTGGTAGCTCTACCCAGGGGATATTTATATGACATATTTTTCTTTCTTTATCCTTCTTAGAAGCCAAGCTTTTCCTGGTTTTAAAATGAAAGATTATTCAGAATAATTCCAAGCTGTGAATCTGGCAACGACTGCACTGGTTTAGTTGAGTTAAAGATTTGGTGCGTGAAGTATTGAGTTCTATCCTCGCACTCTTGCGCGCTGCGTATTTTAAGTTATGTTATCGTATCTCAACTTCGGTTTTCTTTTCTTTAAAAACTTCTGAATTAGTAATTATGGGGATTATTCTGAAGTTATTCTAGATTTGGGCAGGATGCTAATAGCAAGATACTAGATGCTAAAGACATGCAAATTATGCTAGATTTAGCATCATTATGCTAGATTCGGTCAAATTATTCTAGATCCTAATAATTAATTCAGGAGGTTTTTCTTTAAACGAAGTTCAGATAAGATAACGTAACTAAAAAAAAAAAAAAAAGCAGAGCGCAAGAATGCGTGGATAGAACTCAATACTTCACGCACCAAAGCTTTAACTCAACTAAACTAGTGCAGTCGTTGCCAGACTAAATGACGTATATATCGTATAAATGAATGCAAAGTGTTTGTTTACATATTTTGAAAAAAAATTACCTCATAGCATAAGGGGAGTTGGGAATTGTCAGCTGGGGGGCAGATTTTCGGTCGGTCTCCAACCTTTCATTTCAGGAATAAAGATGGTCATGAAGTCAGAAATAAAGATAGTGAAGTTGTCAAAAAGTTAAGGAAACAATGGCCCCCATAGCTCCGCCCATGCCTCGCAGTTAAAGGATTAGAAAACCCTGGGTGGAGCCACACACACAAAAAAGCGAAAAGCCGTTTCTAACTTACTTCGGGAAATAAGACTGCCTGTATGGTTTACCGACTGTATGAATCAATGGGAAAGGATACATTTCTGCCGTTCTTTTTCTTCCCACGACCAACTTCTTTCCCATCTCCAGGTTTTGAGGCTGTTTGATAAACTTGCTGAAGTTATGCTAGATTTGGGCAGGATGCTAATAACAAGATACTAGATGCTAAAGACATGCAAATTATGCTAGATTTAGCATCATTATGCTAGATCTGGCAATGCTGATCCAGTGCGTTGCTTAGCTTGGACCCCCAGCCACAATCCCCCCTGGGGAACGTGCTACTAGCGACTGGAGCGCCGCGCAGCGGCCAGTTTCATTACTTTATGGATACACCTGTATAGCTACTTTTATTAATAGAAAAATGTTAACTTACCTGAAAATGCTCTAGAAAATTTGTTCACAGACCCCCTCCTTTCTTTTGATCTTACTACTTCCTAGAGAAAATAGACAATGGTATTTTTTTATTAATTTAAAAGATATACAAACACATAAAAATAATAATTAACGTACAGCCTTGGTCAAAAAAAAAAAAAAACTTGGCAACCCACTTTGTTCAGAAGGATACATTTTAGTCACTAAATTTTAATACTTCAGCTCTATTTAAATATTTTAATTGGACAAAAAATATCTATATTTGTTTCATATAATTAAAACTGTACATAAGAGTTGAGTTGATTTTGAGTTTAACGTCCTTTCCAGCCGCTAGGCTATATAAGACGTGGACCAACTGATTAACGCAGAATTCGAACCACATGAACTATCGCGCAACTGTACATAAGAAATCAGAGTTTTTTTTGAGGAGCCAGGATTTCTGAACAAGACTGTACATATTCAAGTAGTTCTCAACTGTACACGTGTTCAGAATTTTATTGAGGTAATAAGAAAGTGTCACATGAGAGAAGAGGGGAAATAGATGTCGGTCTGCGAAATAAAACCGTGAGAGAGATACCTAGGGATAACTCTCAAAGTTAAGGTAGCTTTCACATTAGGATCCTGTGAGCCGCTCACGTGAGCTACAGCTGCTATCTTTATTATTTGTCTTAAGAGTCTTCATCCCGGCAAAATTAAAATACCGCTAATTTTACAGTAGTTATGTGATATCTTCAAATAGATAAAAGACAATTAAAATATGGAACAAAAGCGCCCTAGACAATATTATTTTGCGTGAGGTACCATTATCACAAGTCACCTAGTTCCTTTCCGTTTTCAGCTGTTTAGAAACGCGAAAATAAATGCCGATTTTCAAAATGGCTCGAAATCGAAAGCAGATAAGTGAGTCGTGATAACGGTATCTCATGTAAAATAATATTGTCTAGGGCGCTCTTGTTCCATATTTCGATTATCTTTTATCTATTTGAAGATATCACATAATTACTGTAAAATTAGCGGTATTTTAGTTTCGCCGGGATGAAGACTCTTAAATGTACACCTTCACACATGTGCTTCGCTGCAAGTGAGCCGCGGCTCTGAGTCGCTATGAAGATCACCTCGCCAGCAGCCCGCTCGAACCAGCTACTGGCGGGGAAGAAAATAACATGCAATCTTATGAGAGCACTTCACACGTGAGCGTGAACTCAGCTGCAATGAAGAAAAACGTACATATATTTGATATTGAAAATTTTCTCATTTTGGTATTACTCTGATGAAAATGCACACTATACTATTATACAGTTCGTTAAACGAAGATATAGATATCCTGAAGCAATTGAAAAAAAAATCTTTAATCTTCTCTCAGTTCAGGAAAGAGATTGTAAAATAGGGATGGCAAAGTTTTCCGGTATCTGGATTTCGGAAAATTTATTTTCCGGAATCGGAAATTTCACTTTCCGGGTTACTGAAAGTTCCGGAATCCGGGAAATTTCCAGAATTCGAAAAACATTCCGGAATTCAGAAAATTTCCCGAATTCCTAAAAATTACGGATTTTTTCAAATATCCGGATTTCGGAAAAGTTGCGATTTTTTCCTCGCAATTCGTATTATCCTGAATTCCAGAATTTTCTAAATTCCGGAATTTTTTCTAAGTCCGGAGTATTTTCGAATTCGGAATTTTTGTGAATTCCGGAATTTTTATGAAATTGGGAATTTTCTAAATCCCGGAATTTACCATCTCTAGGGTAAAATGAACATTCTTCCAGTCTTGACTTTTCTATAGGATGAATTCTCATAGTCTTATGTCTTGTTTTTTCTTATTTCTTGCAATTTATCGCCAAAATTAAAGCTGCAGTTTCTTCTGGCTCTAGCATGGATGCCATTTTCGTATCACGATCTTTTGAGCGGCTCAGAAGTACTCAGTGTCCTCACACTACAAGTTCATGTGAGTGACTCACAAATCCTCTGTGAAGGCACGAACTTCGTATGAGTTAATCGTGTCGATTCTACTTCCTGTTTGATACCGCAGAAAATGTACATCACGTGGTGCTATCAGCCCTAATGGCTACACAAGTTGCAAAGCATCCCACTCTGTGGATGCGGCTAACTAGCAATCTATGTTGAAATGTACTAATGTCTTGCACAAACAATACTTGTAAGTCATTCAGAGTCTAGGATAGTGAATTTCGTGTTAGAATGGGACGTTTAAAGGTGTCTCGGAAATTTTGAAATTGATTCAAATTCGTCATGAAGCCAGGTAGCCGCTCCAAACACTGGAAACCTGTCAGGTGGCGCCCTGTATGTACACTCATTTTATCGCCCATTCAATGAAATCTATGGTCATATGCATTACGGAAGAGTCGATAATTATTTTGCAGAATAACATCGCGTAAGGTTGCTCCCAACATGGTGCCCTGCGGGAAGATTTGCTATTTAATAGCATCATTATTTAATTTCATTATTATTAATTTAAATAACTTTATAAGTAATTTACATAACTACTTTAAATAGCATTAGTATTTAGTTTTAATAAGTGTATGTTAAAACTATTTTGTAAAAAAAAAAAAAAAAAGTAGCTTAAAGGATTTCAAGGCAAAATGATAGGTAAACAAATTAAGTCGAATTCGTTCCTGTAGTTGCTGCTATAACTTAGATATTGCAGGAAATATTATTCTGGCAACACTGCAATTTCCATGGATGGCAACACTGAAAATTCCTCACGTACATCTTTTTTGTTGTAGAATAACATTATTTATGATTGTTGTAAGTTGTATTTCATTATCTCCTTTAACTTATGAATAAACAAACAAAAGAAGAATGGTAATTTTGTATTATTTTTAGTAAGACAGGGCGGCTATTTGAAGCGATCACAACGCGTTTTTATTGCTGATGCGTACGCTTGCAATACGCTGACTTTGTATTTAAATGTGTATGGCTAATCACAAACGCGAAAGCAATAAAAACGCGGAGAAAACGTTAGCTCGGGCGTATTTGGTGCGCTTCGGAACAATAGACCGTCTACTGTTTAAAAGATGTCAAAAGGAAGGAAAAAAAAGGAAAGACGTGTTGCCAGGCAAGGGGAGTTTAGCAAGAAACAGCTGCTTTGAAGATGATTTGTGTAGAGTACTCGAACTCTGCTATTATAGACCTGGACTTGGCAAGAAAGACCTGGAAACCCTGACTGGCTCACAGTATGATTTATAACTCTGGCAAAAGTAAAGTTACCAAATAGCCACCTTGGTCGCGTTAGGGGGTAACGCTTCAAAAACGCATTCTCAAATAGCCACAGACTTAACGCTTGTGCTCTTTAGGCCGAAAAAGGCAGGTGATTAATGAAAGTGAAAGCTTATGAAAGAATTTATGGAATGAAAATGTAGAAGGAAATAGACGAACCCGGAGAGAATCTACGAACAAGATGCTATCCATCACAAACTCATTAAGACTGAGTGAAATCAGGAACCCTTAAGACTAGAATTGTTAACATTGTAGAATACGAATGGGAAAGCTATAAAGGCTTCGGTGACAACAAATAATAATAAACAGTGTCATCGTTTTATGTATTTGTGGGCAAGTCATTTTAATGGACAGATGTTTTCTATTTCCCTCTCGTGTGTATTGAACTCGCTCTCACGAAATGAAAAGATACTACGTAACTCAAATGTTTAGTAGTTCAGACGTGTTATATACAGAAAAGTTATAGCGCCACACATATAGAAATGACATTCCTTTAAAAAATACCAACTTTCAAGATGGTCAATTTACAGAATTCTGACTCAAATCGCTTCGTGATTAAATGTAGGTTCCACAAATTCAAGCTAAATCAGACAGCAGCCTAGTTAGCAAAAATGAAATGAAATCTTTGAGTTTTACGTTGCATTCTTATGTCGACTAGGTTAAAAGAGACGGTGATAATGAAAAATGAATGCAATGGTAGAACCAATAAAGTAGGAGGAAACGGGAGAACTCTGAGGAAGCCCACGCAGACGGTGTTTGTCCACCATAAATTTCATTTGGAGCGAGCTGGAGTCGAACCAGGCACCCTATGTCCCAGAGGTGAACGATCTACCATTGAACCATAGCTATCCCGCCGCCGAGTTAGCAGATCACACTATATAATTATTGTATTGTCATTGGTACTGACTTGGGGTAAAGTAATAAGCTTTTCTTTTTTAGAAAAATATTAATTTTCGTTATTATTACATTAAAATTTGTACATTGATTTCGAGTGTATGACCCTTGCATTTAGAAATGCATTATGTACTATTTTCACTATCACTTTCTCATAACACAAACTATCTTTCTAGAAAACCAAATATACTTACTGTATTAATTTTAAATGTTTTGGTAATCAGTATAACTTAGTGCATGCGCCTCCTGTCGTGTTCTTCCAAGTAAGTTCCATATTAAATACGTAACTTAAAATTTATAAGAAAATCATAAATTGTCATTATTGTAAGAATTTTACAGTTACCGATGTGTTACTTGCTAAAAATCTTTTATGTACTAGAGTTCTTCGAAAAATATTTTCTATTTTCCAGATTAATATTACAATATTTAATAATGTGCGGTAACTTGATCTTATTCTTCCTCTCCCCGTTCCCCCTTCTATTGTATATCATAACGCACAGAGAGATCAGAGTTACACAACAAACACACAAAAAATCAAAAATGGAATTTCAATATCAGAAATTCCTATTTATATTATTATTAATACTTATTTTTAATAACTTAGAATAATATATATGTGTAGCATAAACTTAACCGTGCATCAAGTAAGCCTAAATCCTATATAACCCGTAGCTCAATACCTGCACTGCTGTTATGATGCACAGAAGCAGAATGACTTTCATTCTAAAAGTTGAAGGGTTGCCATATAAAATTCCTTGCATTTACTCCATCTTGCTTAAAGAATCAAGTTTGTTTTAAGATCAGTTGAATAGCGTATATGTGTTTTGTATACACTTTTACCAGGTTTTCCAATATTATTCCGATTTCCTTTGTCAAGCAGCAATGCCCCGTACCAACAATCTTTAAACTACAAAGGAGTCAACGTAATAACAATGTTACGAAATATGTAAACAAGAAGCAGTAATTTCAATTATGTATGCATATGAACTAATGAAAATATTTTTACTTCGCTTAATAGCTGCAACAAAACGTTTCAGTTTCCTACTTTTATTGCTAAGTTGTGTAAAAGAAAAAAAGAAATCAGTGCACACAGAAGGAATGTTAGTAAAAGAGCATGAGGAATTCAAAAACGTGTTTCTGTGCTCAGAAGTGTTTAGTAAACACATTGATAAGTCACTTCGAGAAATTGCGATCTAAAATATCAGCACGTTTATTTCCAAGAAGGAAATAGTTCTTAGCTATGTGCATGTTAGAATCTGCTGCATATTTATATGTACTATTTACTCGTATTTAATCGAGATGTGAGGTCATGTGTGTATCCCAATTAACATTTATTTCTCTTCCGGACTACGTGGTGCTTTGGAATCTCAATTATGTGGTTGATGCTTTTAACTCGTCTCGACTCGGAATTGAAGTGAAACCAAGCCGTGGTGAAGTGAAGAAATATGTGGCGCATTAAATGCTGCAGAATTCAGATAATGAAGTCTGGCATCTGGAGTCATAACTAAACAGCGTGACAAACATCTTGGCTTTTGAAGGCGGCGCTCCAAGTTCCCTTTAAATGCTGCTAGCAAATGAGAGGCCAGCGGTATTGCCACGTTTATTTTTGTACACATCCACATCTATCCCCTGTCACCTGATCACGCTGTAGTTTGTCTGCTTAGCCATAGCCCACCCCTTTACCGCTTGGCAACGTCGCACTAGAGCTTGCGTTTTATTCGTTTAGCTGAAATGCCAAGATGTTTGTCACAGGCTTTAGGTCCCAAATTTATTTCTGCATTTAGAAAGTATTGTATTGGATATTAAATACTTCTTTTTTCTAAGTTCCAGCAAACACCTTGTGGTAAATGGTAATACAAAAAACTGGTTGAACCACTTTTATTCGTTTACAATGAAACAGCTTCTTCACCGAAGTGTTAAATTACGATCATACGTATTTGCTTTATTTATAACTAATGTCATATATACTGTCTGAACCTGTGCAATTTACATAGCGCAAAGTTCTGTGAAAATGAAATGAAATCTTTGAGTTTTACGTCCCATGCTTATGCCGGTTAGGCTAAAGGAGACGGAGATGGTGAGAAATGAATGAAACGGTGGGATGAGGAAAGTTAGAGGGGACGGCAGAACCCCGAGGAAACCCACGCACATGGTGTTTGTCCACCACAAAGTTCACTTGGCGCGAGCTGTGTGCAAAGTTCTAATATGAGCGTGAATCTCCTTCCCACTTTTCACTATATCTGTGCAAGTGCCTTTACGAACACAAGTAAACGACAAGAAGACTCTCACAGGGAGTGAATTGCTACAGACACACATGTAAATGTAGCATTTTACTATATAGAGTGTTGGGGTGAGTTTGTGGCAAACTTGGATAAGTAATAGATGATACCGAATGCAATTTTATTTTCTTATAATTTCATACTTGAGTACGTCTCATTGTGGGTCCACAAGCCTTCGACGTTGCCAGCTTGCAATAGGTTTTTGTCATTCAGATTAAAGCATAGCGCCTGAAATGTCCATCAATCTGTTATGCGTAACTCCTCTACTGGTTGCCTTTCAAAAGGATATAAACCTTAACGTCCTAGTGGCAGTACTGAGCTAATAAGGTCAAAACGACGCCTAAAATGTGGAAGAGAAAAATAAAGATTTTTATTTTTTGAAAATTTGAATGAGAACTGGCAAATTTGCACAAAATTTGAAATCGACCAGCGAAAACGTCACTTTTCTAGCACTTGTGGTTTTCGAGATCTCATTGATGAAAGGATTGGCCACAAACATAAAAACTTTTCTTGACCACAAACATATAAACCTAGCATTTTAATATATAGACTAACTGAACCTGTGCTCTCTACACAACATATCATCACATATGAGCATGAATCTCCTTGTTATTCCTCACAACATCTGTACATGTCCCTTTACAGACAAAAGTGAAGGACTTCTTATTAAAAAGCTGCAAAGGGTATCATAAAGGGAAGATTTTTTCGATTATTTTTTAAATATCTCGTACCGTCTGCAAGATTTGAGTCTACTTCCGGTTGGAGTTTCTAATTCATGTATGATGAGTATTTTCTTTCTTCTTGCCTTTAGTATGTAATAAGCAAATACTTATACAGCATAAATTAATTATAATGTCAGTGGCATATAATGTTCATTGGGCAAAAACTCCAAACAATGAAGATTGATCTCAGACTGGAGAAATTGTTATCCTTCGTTTCTCATTATCATTTGGCCATGGAACAAACGCCAGAGATATAGTAACCCTGTATACATATATGTGGTGTTGTAATGTATAACTCGTAGGATATGATGATTTACTATTTTAAAATTTCAAACACTTCCAATTTACCCCAAAAAACTGTAATAAAGAAATAACGGCCATGATTTTTAAATATTCAATTCAAACTGAACAGTCTACACAAAATCTGCAGTCGACCAGTGAAAGCGGCATCATTCTAGAGCCGATGGTTCGCGAGAACTCATAGTCAAAAGATTGGCCAGAAACATAAAAACTTTTCTAGCACTTTAATATATAGGTTGAAAAAGACGAACAAAATACACATTTACAAAAGAATTTGCTGATGGAATAGAAATATTAAAAAAGAAAAAGAAACAATTCACACCAATATACAAAAAGTACGAAGACGTAGATCAATCCGGGACTTTTCCACAAGCTTAAATAGTTCCCAGGGTGTAGATAGTCCATGCAGCAGGAAGTGGAAATTACACCAGTTGCGTATTTTGTGGGCTACCGAGCTTACGGCCTGTAGCAATAGAATATTAGAAAATAAAGTTATTAAAATATAAACTAAATTATATTGATAATTTTACACTTTAATATCTTCTATCAATGATACAAGTTTCTGAGAGCTGTATGCATTTAGAAACGCGGGGCATTATGCAAAGTCGTTTTGACATATGATTAGCGTTATACTAAAGGCCTAACTACTGCAGGAAACATATGCTAGTCGAACTCTTTAGTATGGCACTAATCACGCGTCAGAACAAGTTTGCATAAAGGCCCGCTGAGTCTGTATGCAAGCAGTCAGTTTCGCTAACTTAAGAGGTCTTCGATATGACAACGCAGCAGAAAACCGCTCTGTACAATATATATATATATATATATAAATATATATATATATATATATATATATATATATATATATATATATATATATATATATATATATATATATATATATATATATAGCTACTACAGCAAGAATCGTATCATCGGATTCCCCTTTGCTCCACCTCCGTCCATAGCATTCGAACGGGCTGCCAGGTAACACCAGTTTCCTGTAGAGAAATCGGTTTCTTGGGCGTGAGCGAAGAGTAAAGGGGACTTATACGAGTAATGATGGTGCATTTTGAGAGTGTCTGGGAATTGTCACCGACATCTAGAATCTCGTTCCGTTGCGGTTTGCGTGAACAAAACGAAAATTTTGTTTTTACAGTATTTTGCGATAGGTGGCATAGCTGTTATAATTATTTGATTCTTTGCGTTTCGTTGCGAACCCTCTTACAGACTAAGGCTCCTTCAATGGCTAATAGCATATTTCAACGTTCTTTATTACTGAGACAACTTCCATTAACTCTGGTGAGTAGTTTTACGAGCCATCCGAAACAAAATATAGGGATACTTCATGCAAGAAAGAAGGTAGAAATGTAGATCGTTTTTCTGTAATAAGATAATATGTCTTTCTAGTGGAGAGGAAATAATATTTATCAACTTGATAAAAAGAAAGTGTGTTGTAGGGTTTATCTTATTTTGAAGACTATATAAGAACGTGGAAACTAAACTCCAATAAAATATAATAATAATAATAATAATAATAATAATAATAATAATAATAATAATAATAATAATAATAAGAAGAAGAAGAAGAATAATAATGTCGCATTTTTTTTAAAACACTGTCAGGCTTAGCTGCTTTTTTTCTCAGCATCTTCCAAAAGGCCAGAAAGGTAAAAAAAAAGTAAAACAACAACAACAAAAAATACTTCTAAAAGTAGTACCAACCTAATGAAATTTTAGAATTAAACTTGTAAATACAATGATGCATTCAAAATTCTCCCAAAGAGATTTGGACAAGGAATCACGTCCATCAAAGGCGCATGCCCTAGCGACTAGATCAATCGGCAGGTCATAGATGTAACTAGAGAAGAACTAGGCTTCGTAGCAATTACTAATTACTCCAAAGAGGGTGAGCTCATATTATTAATAATAATAATGTACAGGTGTTATAAAGGTTAGTGTTAGCCCAAGCCATCTAACCAGCATACGCCAGTAAATTACACTCTGTTACTAGCACGTGGCACTCATTTCGCGCGCTAGTACAGGTATCTTTATTCAAGATGGCGGCCAACAATGTGAACGTGTACATATAAACACGTGTGATGGTAAAGTTTTAAAGGATTGATTGATTTTAGTTTAGCGTCCCTTTCAGCTGCGAGGCTATATGAGACGTGGACCTACTGATTAACGTGGAATCCGAACCACATGAGCTCCCGCCGGGAATCGAACCAGGGAGTTTTAAAGGAAGGAGGGCATAAATCTAGCCTACATTTACAGAATACTTCAGTCGCAATACGATGATAAGAAACTCAATCACAATCGCTTTTGAATGGTGAAAGCGTTTTTAAAAAAATGGTCACTGACTATCCCATCGCGGTGGATCCTAAATCACAAAACTCATTAGTAAATACATTCAGCGCGTTAAGCAGCTTAGCGTTGGCAAACGTCGCATAATGTGTCGTTCTACTGTGTGTAATCTTTCGTTAGTAACAGTAAAAACAATAATACACATGACCATTCTCCCGAAGATGAGAGCACATTAGGTTCAAAAACAGCTTTCAGCTTTTGACTGGCACAGACTTTACCCATAATTCAGTCTTAACTCCAAGTGCTTTTAATCTTCTTAGAACTCTAAAAGAATTCCTAAAATTTCAACATTTCTAGAATAATGAGGAAATAGAGCAGGGTATCTTAGAATGTTTTAGACATACTAGCAAATCTTTCTATGTCTGGCAGGCTTTAGCATGGGCGTCTCTGGCGGGGGTGACGAGGGGGACGCGTCCCCCCAATATTTTGGAGTACAAAATATTCAATATGTTATTCTAATTTAATGTATTTATAACGACAGAATAGTAAATAACAATAATTATATTTAATTGGAATATAATATTCAGGCTGTGAAATGATTATAACAGAGTTCTTGATATACCTTAGGGGGTCCGTTAAGGTAAGCAGAAATGTAACAAATTAAATCGAAGATAATAAACAGTTTGGGCTAGGTACTACCACTTAAATCACCTTCTTTGATGTCCCCCCCCCCTCAAATTTTACATGCCAGAGACGCCAGTGGGCTTTAGTGAAATGCTGGGATAAATGTATAACTGTACCAAAGGGTTATGTGAAAAAATAAACTCACTCCTTCTATCTTTTTCTATTTTTATTTTATTTTTCGCACAAAATCACGAATTACTTGAACTACCCTCTTAATATTATATATTGAAGGTTTTTTTTTTTTTTTCTTTCTAATCTGGGGATTCTGTAAGCAAATTCTTATGGAGATTACGTTTCTTCTATAGCATCAAAGAAAATAATTTACATCAATAAAGTAGTCAGTGGCGGATCCAGAGGAGGGCAGAACAGAAAACTTTTTTATTATATATATATATATATATATATATATATATATATATATATATATATATATATATAACCCTCATAGAGTTTGAAACTATTAAAAGTAGTTCGAAGTTGCAGTATGACAACCCGCCGCCCCCACAGAAGAACTAGATCCGCCCCTGAAAGTAGCTGGGACATTATCTGATTAGACATGATAAATATACAGATGGTTATCGAAATATTTAAAGATAAACAACTTAGCTTATTTAATATGATGTTAGATTACCGTTAGATTGCGGAGAGGTATTCGTCGTGCAATGTAACCGTATAATTTATGAATGGTTTCACAAGGAACATTGTACCATTTCTTAGCATTACCTACTCAGGTCTCTTAGCAGAAATGGTTTCTGCTCTGGATTCCTAACTCCAGATTAGGGCTGTTCCGATAATCGAGTAATCGATAACAATTCGATAAAATTTCAAAACCGTTTCATCGATAAAGAATTTTAATTTTATAGAAATTATCAAACTTTCGAGACTGCCGAAATGTTTGAGACTCTCGAAATGATCGAGACTCCCGAAATGTTCGGGACTCTCGAAGTATTCGAGGCACTCGAAATGTAAGAAACATTAGACAACTTCGAGACACTCGAACTGTTCGAGAATCTCGAATTGTTTGAAAACAGCAAATACAGAAATATATCAATATGATCGCATTTGTCGAGTCGCTTGAATATTTAGAAAAGTTCGGAATTGTCGGAGTGTTCGAAAGAAACGATGTATTCGAGGTTATCATAGTTATATATAATATGTATTACATATATGCAGTGTTCATTTTAAAACTTCTCTCCTTAGCAATGTAGTGAAGGAAAAGTTTTTTCCCCACAGATCTGTACAAGGTTTAAGCAGTCTGTCAGAAGAGAGAAAGAGGAAGAGAAAACATGCATCACCCGAATGGAATTGGAATCCAAGACAACATTAGTCTACTAATAGTCACTTTGCCGATTGCGCCAATAACGGAGCAGGCAGAAAAATAATTTTACATATGATTTCGACAAATACAACTTTGCAATAACTTATCAGATGGAAAAAAGTTGTTTGACTAGTTTGGCTGCAAGAAGAAATCATTGGAGAGGTGAAGGAACCGAACTGTCCATCACTACTTTTGATAATACCCGAAACTTCGATAATACTCGAAATGTCGATAGTACCCGAAACTTCGATAATACTCGAAATGTTGATAATACCCGAAACTATGATAATACTCGAAATGTCGATAATACCCGAAACTTCGATAATACTCGAAATGTCGATAATACCCGAAACTTCGATAATACTCGAAATCCTCGATAATACCCAATACCCGAAACTTCGATAATTTCAAATACTCAAACGGTTTCGAGTAACCGACGACAACTCGATAAATTTTCACTCCCGAGTTCGATAGGTCTTCAGCCTTATCGAACACCCCTACTCCAGATCTGACAATGAAACCACAACCTGAAGATTCAGCAGCGTCAATTGGTGAGGAATTGGTGAGAAAACGAAATGATGTATGTACACTCATGTCCAAAATTATTGTCGCATATCTATAACTGTCTCCTTGTGAGAATATAATCTGATAATGATTTTGCAGGGTATTTTTAATATTGATAATATGTATATAATCGGGAAATGTATATTTGTGGTAAATTTCATAGGAAATGAATTATAAATACAAAAATTAGAATGAGTAAATGGACAAGACAGTTTTATTTTCGTTTTATTGTTCTTATTTACTGCTCCTTTGACATGAAATTTGCCATATACATGTTTTTGCCGATTACACATACTAACATGGTAAGAAATGCCGGGTGAATTCGTTATCAAATTATATTCCTACAACATCATATTTATAGATATGCGACAATAATTTTGGACATGAGTGTACCTGCCAAGCATTCGGGAGTTACTCTGACCTTCTATCTTCAATATATACATGCACATTTCGCACACACAACAGTCATAACTTGTCCAGTGGAGAAGAAAAATGGAGGTATCGAAGCAGTTTGTTCGCGTATATTTGTCGTAATAACATTAAAGTTGTCGCATAAAGACGCGACATATGACAGAATTTGAGGAAAATGACGTGAACGAACGCACCACCAGAAATTGGTTCCAGAAATATCATTCGAGAGATTTAAGCCCTTCAGGTGAATCTTCCAGTGTATGACTACATGTGTTGGATGACGATACACTTAAATCAGCCTTCGAGAAGGAGACTGGTCTGACGTGTATGGCTGCAGGAAAGTTCCATGTTTCCAGTGAAATAGTAGGACTACATTTGTATGGAATAGAGAAGCAGTGCTTAAAGTGACATCAGATGAGGTGACGGTATGGAACAAATATGACCATATATTTAATATATATATATATATATATATATATATATATATATATATATATATATATATATATATATATATATATAGAGAGAGAGAGAGAGAGAGAGAGAGAGAGAGAGAAAGAAAGAAAGAAAGAAAGAAAGAGAACTAATATGTAAATATTTCACGCTCCACTATCATCAGTGCCGTATATACTGGTTTGCTGGCTTGAGCTACCACTAACCTTTCATAACACCTGTACATTCATAATAATAATAATAACTCTTCCTCTTTGGAATATTGAGTTCTTGCTAGGGAGCCTAGTTTCCTTCCAGTTACACCTATGCTTTGGATAAGTTGTGCTAGCAATGAAGAACGTTGAAAGAGGCGATTAGCCAATGAAGGAGGCTCAGTCTATAAGAACCTTCGAAACGTAACGTAAATAATGAAACAAATAACTATAAAGCTCTGCCAATTCCCACAAAATACTGTCAAACACAAAATTTGAGTTGCGTTGACGCGAACCATTACGGAACGAGGCTCCAGGGACCCGGAAATGCGCTGTCATTACTCGTATAACTTTCCTTTACTCTTCGCTCACGCCCAAGAAACCGATTTCTCTAGAGGCAACTGGTCCTACCTGGCAGGCCGTTCGTACTCTGCGGATGTAGATGGAGCGAAGGGGAATACGCTCATAGCTACACGATTCTTGCTGCAGAGAGGAAAATTTGTGAAACATACTTCGATCTCACTCCCTCCATCCCTCTTATGGAGGAAACTTTACCTTTGGTTTGGGGAAAGAAGTGAATTTCTTCGGCTGCCTCGCCAATTTGTCATTCAATCGTGTGGTCTTTGGCGAGTGAAGATCGTGGACTACCTAAAATTGTTAACCAGTCGGTGCACAGCGAAGCCCATGAAATAATTAATAAATGTAGCAATTCTGTCCGCATCCAACAAATGAAGGGTCTCAGCTACATCAACTTGTCTTTCCTCTTTCGAGAGAGGTATGGGAAAGCACATACTATTGACAGCAGCTCCAGAAGGGGCACACTCGAAATAAAAAGGCTCTAGTTCCGGCAAGGAACTGAATTTCCCTTCTCTAAACTGAATGAACTTAAAAACTTTTGAATATCAAAATATAAAAGTGTAAAAGGTAAACGGCTTGCAAGGCTTAGGCTTTCTATTGTTGAACTAGCCTTTAGACTTCTGCATCTAAACTGATTGTTGAGCAATAGTGATTACGAAGTGAGGAAAGAAGCAGAGGCGGTATGCTTTCATAAAAATTATGCTTGACCATATCGGCGATCTAAATGTGGAAGAACACGGATGGTACGTTTACCTAAACATCGTATTTACAATAACATAGCGATCCAACGCGGCCTTAAGTGGGTTAAAACAAGAAAATACATATATGTTCATATGTTTTTCGTCTCGTTTGCAAGGCTTTGTAGGCAATCTCATCTCATCTCTAGTATCTAATATTTAATGATTCTTTCCAACTTCATTTCCATTTTCAAAAACTTCCTCTGGTCTCGGCTCGTGCTCAATACTAATTTTCTTGTATAGTTGTAAACACAGAATTCCAGACAAAATGAAAAGAATAATTTTGAATGTAACAAAAGAGTCCTGTCAATATCAGAGACGGATCCAGGTTAAGCATTTTAGGCGGGCAGTACAGTAGCTAGAATTGTTTGAGGGGGAATGGAATCGCTCTCACAAATGTTGAAAAAAAATCAAGAGCATAAATTCTGCCATTGAATAGGGTGATAGGGAACTATTAACTTTTCAAAGCAGTAGCAACGAAATCTTTGATAGTTCAAACATATTTGTTGACTCAATGCTAACATCGTACTTATTACTGTGTAAAATCTTTCTTTTTTCTACCTGCAAATTACAATATAAATAAGTTACTTTTACCGGTATGCCATACCGGCCGATTTTCTAACTTTCGGATGCATAACCGGCTCATACCGCCTCACTTTAAGCACTGTAGAGAAGTCATACAAGTTAAGCAAGTGAGTATCCCACACTTTGTCGGCAGCTAACAAGAAACAACAAGTAACAACATGTTCGTTCTTGCACGCCCAGCACCTTAATTTTGCAACAGTTTAAATCATGTAATTGGGAGAATTTGTTGTAATTACAACAACTAAAATCTATTGCTATATGTATATGAGTACAAAACAGTTACTTAACAATCTTTATAGCGATTCAGGGAGAGGCCAAGCTTCTGCTGTTTGTGGTTCTCCCTTTCAGAAATTATTTACATATTATAGGATGGCGGGTAAATACTTAATATATGTAGATAACACAAAGTTACATGAGGTTATAAATACTTAATTAGTTCATAGTAAAAATAATAATAATAATAATGACACATTAAGATGGTATTGTCTCAATTTTTAAATACTCGTTCAGCTGTTTTTTAAATTTGCTAAAAGTTTGTAGTTCTCTGATACCTAGGGGAAGGGCATTCCAGGCCCTAATACATTGGTACCTGATGCTTTTGATGCCATAATTTAATCGTGGTTTTGGTTTTTCAAGTTCTTTGTTTGTCTTTGCACGTGTACTAACTGAGTGTACAAAAACATTCGTATTAAATATTTTCCATAAATACGCCATTTTCACCAGTATTGCGAACTTTATCAATGTTTATCATATCTCCGGAATAGTTTGAGATATCGAAGTGCTGTAAACGGCAAATTATCTTGTGCGTTCCTTGCAAGTCACACATGTAACTAGATATTAAACTTCTCTAAGAATTTTTTTTTTCGAAATAAAGCCTTTTAAAAAATTCAAATTTTTCAAATTCTGGTAACTTCGTTCATCTTCATTCGAAACAAATCATATCAAGCCCATGGTATTCAATGTTAAGGTACACTCATGTCTAAAATTATTGTCGCATTCCTATAACTGTCTTCTTATAAGAATATAATTTGATAATGATTTTGCAGGGTACTTTTAATACTGATACTATGTGTATAATCGGGAAATGTACATTTGTGGTAAATTTCCTAGGAAATACAAAAATTAGAATGGGTGAAACAAAATGTTGCTAAATGGACAAGAAAATTTTATTTTCGTTTTATTGTTCTCATTTACGGCTCTTTTGACATGAAATTTTCCACATACATGTCTTTGCCGATTATACACATACTAACATTATAAGAAATACCGGGCGAATTCGTTATCAAATTATATTCCTACAACAACGTATTTATAGATATGCGACAATTAGGGATACCTTGGTCCTTGGTCCAGACCCCAGACCAAGACAAAGCGTTTTTTTTTTAAATTTGAACCAGGGGGGCTTCACGGGAGCGTTTAAAGTGACATGTAAAAGTAGTAGAAAACGGCCGATATTAGCACCGAATACATAGCTTTCGTGGTCGCTGAGATCAATAGTGAAACTCCGATCGCATTCCCCCCATTCGGCTGCGAGTCGTGGGGCACCGAGACATGTAAAAATAATCTAAAATGACGTCAAATCCATAGTTTTCGCGGTTGCTGAGTTGATTGGTGATACTCCCATAGGCATTGACTACAAAATACAGCCCTTATCGGCTGGAGCCAGAGGCTTTTTTTCTTTTAAAAAATTTGAACCAGAGGGTCTCAGGAGGCGTTTGCCGGGATAGAAATGACCGATATTTTTCTCGTGCAGTTTGTTTACATAGATATTTTAGTCTGGCCCATGCGAAGAATAGGTATATTCAGCTAGTATATATATATATAGCACTAGCATATATTACCCGCTTCGCTGTGTTGAAATAAATAATTTAAATGCACACTGATAGTGGCCATTTTTGATCATTTTTATAAATCTCTTTCTCCCCCTCCCACAAGTGGCGGGGCTGATTTTAAATTTAAATGTCACCTATTGGAAATGTCACTGTTCATCTGAATGATCCCAAAAACTATGGATTAAACACTAATATTGGTCATTTTCGATCATTATTATATATAACTTCCCCTCCCCCTCCTCCCTGCTGCGGCACACGGCATCAGAATTGTCACTCTCAATCTCAGCTACTCCTAAAACTATGGAGTCGACACTAATATTAGTCATTTTCGATCATTTTAAAATATTTATCCCCCTGCTCTTCGTTGTACCCTCCCCTCCCCAACTATCAGGGCTGAACGTGGATTGAAACAGCATCAGAAGTGTCACTGTTTCTCTCATTGACCCCGAAAACTATGGATTCAACACTAATATCAGTCATTTTTGATCATTTTAAAATTTCTCTGCCTCTTCCCCCCTTATACGTTGCATCGTCAAAGTGAATATCCTAAAGTAATCTCTGTCCCCAAAAATCATGTATGTTAAAAATTTGATTGAAATCGGTCTGGTGGTTCAAGAGTGATAAAGTCACAAAGGTAGTCATTTTTTTTTTTTACATATATGCCCCTCTCCTCCAGGTTAGCTCGTCAAAATGAAACGGTAAAAGGCACCCAAGGATCGACCCTCATATATGTTGAAAATTTGATCGAGATTGGTTGGGTGGTTCGAAAGTTATGAGGTTTTATTAGTTTGTATTTATACGTCCACCTTCCCTCCTCAAACCCTATTATCTACCGTTAAAGTAAAATTACAAAAATGTTTCTAGATCCAAACCTCATGTATCTTGAAAATTTGATTGAGATCGGTCGGATAATTCAAGAGTTATTAAGTTACAAAAATAGTCACTTTCAGTCTTATATAAATTGATTTTTATATTTCTCTTCCTTCTTCTCCTCCCCTACGTTGCTGCCTCAAATTTAAATCATAAAAACGATTCCAGGCCTGAACCTCATCTACGTTGAAAATTTGATCAAGATCGGTCGAGTAGTTCAGGAGTTGTTAAGTTTTATTTATTTTTCCCTCCCCCGCCCCTCAGTTCTACCCTCAAAGTGAATAGCCTAAAACCAACTCGTGGATACTTGTGGATATATATAAATCAAAAGTACTATGTTTGTGATTTCATAACTCTTAAATCACTTGACCGATGTCGATCAAATTGTCAACATGAATGAGGTTCGGGACAAGTATGATTTTCATCTTTTCACTTTGACAGTGCAACTTAGGGGACATATTTAGAAATGATCTAAACGACCGATATTAATATCGAATCCAAAGTTTTGGGGGTTACTGAGATGAGCAGTGACATTTCCAATGCCGTTTAAATCCAAATTAGGCATCGCATTCGAAATCAGCATTCGGGAGAAAGGAGGGAAGATACTATCTAAAAATGTTTGAAAATGAGCTATATTAGTGTCGAATTCATAGTTTTCGGGATTCCTTGAAATGAACAGTGACACTCCAGATGCAGTTTAAATTCAAATTGTGCCCTTTATGTAAAATGAAACATATTTTCTCCGCGGGAAGAACGTGTATATACATATATAAGAAAAGTATAAATTATTTTCATAGAAAATACTGAAAACAAAGTGATTGTTTTCTTTTGTGATTTGTAGAAGTAAATGGATGTAAACTTGAAGTATGTCAGCACAATCTGCAAACTCTACTATTGCTCAACGTTGCTCAACACAGTAGATATTCCAAAAAATAAATCTTTATTTACTTCTATGCACGCGAAGGTTCTTTGTTTACTTACCGTATGTGTAATGGTTGCTATGAAAATAGTTTAGGGGCATGAATTGATAAAAGGTTCTTAGCATTTGAATCGAATTAGTAAAACGTAACATTTTAAACAAGATCTTGGAGTTCCAAGTATGATGTTATAATTATTATGAATAATCTATGCTCTTGCTATGTAAATACTGTGATAATAAGAGAATGAAACGCTTTGAGTGTCTCGTAAAAGTTAATTTTTATATTACGAGTTCAATAAAATCTTTTTTTTTTTTTTTTGGCAAATTATTTTTTTCAGTATCATTTGCAGTGTACGTGTTCATTGAATTAGGAAGGAAATAGCTTAGTTCTTTATTAAAATGCTGTTAAAATACAACTTAAATTTAAATTCTTTTATGACATTACTATATGTAATGCAAGCCAAAGTATACATAATAATTACTAATATAATTAATTTAATTTTTATGCAGTTTATGAGCACTGCAAGCTATTTTTAAACATAATTATTTTATATATAATTAATTATAACTTTAGTAGCACATTTTTATTCTTATATTATAATTTAGGCATAATTTATAAAGGGTATTGAACAAAGAGGAATTGCTGTAACTGATATGAAGTTGTTTCTTGAATAAGTTAATTATAACATCCCTCCTTCCGAACGACAGTATCTATATATTTTTTCATCTTTCATCCCCAGGGAAATTAGGTTATTACGATACTCGTGGATTTCGTAATATATGCAAGTGTTACTTAACATTGTTCTATAATATAACAATCCGTTTTATGGTTTTACGGTGTTTTAGTAGGGCTGAAATTGTCACTATAAAATGTTTTCCAATTTTAATAGCAGTTGTCTATCCATTGCTGCTTTCAAGCATTCGTGAATGAAAATTCTGCAAATATCCCTGTGTTTCTCTGCTTCCCAACTTAGCTTACTTTTATAATTTCTAATATAACAAGCAATAATAAGCCAAAACAAGACATAAAATTCAGAATAGATTGGGCAAAGAAAGCATACGAAAGAAAGCAAAATGTGATATCAAATATTAACATATAAGTGACCAAACGATTGATCAAAGCATAGGGCTGTAAATGAGATATGGCCTTCTATAGAGGTGAGACATAGATTCTAGACGAATAAGTAAAATGGAGAATGAATGCTATAGCATAAGGATGTTATAAAATATATTATATATAACAATCTCTTGAAGCCATACATCACAGTTTCACCACCCCTACTCTGCCCACTCCACCCAATAAGGTTACAAGGTTTTGAGCCATCATTTATGGCGGAAACAAAAGTAGCCAATCAGATGATGACGGGAACCAAAGTAGACAATCAGACGATGGCGCAAACGAGAGTAACCAATCAAACGTGTCGATGCACGGTTGGCTTTTTTGGCTTCATTGACTTAATAGAATGAAGATACCTATGTGTATATCCTATATTTTATAACAGCCTTGCTATATCACCTTTGATGTATATATTTCAAAGCATTTTTATGTAGGTATAATAATATTAATATACTATAGTACTTAATTACGTAGTAAGTTTATTACCAAAGATACCTTATGATGTATATATTCCATGTAATTGCTTGTAATTTTTGTGTAATATGTGTGTATCCCAACTACCGTCAAGTGAACTTTATGGTGGACAAATACCGTGTGCGTGGGTTTCCTCGGGGTTCTCCCGTTTCCTCTCACTTTCTTCATTCCAGAATTTCATTCATTTCTCATCATCACCGTCTTCTTTAGCCTCACCGGCATAATCGTGGGATGTAAAACTCAAAGATTTCATTTCATTTCTCCAGATATAGGGCGTACAAGAAACTTTTTCATTGAAATATATTGGATCTTTTGATACAATAATGTACAAATCAAACAACTGTCATCGTACTGTGGTTTCTTATCCAGATGCACGTTTTTTTACCATTAAACCATCTTATTCTTCAGACTTAGCGCCTTATGCCTCTTTCCAATGTATAAATTCGTCTCAAAGAATAACCTTTCATGCTATTTCCAAAATTGTTAAAGGTGTAACCTGTGAACAATCAAAATACCTAACACAGTGTTTCTACAATGCCATTCGAAATCTAAAAGTCAGCAGGCCCGCAACCAGCCACAGAGGTTTGGAGGGGGGGGGGGGCATGAATAGTATAGGGGGCAAATGATTAAAAATTTTCTTGCAAATGTCTAAATTGTGTTTTTTGTATTAATAACAGCATTTCGTATTGAGGTCTGGAGAGGCCTGAAAGTCAGTACCACTAAATACTTCAACCCAGGATGGACGACAATTGAAAACTAAAGGAAAATGAAGGTGTTTCACTTTTATTTAAGTATTCCATCATTCCAGTTGTAAAATATATTAAACTCACTGTACGAACTACTGACTTTAAACTTTTACGTGATACTGAACTAGGTAATTTGAAAATCTGATATCTCATACTAGGAACATCAAACATAATTACGTATAAAATTTGACATTCAGAAAAGGATCAACTGTACAACAAGTATTTTACAACAGTATGCCAATACAAATGTTTTGAATATTACAAACATTTATTTTAATATCACGGAGCTTTTTTTCTTCCTCTTCTTTGCTTTCGAGTTCAGGTCGATTATTCTATAAAGAGAAATAAGTATGAGGGGTTAATATTACTTAACTTTAATAGGTAATACTAGCAGTAATAAATATATTTTTGATACCCAAGCATTTTGACGTTGATCCGTTGTAAACCCACTGACTTTGTACTTAGTTTTCAAACATCAAGACATGACTGTAGCACTGCACTTTGGTTTAAGCTTTTTGCTGTTTCATTTTCCTATGGTTTTTCTTTGGTTCCAGATGGTGTTAATTCACATCCGGAAATACGAACGGCTAATTATTTTACCTATGAAATATTTTACCTCAGGAAGATCCTTCACTGTGTTTATTTTCCTCCTTCGTCATTCTTGGGAAAATCCACATACATGCCGTAGACCACCTTGTGGTTCGTACACCTTTTAGGATAGTTTACCCTCCTAAAGACAACTAGTTAGCCTAACTTTTCTGCTCATCCACCTTCCGAGGAGGTCGTATTGGCATCTAGTACAGGCTGACACCTTATTGTAAGAGTAAGTCGATTCTCAGACCTAATTAAAGGGCTGGATGCAAGAACCAGATAGGTCCATTTTTTTAGCGAATTTGAGATCATGTTCTATCAAGAAAAAATCACTATACATTGTGTGCAAGAATCATGTGGATCTGATGATTATATTCAGTGTTGTAACGTAAAAGGAGGTACTTACATGCAGTGTTCATTTGAAGTTAGAGCAAGAAGCAGGCAACTCTGGAAAAAAAAAAAAAAATTCTAAAAGTGGACATTCCTGGTTCTTGCATCCAACCCTTCAATTGCTCGCTTTCTCTTATGGAGAGCTGTAGACTGGAATTTTTCCTTCGTTTAGAATGAAACCCAAGGCCAGTTCTCCACGTCTTTTAGAAAACATATACTAAGTGATAAAATGTAATGTCTGTGCTGACTGAGGGAATAAAGAGCGAAATTGCTCTTAGAAAAAAATGATTTGCGATACTTCCTTGAGCTGTTTGCTCCCTCAGTGTGCAGCCAGACTTACCTTCCTTCCAAAGCTACAATTTAAATTTTTACCCCTTCTCAAGACTTTCCTCAAGAACTCCCACTGCTGCTCCATGAGAGATGATTGACTCCTTTCAAATTCTGGCCAATTCTACTTGGCAGAGTTTCTTGTATTTTCTTAAAATTTTAACAGAGTTGTTCTGCTCTGACTAGTGAAGCTAAAAGGACAAACAGAAAACGTCTACACTCAAGATTGTGGCTAACGTATTTTGGGATCGCCATGGTATCCTGTTAGTCGATACCACAAATAAACACCATTATCTCAGCTGGTACTGTGCTACCTTGAAAAAGCTTCGACATCCTATACAGAATAAGCCCCGTGACATACTATCATCTGATGCTATGTTGCTGTATGACAACGCACGCCGTCAATATGCTGCTCAAATTCTAAACAGTTAATGAGATCTTTTGTATGGGAGCTACTAGACCACTCACTGTAGAGCTCGCAATCTGCTGCTCAAATTCTAAACAGTTAATGAGATCTTTTGTATGGGAGCTACTAGACCACTCACTATAGAGCTCGCAATCTGCTGCTCAAATTCTAAACAGTTAATGAGATCGTTTGTATGGGAGCTACTAGACCACTCACTGTAGAGCTCGCAATCTGCTGCTCAAATTCTACACAGTTAATGAGATTTTTTGTATGGGAACTACTAGACCACTCACTGTAGAGCTCGAACCTTTCGCCGAGAGATTATCATCTGATCCCCTACCTGAAACAGTTTCCCTCCGATCAGTGGTTTGACACTGATGAAGAAGTGAAAACAACGGTTGAAGATTGGCTTCCGTCAAGGCGGGTGATTTCTACAACGCAGGCATACAAAAACTTGTGGAACGCTTTGATAAATCTTTAAACAAACATAGTAACTGCATTGAGAAATAACTTAATGTGTACAGAAGAAACGACCAAAAATGTATGGCACTGTCTTTGCTAGTTTTTGTTTCTATTGAAAATCGGACCTTAATTTTAACAGATACCCCTCGTAAATATATAAAAGAAGCAATAGAATATCGGATTGTCATATGATATATGTTGCTGTGAAAAAATCATCATTATATAACATCCTGAAATTAGTTAAATTAAGGTTTCGAGATTAAATAATACGGTTGAGTCATTGCAAGTAAATACAAACCACTTTTATTAGATACCGTGGTAATTTTTGCGGAACCTGAGAATAAAATCTATAAGATGCAAAAAGGACTTGAGGAAAGGCTTTAAAAATATAGAATGAAAACAAATAATAAAAAGACAAAAGCCATGGTGAATGAAACGAAGCGGTCGGTGTCAAAGGAAATAAAATAGGTGATTAGTTTTCGATATCTCGTAGTAGTACTATTAGTGATGATATGAAGTACGAAAGTGAAATAAAAGAAAGATAGAAATCGCGAAAGGAGCATTTAGAAGGAAGGAAACTCTATTTTATAAGTTCTTGAGTAAAGAGATTGAACAAAGACTCATAAAGTGATTTGTGTGGAGTAATTCTGCATGAAATTGAAACTTGAACGTTACCCAAAAGCAATGAAAAGATCCTGGAAGCTCTAAAATTGTGAGTCTGAAGAAGAATGGAAAGATTTAGCTGGATCGAGCAGAAGACGAATGAGAATATGTTAGAAATGGTGGGAGACAAAAGAACAGTTTTAGATGTAGTTAGAACAGGGTTTCTACTGATGTGGAGCAATCTATTTCCCTGACTTTTCCTGACCTTTCCAAGGAAATTCCCTGACTTTAATGACAGTTGTAGGATGGACGTTGACATATAAATAAGAAATAAATAAACGGTGAATATTCATATATGAAAACATTTATTCTATAGAGACATATAATAACGAATTGTTCATACGTACATTCCATTTAGCACCCATAAAAATCTGAGCAAGTTCCATACTGTGATCATTAATGGTTGGCTAAGCTGAAAATGGTGAACAATTAATGTTAGAAAAAATACATTTTATAAAATTTCCCTGAATTTCTCTGATTTTCTGTCTTTTTCCCTTAGTTTCCCTGACTTGCACCATCTTCCATTGAGTTTTCCCTGACTTTCCTGATTACCTGACCAGTAGGAACCCTGTAGAAAGAGGAAGATTAACTGGTTGGGATATTGCCTGAGAAGAACTGTACATGAGGGACGTGCTAGAGGATACGGTGGCAGGAAAGTGATAGAGAGGAAGAAAGAGGGTATAGTTACTGTACGGTATCAAAACAGAAAAATCGTTAAGTGAAGACGAGAAGGTCAACTGGAGACCATGGTGCATAGAAATTTCTCATTTGCTGCAAGTAATCTGCCAAATAAAAATTATGATTCTTATTACGTTTAAACGCATATATGCTATAACTTACCCTGCGAAGCTATTTTTTCCTTCCACGAGGCATAGTAATATAATTATTAACCATTGAAGATGGGTATGGAGAACCATGAAGATCTGGAAGTAAATCAGCAAAAATTTATCGCATTTCAAAAATTAGTTTAACAAGTGTTTTGCAATGATCATGAAAATAGATTTGAATGGAATTATAATGTTGGTTCAACACTCGAGTGAACTTCTTAATTAGGACATGATTTTCTATAATACACAGAGAATTACATTTTCTACATAGAAAAAATTCAGTTATAATTTTTCACATGTTTCGAAATTAACAAAAGAACTATAAGAATTGTATTTTCCTTTTGCTGCTGATTTGCACTGGCTAAAAGTTATCTAATATCATAAATATAACACTGTTATTACTAATACGTTTTATTTCAACATTGGAACGAAAAAACGCGTATCTTCTTTATTCACAACTGGGATAAAATCTATTCCGAGATCAATAATGACATTGATATTAGCCATATTATTCTGTCCTTCTCCTACAAGGTGTTGCCGTTTACGGTAAATAGTATCAAAATTGGCGTACGAAACTTAAGTACAGGGTGGCCCAAAAGTAAGCATAAAGTTCCGTACTGACCAGCTTACAGCATTTTATATAATTTATTGTTGTTATCCATACAAGCAGTGACTTACAGTTTCTTTATTATTATTTTTAATCTCTTTTCACTCATACCTTAAGCTTGGAACAAACAGAAGCAAAAAAAAACTAATTATCTTAATAAACTAAAATGTCATATTTTGTAGGACTGTATACGTACTTTTGGGCCACTCTGTATAATGACTGTTCGAGCACATAGTACACGAAGAAGGTAAAGTAATCGCATCAAAGGGTGCCACCATATCACGATACCAACACACCATACGGAATAGGTCATATTTGTAAGTACCATGGGATGCAAGGGGTTAACACAACCCAAACTCCGAATTATTGACCAGAACTGATATATCACGAAAACAATGTGAAACACATTGGGGGATTGAAAACAGATTAATACACATTCATGGTGATGTAAGTCTATATTTATCAAACAACTGGCTTTTCCAAAATGTTTTTCAGTTCGTTTATTTGCATTAAATGAATATTTTGAAAGGGCAAGAAAGAATGGCAGATTTTCCGCATCTGGAAAGCAAAGAGTGTTATTCAATTTCTGACAGCACTACTCTGTGTGTGAACACATGTTTTGCGCACCCGTTATGTAATGTTAAAATTGTACAAGACCCTACAAACAGAGACACTGTCCTTTTACCTGTTACTAGGTGTGTATGGTAATTTCGTTCATTCTTCTCTTAGATGGTGTTCAGACAGTCGTGTTAACCCCTTTTGCTTTCGTTCTTGTAATTTTATGAAGTTCAGTTTCATTACTGTCTTCAGTAATTGTGTAATATTTAATTATTAATTGCTTGAGCGAGCTACTATTCTTTTATGTCCTGCTTAGGCTCCAAAGCACATAGAAGGCAGATGCCTAAAGAATCTACTCTTTCTAATTTTTGTAAAATGATCGATTGATCTATATTGCTGAAATTGGTATTATATGGCATCAAAATCACATTCATTTTGTGTTACTTATGAACAACTTGAAATATATTATATTACGATTCTATATTCGATGTGTGATGTTTCATGAAACGCTACTGTTTTGAGATTTTTTTTTTTTTTTTTTTTTGTAGAGACATATCTGACAAAGTGAATTGAAAGATGATATGCACATAAAATAATTTACAATCTTTCTGTTAGCTCCCTTTTGTATTAGTAACGCAGAGAGAACTCAAATGGTCGAAACGATGGTTAGATGTCTCTTAAGCATGTTCTTTCAGGAGATTGGGAGACTAGTAGTAGTCACAGAAACTAATGCAAAGAAAATAAGGTAGGTATTTCAAGAATTCCTAACCTCAAGTTACAGTAAGTACTTCATCAATTGTGCTGTATGACATTTTGCGTTATCGTGGAGAATAATGGGTTTCGATTGCAGATGTGGCATTTTGCACCTAAAGCAAGGCGCAAATGGTCACGAAGTAGATTGCAGTACTGATGCAGTAGTCTACATTCGTTGTAACTTTTGTGGAACATTCTTAGCAAGGTTAACCCTTTGGAGGTAAAACGACACAATTATTGCATAACGAAAAATTCAGCAGTACTCTGGGAATTCATAAGATTTACTATTATAAATTTGAACTGAATATTTTGCTTATCCCTTACGATAAAGTAGCACAGCTAACCGCAACAAATCACATATGTTTACGTTCATCCGCATTATAAAACCCCGCCTCGAGTGGATAGCAATTACATTGGGCAAGGTGATGTCATATCTTAATCTATTTTAGTACCTGAGTAATGTTAATATTAGGTCAAATGTTGTTGTCAGAAGCGTCATTTAGGAGGGGCAGGAGGGGGAAATTCCCCCCCCCCAAGAGTTTGAGGAATACATATACTTTAATAAAGTGTCTACTAATATACTAGTATAAAACGTGAAAGTCTTATATTGGTGGTGCCCTTGCCCCCCCCTCAAGCGAAGTCTGAAATGACGCCCCTGGTTGTTGCACATCTTGCATAATATACACATATCACCCAGATAGACACACGTCACCAAGATGTAAGAGTCACCAGATATTTGTTCTGCCGCTTAATTGGATATGATAGGAAAGACTGGGTTTTGTACTGACATGTTTACAAAATCTCACATTAACTGGAGCTCACATACTAGTCATTTTCCTCCTGACTATAAACAACATTATAAAGAATTAAATAAATTCAATATTATTTTGTGATTCTTGTATATTGCCTGAAAGATAATATTACCAACTGCATTACAGATTTCGCAAGTTTTTTTTTTCATCTTTAGTAAGGAAAATATAATCCGCTTTCTTTTACATTCAGAAACTATGTTATATATTCCTAATAAACAAGAGAATATTCAGACTTTTTGCACTGTCCGTAGTTCAATACTTTGTTTGAAATGTACCATGAAACAGTCCTTGGGGGCGCGGTGGCTCAGTGGTAGAGCGTTCACCTCCGGTGCTTGGGGTCCCTAGTTCGATCCCAGCTTGCCCCGGTGGACTTTGTGGTGGACAAACATCGTTCTCGTGGGTTTTCTCGGGGTTATTCCGTTTCCTCCCACTTTCTTCATTCCACCATTTCATTCATCTCTCATCATCACCGTCTCCTTTAGCCTAACTGGCATAAGCGTGGGACGTAAAACTTAAATATTTCATTTCATTTTTGAAACAGTCCTTCCCAAAGGTTCCTACATCGACGTAACATCACTTAACCTCAGGCTGATACCATGTTACATGACATGTTACATCACTTCCATTACTAGAAGTTAATTTCAAAGGCCATTTCGACACAACACTTACTCGACCTTACTGTCATATAGGTGAAACTTGTACTAACTCGACAGTACCCTCACTGAGTCAGGGTCGTACATTCATACCTTCACATTGAAATCCTCTAATACAGAAATAGAATTTTCATATGGTATCGCGGGACTTGGTCAAATACCTGTGATTCTTCTTCTGAAACAGTGTCTTTTATACCATCATCCTTATCATCTGTTGGAACATTTACATTTCGGTCAGGCGAGATTTTGGGTATGGCGATATTTTGGGGCGCAAGGTTTTGGAAGACGTGGTTTTGGCAAGGCGAGGTTTTGGCCCCGCGAGGTTTTGGGTGGCGAGGTTTTGGCCAGGCAGGGGTTTGGCCCGGCGAGATTTTGTCCCGCGACGTTTTGGACGGCGAGGTTTTGGCCAGACGAGGTTTCGTCCCGGCGAGATTTTGGGCCGGAAGGTTTTGGGAGGCGAGGTTTTGGTCCGCGAGGTTCTGGCCGCGAGGTTTTGTACCCAAACCGACCTAGGGCACCTCTGGTAAACTAGTTCTTCTCTCTTCCTTAGAAAAGTAATAAAATATGAGTTACTTTAAAGATAAAACATTTCGTAATAACGTATAAAGACATCAGAAATACATGAATATTTGGTTACATATTCTTCTACAGGACACATACACACATTTCCATTTTAACAAACAGTTCTTATCCAAATTTTACCTTTAATGACGGCATTTTAGTCCAATTACTGTGTTCGGCTGGTAGTTTTATTAATTTATCTTTAAAAAAATTACACATGCAAATCAATTGACATCGTGAGAATCCTGAAGGTTGCAACTTTCATTGAAATGGATGCATCAAATTTCCTGCAATGAACGACAACCACGAAATGAACAACTCTGCAAAAAATCTACAGAAGATAATGATTATTGTTGGATTTGAGAAAATTAACATATATATTAATAATTAAGCTTCAAGAATATTTTTACTTACCTATATCACGTTTTGGTGTATAGGGATGGTAGTCGTACAACGAATCATAAGCAATGAGTGGATCTAAAAAGAAAGACGCAACATTTAAGCCAATATATATATAATTTGCAAAATATATTTTATTCTCAATTAGAAATCCATTTTTTCAAGGTTGATGACACTGGTAACATTAAAATTTCAGAAAACAGAAGAGTGTGGAAAAAATATATTAGTATAAGCTCCTTTGGTGCAAAATTCAACCAAATCATACAGATGAAGACATCGCATCAGCTTTTGCCTTTCATGCAGATTCGCATTACATCTTTCCATCGTACGCACAGTAATCCATCTCTTCTAACAGGGCTCATCGTGTCTTTCATAGTGATCCTGAGAAGTCCGAGGATCAGAAGATAGCATACATTTGTCCCACTAACCCTTTCCCTCTATTGTCTTGCAGCGTTGAGTGCACTTCACCCTCATCTCCATCTTATCACCCATTCTAATGATAATGGCTAAAGGCCGTAATGCCTGCTATGGAACTTCCATGCTATATAATTTACGACCAATAAAGTTTATCTAGTTTAATTAAATCACTTAGACCATCCCTATACCTTCTTTCCATATTTCCACTCCATCTCTTGTAAGGGGTTAACATGCCTTCAGCATTTCTAAACAAATTTGTGCATAATTCCGGTTTCTATTCTCGGTAGAATCTTACTAGTTCGGGTATCACATCAATCAATCAATCAAGCTTTAAATCGTCTCATATATACAGTATATCTCAAACTCAGTCAAGATAGAATTACTTTGTAAAATCTCTGTACGATTCATACTGTACACGCCAAAGAAACTAACTTTACACTCACGTACTTTGGATGCAGAATAATTTATGCATAATATTTCATATTTGTTTTCAAATAAATTTTACTGACATTTGAAAATTAGAAAACGTGGGTAAGATCTTGAAAGTCCAATTAATGCAGTTCAAGTATAAATTCAAATTCAGACACTCAAGATGCTAAAGAAAAATTACTACCCAATAAATAATACTTTTCTTGACAGGTGAATTTTTACTAGTATTTCAAACTGTCTCAAGACGTAGTGCATATCCCTGAAAAGTACATATCGTTTCTATACATTAACCTCTATATTTATTTATTGCTGCTATGCTTATTTGTTTATTACCTACAAAGTGATGGTATATACGTGTACAAAATACGACTGAACAAGAACTAGATATTATGTACACTGTTATTAATGAACTGTTATACGAGGGGCAGCGAAAAAGTTCTCGTATTTCGTCGTAACTCTGTACTACCGCAACATAAGTAGGCATGGAAACACCAACAAAAAGCCTCTTTTAGTACCTTCCAATGATCAGCCGTTGCGTTGGGTTTGATGTTTTCTACGTTGACGAAATGGGTAGTGATGCTGTTTTCCTTGAAGTACTGTCACCGTAACTGACTTTAAGGCAGTTAAAGTAGGTATCGAAAGCAGATTTGCCCAATTTATATAAGAAGCTTGATGTTGGCGCTTTACTCCAACTGCGACAATGCACCAACTGCACAGCACATACTTCTCCGTTCAGGTACACTATTCGTAAACCGTCTGTCAGGCACGTAGCCAGGATTTCGTAAAGGAAGGGGGTCCGTGACATGAATACTGTGGGCATCACACCAGGGGATCGATCACTCTAAACTATTTTACTGGAACATATATCGGTTCGTTTAGTCAGGATTTCGTAACTGGGGGGTGGGAGGTGACATGAAATTCTGAAGGCCCAGGAGCTTGATCAATCTAAACTACTTTACTATCAACATATATTAGTTTGTTAGGACAATAAAATTAGGATATCTTGGTAAATATTTTAATAACAAACTATGAAGAAATCTCAAGTAAAATAATAATAATAAAAAAACGCATTGAAAAAGATTTTACAATATTTACGCCCTTCCTCTGTGTATTCAAATATAACAATTTTCCTTTCATTATGACCTCAACTAGTATAAAAAGTACATATTCACTATTATAAAAAGTACTTCAATAATGTAAAACGTATTTCAATAATGTCTTGTAAAATATTTTACAATATCTGCGTTCCTTTCTCTGTCGAATCAAATGCTAATAGAACTTTCTTTCCACGTAAATTTTTGTTTTTATTATTCCGTCAACTACTGTCGGTTTGAAATGACAGGTTAAAGGAGCAGTAGGAAATTGTTTTTGAAATAACATGTTTGATACTGCAAGGATGCGATGACGAAAAATTATGATAAAAAAATGTCCACTGTTATTCAACGGCACTATGCAATCGGAAGCTTGAAATCTCCCTGACTAGTAGCAGACATTCTGAGAATTCTGTAACTTATCTAGAAATTTCAAATTCCCTGACTCTTCCAGGATATCTTGCTCACCTCGCCACCATGTATTGCAAGTAATACAAATCTCCTCGTAAAAAAGAGTAACCAAAAGCTTCCTGTAGTTTTTAATTCTCTTTTATTTTTAACGCTGATCCTTCTTTTTCTCATTTCATTTTGTTTAATCTTTCCTTAATTTTTTTCATTTCTGGTCTCAAAGGGGGGAGGAGTCCGGACCCCCCGGACCCCCCTTGGCTACGTGCCTGGGTCTGTTATGACCTGTTCACACTTGCCATCTTCATAATTATGGAACCCAAAGACTGTGCTGTACAGGATTCATTGTGATTGCATTATAAATGCCTAAACTACAAGAAAATTGCGGGAACTTCTTGACTGCCCCTCGTACGTTTATTTTTGTTTTATTCTAAATTTTACCAATGTTTAAAACCAGACTTTTTTTTGCATAAATATATAATTGGTTCCTTGTTTTTGGTTTTTAGTTTAAACCAGATCGCCATTCTTAATTTTGATTATTACTTTGAAGTAACCTAAACACATGAAACTTAATTATTTTAATACCACTCATTCTAGCTTTGGAACTTTTTGTATAAAATAACAGACAAATTCTGACCAAAGCATATATTAACTAATAAATAATAGCGTTACAGTTTCGGCAAATTAACTTTGCCTTCATCAAACACATTATGAAATACAATTTCTAAGATACAGCTTATGTACTTCTTAAGGGAGACAGGACATGAAATAGACTGGGAAGGCGTAGAGGGGCTGGAAAAGGAGAAAAGAAGCATTATAAGAAAATGGAAAGAGGCAGAATGGATAAGAAAGGAAGGAAGCGAGAAACTTATGAATTGGAATAGCGGACTAAATATACATGATGTATGGAAAAAGATATTGGATAAAACAGAGAAGGAAGAAGAGGTAAAAACAGATGTATTGAAGAACAGATAGACAATTAAAAGTTTATTTTTTCAAAAGTGAAAGTTATTCATACACAGGTGTGCCAATTAAAAGTTTAGCTCTTAAGTGAAAGTTGATCATTAAAAGTTGCATTTGTATTAATTAAAAATTGTTAAAGGAAAGGACGAATGTGATTGGTTCATGGAATACCTCCTCTCATTTTAAGAAGTATATAAGCTGTATCTTAGAAATTGTATTTCATAATGTGTCTGATGAAGGCAAAATTAATTTGCCGAAACTGTAACGCTATTATTTATTAGTTAATAAATGCTTTGGTCAGAATTTGTCTGTTATTTAACTATTTTGTATTAAACTAAAATAATAAATAAATTTTATGATAAACATTGTATTCCGTACCTAAATAATGAGGTGATATGTCACCAATAGTTATTCCACTGGTTAAATCTGTTGGAAGATATCAAAAATGGTCATTAATTCTTACATTCAGTTTTATTGTATTGAATAACATACAATATTTTTTTTTAAAAAAAGAATTTGAGTAAGAGGCTTTTACACAATCAAAGATTAACATAATGTATTGAAAGATTTCAAAGAAATAAATATTATCATTTGAATTATTTGAAATGTAAAGTCTATACAGTAGAGTACCGATTATCCAAGTTTCGATTAACCGAGTTTCCGTGTTATCCGAGCTTAACCCAAACAAAATAAATCTTTTAAAAACTAGCTGGTTACAACAATAAGTAGTTTATAGGCTTTTATTTCAGCAACAACTCGAAAATGGAGCTAGCGTAAAGATAACGATCCCTGCCCGACGTTGCCACATTTAAGCCACCGAGCTTTAGGGATGGTACCGAGACGAGACGAGACGAGACTTTGTACAGTCTCGGTCTCGTCTCGGTTGATAAATAACGGTCTCGGTCTCGGTCTCGTCTCGAGTAAAAAATCACCGTCTCGGTCTCGGTCTCGTCTCGATCGACAGATGCTTGTCTCGATCTCGGTCTCGGTCTCGAGTACCAAGTCTCGGTCTCGTCTCGAAAGTCTCGAAAGTCTCGAAATAAATAATGTGACATTAAAATAGTGAAAGTATTATTCTCGTATAGTCTTTCGTTTCCGCTCATTTTTCCTTTCATTTTGACTTAGAATTATGGTATGGTGTACCTCTTCATAGCTAATTTGCTAGCGCTAATGCTTTCCATGTGTGTATTCCAGGTTCAATGATCAGTGGGTATATCACCCTAAAAACCTAATAGTAACCCATATTTCACTTTCAGCAATAGACTTTGTCTTATATAGCCTCAGAACTGCCTATACAATTAAACTCTATTAAATTAACTCCAGTACTATACAGTAGTTTATTTCCTTCCTTTGAATCAGAATTGTTCAATACTTCCTAACGGATAACACAACACATAGCAGCACGAATATCGTACCAAAATTGAAAAATTACAATTTCTCATTTATTATTTAACACATTCTGCTTTGACTGTCATTTTAAAAACAGAATATAACGTTCATTATCTTAACAAGTAGGGTAAATTATTACTACAAAATACGTATTTTGTTTCAAATTGATGAAATGTTTTATTACCGTTTCACATCTCCGTGTTTAATTGACACTTTATAACACGAACGTCCTGAACTTTGTGGTGGGAGCTACTACACTCATCTTTGCTATGTGAGGTCTCGAGTTGGATCACAAAACAAGTTAGGTTCAAAGTCCGATGTTTCACATAGTTCGCGTCTCATTTTAAGTGCATTCTGTTTCTTATACAAGTTCATAAGGTCGTAATGCATTACGTAAGCACATATCCAGTGCCGTAACATAGATTAAGCTTATTCCTGAGCTCTCAACGGTGCATGTAATCTTTATTCGAGAAAACTAATCGTGCATTCATTACGTTGAAATTTTATATTGATTGAAAAATTACTTGCGAAACTTGAACATACATATTATATAAGTATATAGGTAATTAGAGTTATCTGTATCTACTTTTTCTCACTCGCCAGAACAAGTGATTCTTAACTTTCTAGTTTTCTTTTATATTAATTTTCGTAGTTTTGCTGCAACATGATGGATTGAATAGTCAAATATATTTTTTTCGCTCTACGACTTTCATTAAATTTTGGATCCATTTTTACCCTACCTTACCTAGTAAAAGTTATATATATATATATATATATATATATATATATATATATATATATATATATATATATATATATATATATATATATATATATATATATCTCTGAACTTTCGAGGTAGACTATGCTGTCACTTTTTGGTTGAAATTGAGTTAACAATACTTTTTTAATAGACTATGTTCTTTCTAATGGTGTAATAATATAAGTTTGAAAGCATCTTACTACTTTGTAACTACTTAGTAAGTTTCAAAAACAGTACTATAGGTCTCAGTTGAGAAACCGGTTTTTCGCTTCTCTAAAATTACGAAATTATGACTTGGTTTAGGTTACCTCCGAGGTCCAGATATAATAAAATCATCACCATCATCATAATAAACCATTATTAATCCATTGCTGGATGAAGGTCTTTCCAAGTCTTCTCCAACAACTATCTAACTTGGGCAATTCTTTTTCAGGTTACTCCTCAGTGGTGCTTGATTTCGTCACACCTTCTTGTATGCGGAGGTTGCCTAGACTTTTTGTCTCGTGGTATCCAGTCTAGAATTGTTTTCGTCCGACGATCATAATTTATTCTTGCAATACGTCCAGCACATCTTCCAGCTCATATTAAATTATTTCATTAGCACTATCAGTATTCATTTCTATATATTTGGGCTACAAATAGTTCGAATTCGCTACTTTCGGAGTACAGACACGCTACTTTTTAATCTTCGGATCTGGCAACACTGACTGAATGATTTAAATCAACACAATGTGAGGACCCCCATTTGGTCTAGCGGCTAGCACGCTTGATTTCGGTTCGCGTGGTCCCAAGTTCGATTTGCGGTAGGGGTAAAGTTGAACAACCGAAGTGGTTCGGATTCCACTATAATCATTCGCTCCACGTCTCCTTTAGCCGCCCTAGCATAACTTTGGGACGTTAAACTAAAACAAAACAAAACAAGAATGAACACTGTGTATTACTAACTGTAAGTCTTTGGATAATTGCATATAGCTATATGGTATGGATCGAGTTTGAGGTCGGTGGTCAAACTAAAACAAGTGAAATATAATTAGGGTGTAATTAGAATATTTAATTAAGCACGGTCTTAATATAAAATGTACACCAGGCCTAAGGCTTAGGGGGAACAACTAGTGTTACTGAAAATGTATCAGTTACATTTAATTTCAGTTACAATTTGCATTTACATGTATTGCTGGAACGAAGACTTAAACATTAACATTATAAGTAGCCCAAAGACTATGAAAAACGTCGTCTCTTGAAAGTATTCTTGCATCATAAAACAAATTACGAGTAATTCTAAAATATTTTGCAGTTTATCTACGTTATTTGCACATATTTCGAATAATATTTAGCAATTTATTCAAGTGGGCAACACTGCTTAAAATAATGTAACTGCAACTTCTTGTAATTAAAACCACCAAAAACTATTGTTGTAATGTTATAGAAGCTAAGGAAAGCAATAATCATTATAAAAATTTAATACAAATACAATAGAGCGTCGATTATTCGAAGTAATTGAGGGACATGGGTGTTCGGAAAACTGGTTTGTTCGGATAATCGAACTGTACATGTTTATTTGCCAAAAAGAAGTACTGTACAGTAAATTTATCCATAAAAACAGGCATCTCTTTAAGTATTACAACGTAACGTACAAAGGCAACTTTAGTAGGAATATATAGTATGTGGTACAGTTTATTAAACAAAAATATGTACATATTACATACGCATTTTGCTGGCGCCTTGGCCGGTCAGCAGCGCCTTATGAAGGCCCCATTAGAAGCAATGTTCCGCCAGCGGTGGCTCAGTGCAGCGACTACTGTGGGAAACTTGGTTTGGGAGTGAGGGGAATGATGGACGGTAGGGTGGGAGAGTAATGGGGCGTTTACACTTGGTCGATTTAGTCGCACGGCTAAATCGACTCGCTGCATTTGCGACTAAATCGAAGCAACTAGGCCGAATGAGATCGATGGATGTGTTCAATTGTTTCAACCGAAATTGAATGCTGCTTGTCGACTCGCTCTCCTCTGGTCGATTCGAAATCGACTGGCAATTTTAAAGATGTCCAAGCAAAAAGTAATTGGTACAATTTGCGGTGTTATAGCAGAAGAAAATAGAATCGACCACAGAAAATAGAACGTCTTTCAATTCAGTTGCTAGTCGATTAGTCGCTTTCGATCAACAAGCGATTAAGTTGAAGTCCTGTTTACACGGTCGATTAAGTTGAAAGTGACGTCAATTCAACTGAATCGAACGCAAATCGACTAAGTGTAAACTCCCCATAATGGGGCGTTTACACTTAGTCGATTTAGTCGCACGACTAAATGGACTCGCTGCATTTGCCACTAAATCGAAGCAACTAGGCTGAATCAGATTGATGGATGTGTTGAATTATTTCAACCACAAAAAATAGAACGTCTTTTAATTCAGTTGCCAGTCGATTAGTCGCCTTCGATCAACAAGCGATTAAGTTGAAGTCCCGTTTACACGGTCGATTAAGTTGAAAGTGACGTCAATTCAACTGAATCGAACGCAAATCGACTAAGTGTAAACGCCCCATAACAGGTGCGAGCGAGTACACAGTTCGGTTAAGCGGTCGTTCGGCTGACCGACGTTCGGATAATCGACGCTCTACTGTACGTCATTTTAAGCAGTATAACAATCACTACCAATATGTTTGGTATCTCTGAAACGATTTGAAATAATTGTTGTAAATGGCGTTATAAGCATTTAAGTCTTTTGGAAGCATCTACATGATGAGACGTGATATGTCAGTGCGTTTTCGGAAGTGAAGTCTTTAGAAACATTTAAATTTTCCGTTTCTTGAAATTTTGTTTCTTCATTCATTCGGAATGTATTATTCCATGATCATAGTATTTAACGCTAAAATACAGTTGATGCGCATTGCACCTGCCATACCATTTGAGTTATTAGAGATCTCCAAAATGTTGATGTTAGTGATACTGTGTTGTCCTTTGTTACACTAAATAATGTATGAGCTATTGTGGTTTTGTTAAATAACTAAATTAGAAATATGTAATACTTTACGTAGCGCAATTTGAGAAAATACAACTTTATTTTGCTTTAGCAACATTGTATGTTTATCTAATATTGCAGAGTATTTAGAAGAATTTCCCAACTTGGTACAAAATTTCAGCATTTCTAATATATATATACAGGATGGCCCATTTTAATCTTTCCACGGAGATATCTCGTAAACGGTTGAACATAAATGCCATGGGGCACACCGAATGGTGTTGTCGCGGCGCTTCCCCGGGCCGCCCTTCATGGGGTCCCGGGGCCAAACTTTAAAATTTTAAATGGAAACATGGGACGAGTAATACTTCGTTCCATAGATTTTTAAAAAGTAAAAAGCGTTGTGGCAAAAGATTTTTCATATCGGTCACCGTATTCAAAATGACCGCCAAGACATGGTACCTGTATCAGATATAACGTCCAGTACCACTAGACTCCTAATATGAAAATAGTTGGAGATAAATGAACAGAATAAAACTCGTATAGGAAAAGCACAGAGGGTATTTATCATTTCACGGCTGGAGTATAATGCAACGGAGAAAGAGATTATTAAAGTGTAATTGACATGATGAAAAGGAGGAAATGATAGAAAATTATCTTTCCGATCTCTGTCCGTAAGTAGGTGAAGCGGGAATGAATGGTAAAATCTCAAATGAGAACCTCACTTTTATTTGCAATAGATATGGTTTGTCTGAAACACTTATGTGTACAAATGACTGGTACTATAATGAATAAAAATAAAGTGAAATAAGGTGAATAAAATTAAGATAAAATTCAAGTTTAACAACATTTTGCCCACCCCTGATAATTTAACACAATGCGTGCAACGATTTTTGGGACATATCTGCATCAGTATGTACCATTTCGTTACAAATGATCACAACTGAAATTACCGTTGAAAGTTATTCGGAATGTAACTGTGGACATTTTAGTGAAACTCATATTCTATCACATGCAAGAAGACATAGAAGGAAAAGAAGCGAACCAATATCATGCAGACGACTGTTGAACAAAACCAAAGTTTGTAAACATTGTTCTTAAATTGCATTGTTCGACAAATTTGTTTCGCATTTCAGTTTATTCATTTTTGCATCAAACCATTGCCTGCAATCAAAATGGAAGATACCATTTAACAAGAATTTTACCTACTTTATCCCATTACAGAGACATTTATCTCTTATAAAAACACATTTCAAATAACTTTGTTTCGTAGATACAATTTGCAAAAACTAAGGCTCTCATCTGCAATTTCACCGATCCTTCCCGCTTCACTCACTTACGGAGTGAGGTTAGGATAAATTTCTAAAAGTTAGATTTCTTCTAATCATCTTTTCGACTGTTGCAACATTCCCGAGAGATAGAATGATAAATACCTCTGTGATTTCCTATTCGGATATTTGTTCTGGTGTTTTCATATTAGTGATACTGGACGTTTTATCTGATGCAGGTACCATGTCTTGGTGGTCATTTTGAAAATATTGAACAATCTTTTGCAACAGCACTCTTTAGTTTCTAAAGATATATCGAACGAGATATCACTCACCCCATGTTTCCATTTACAATTTTGAAGTTGCGCCCTGGGACCCCATGAAGGATAGCCCTGGAAGCCTCCGCGACAATATCAATAGATGTGCCACATGACATTTTCTATTTGAGTTTTTGTTCGGTTCATTTATGTTCAACCGTTTTCATATTAGTGGTACTGCACGTTTTACTGTATCTGATAGAGGCAACATATCTTGGCGGCCATTTTGAATACAATGCCCGATATGAAAGATCTTTTGCCACAACGCTTTTTGGTTTTTAAAGATCTATCGAATGAGGTACCACTCACCCCTTGCTTCCATTTAAAATTAAAGTTGGGCCCCGGGAACCTATGCAGGGCAGCCCTGGGGGGCCGCGACCATATATATATATATATATATATATATATATATATATATATATATATATATATATATATATATATATGAGAGAGAGAGAGAGAGAGAGAGAGAGAGAGAGAGTGAATTCTATTTGCATCAGCAGTAGATTTTGTTTCGGGAGAGACTTGAGGAACGAGGAAGAAACATTTGCGTTGTACGTGCAATGCAAAAAATGATCACAAATTTATTTCGGGAGGGGTTTGAGCCCGATAACCACCCCCTAAATACGCCACTGTACATCAGTCATCCGTTCTCATATTATCTAACATAGCAACGAAAGAAATTTTGAGTGAAGGCAATTTTAGTATCTATCAATATCAATATTCGAGACGAGACCGAGACTTTCGAGACTGACCTAAGTCTCGTCTCGGTCTCGTCTCGATTTATAGAGGCCTGTCTCGGTCTCGGTCTCGTCTCGGTATTTAAAAGTCCGTCTCGGTCTCGGTCTCGTCTCGGTATATAAAAGTCCGTCTCGGTCTCGTCTCGATAATTCGAGACGAGACCGAGACGAGACCGAGACTAGTCTCGGTCTCGGTACCATCCCTACCGAGCTTTAATTGTTGCAGGTCTTGAGTATCACAAAATACGTATTTTGTCTAACACAGGGGTGCCCACAAGGGGGGGCTATGACGTAAACTGCGTCATTGAAATATTTGGGGGGGTTAAAATCTATATAAATATGTTTGATGAGGGGGGTAAAATTAATCGAAAAGAATATTTTTTCATGGAAAAACACCTACGGATAGACAATTGGGGGGGGCGTCATAGACATAAGGGGGGGGCACCACTGTCTAACAACAGAGCATTGAGCGGCGGTGGGTGTTACTTCTAGTTCTCTTCTAGTGACTATTTGTAAGGAATGGTTAGAAAAATAAACGTGTTGTTTTATGATTAGAAGATAAGCTTGCAGCTATTAAACGATTAGATCGTGGTCAAACTATCAAAAAGGTGGCAACTGATTAGTAAAGATACTGGTGAAAAGTACTAATTTCTTATATAGGTACTCTGCTGTATATTAAAAAATATAATAACTACAGTAATAATGAAGAGAAATAATCAATAAACAATCATAATAAATACTGTATATTTTTTTTATGAATATATCCGTGTTAATCGAGTTTTTGCTTATCCGAGTTATATCCGGTCCACATTAGCTCGGATAATCGGGACTCAACTGTATTTCTATCCTACACTTAAAACAGTACAAGTAAGTGACTCACCATAGCTCAGACGATGCTGCGATATGAACGTTATTATGCAAAAGTGGGCACGGTGGCTCAGTGGTAAAGCTCTTGTGCGTGGGGATCGTGCTTCGATCCCCGGATAAGTAAGATTGTGGTGGACGTCATGACTGTGGGTTTTCTCAGGGTACTCACGTTTCCTCCTACTTTCTCATTCCACTAATTCTTCCATCATCATTCACTTGCTCATCCCTTAGCCTAAAGGGACGTTCATTTCATTTTCATTATGTAAAAATTCATTATCTCGTGAAAGCAAGAGAAAAGGAAAGGTTTTGGAAATATGTACTAAGGGAGATAAAGGAAGGGTCAATTTGTTTCGAACAATAGCGTATCTCAGGAGATTTTAAAGTTAGAGGGATAAAACTTGATACATAGACTATGTTAAAAATAACAAAATACCTGTTTCAGCATTTTCGAAACTTCAGCTCTGAGGGAAAAAGGGGAACATCTCTAAAATGTTCAAATTTCTCTTCGTTCAACCAGAAAGTACCAAATGTGGGGATTTTCGTAACTAAGTTAACTCTTTTAAATTTTGGCATTTTAAAGGTAAATTATAGACTTTCAGTCAAACGGCTACAGTATCAATCATGGTTTTTACCTCGTTCTCTTCAGAATAGAACAGCCTTTTTTAAAAACTGTATCATTCATATTTCCCTATCATATCCCTGAGGGGGGAAATTTTGAGGTCAAAATAGGGGTTTATGGTAAAAAAAAAATCCTTTCTGTCCAAGATTGAACCCCCTCTGGATCCCCTGTGTTAACGCAGATCTCAAAATCAAATGAAAAGTACTAAGGCAAGTACGAAATGTCTGTATCGGAAAAGTATCAAGGAAAAATATCAACGGAAAAGTACGAAATGTCTGTACAAAATTTAAAACTTCTATCTTGAATGGTAAGGGCGGGAAAAATATTGATTAATGAGCTAAGATAACCCCCACAATGCCCCAAATGACCCCAAAAGACCCGAATGTAATATAAAGATTTCCTGAGACATCCCTATTTATCCTAGGATCATGTTTCGTACTTCATTGTCTTCAGAATAGAACAGCCTTTGAAACGGTACCATTCGCATGTCTCGATTATGTATCACAGGCAGGGAAATTGCTAAAAAATGGATTTTTTTGTTTAAAAAGGCCTTCGTTTTACATTTTTGCCCCTCTGGACCGCCTAACAAATCTGAAAAGTACTAAGGGTTCCACTAAATATGTGAGTGAAATTTCAGTTTTCTAGGTGCAAAAGTTGCCCTCCAAAAATAATAATAATAAAAAAAGACCTAACCAAATATTCGTTTTTTTAAAAATTATGACGTCATCACACTCTTTGTCTCGACGTGGAAATTCTTGAAACAATGCTTAATGTTTAACCCTTTATTTGGCAGGTTGCTCTCAAGCAACATCGCATTCTATTGCGTTATCCGCACGAATTAACTTCAGTGATCATTTAATTGGCATTATTGCTTTCATACGACGTTTATATATATGGTTTGCGGACCGCTTCTTTAGATACTTCTAATCTTTGTCAACAGGGAACAGTCAAATTTAGTATTGTAGAAGCTTTATCTCGTACGTTCAGCGAAAATTCTTTATTATTATTATTATTATTATTATTATTATTATTATTATTATTATTATTTGTGGTTTCTTGCTCTGGAGGAAAATATTAATGCTGTTTAGTAGCTCCACATAAAACCTATTTTATGGCAATGTTGCTTTGAAATAAACACCCTGTATTTTGTATACCAAAGTACAAGAATACTTTAAAAATTACGAAATTATGATCAGAAAGACATGATTCAACCATAAAAGCAAACTAAACATTTTAATGGTAGCGCTATCAATGCTTGCCAATTAAAGGCCTAACAATGCCTGAACGCTTGAGGAAACGAAAATACCTACGTAAAAAGCTTTATTAGTACTTTTTATATCGAATAATGAAGACGCTATCCTATCGTGGAAAAATACACGGTAAAAGTTAAAATTCTTAAAGATTTTGAATTCAAAATAGTGAATTATAGTTCAAAAATAAGGAAACAATATTTTACGGTTATGAAAATTCCGCTCCTAGGGGGAAAATGAAGGGTTAATTTGTATAATATCAACATTTTTCTTTCTTCATTGGAAAAGTGAAGTTTCACTTAATTTGAAGATGTAAAAATGGGTATAGAAACTCTTAAAGAAAAACATCTGAATACATATTTCAGTTTGCGAAAAATCCGCATGGAAAAGATTAGCAATTTCAATAATATTAGGGTTTCCTAATACTTATTCAGGAAATTCTTAATATATGGATTAGCCTAAGTTTGAGTTGTGAATTTCGTTATATAAACTCTTAATTAAAAATAGGAAACATGATTTCATCGATTTGGATATGTTCCTAAAAGGATAAAGCGGAATAAAGGAGAATAACTTTTTCTATTACATAAAAATGTAGAAGTGACTGTCTCACATATATCCAGGCCATACTACAGGGTTCCTACTGATCTGAAGAAATCTGTTTCCTGACTTCTCCCTGACTTTCTCTGAACTTTGACAGGAAATTCCCTCACTTTCATGATAGGTGTCGCTTGACGTTGACATATAAATATGGAATAAATAACGGTGGATATTTATATATTAGAACATTTATTCTATAGAGACAAATTATAATCAATTGCTGATACGTACATTCCACTTACCTCAAAATAAAAGTCTGAGCAATGTCTCATAATGTTGTCAGTAATATCTACCCACAAACGTCTGATAATCAATTGCTCTGAAGATACGATACTTCTTATACATTCATTTATAACATTTCACTGACTTTCCTTGATTTCCAATCTTTTTCCCTGAACTTCCCTGACAAGCACCATTTTCTCTGAGTTTTCCCTGAACTTCTCTGACCCGCACCATTTTCTCTGAGCTTTCCCTGAACTTCCCTGACCGCACCATTTGCTCTGAGTTCTCCCTGACTTCCCTGACTCGCACCATTTTCTCTGAGTTCTCCCTGACTTCCTTGACAAGCACCATTTTCTCTGAGTTTTCCCTGAACTACTCTGACAAGCACCATTTTCTCTGAGTTTTCCCTGAACTTCCCTGACCCGTACCACTTGCTCTAAGTTTTCCCTGAACTTCCCTGACAAGCACCATTTTCTCTGAGTTTTCCCTGAACTACCCTGACAAGCACCATTTTCTCTGAGTTTTCCCTGAACTTCCCTGACAAGCACCATTTTCTCTGAGTTTTCCCTGAACTTCCCTGACCGCACCATTTGCTGTAAGTTTTCCCTAAACTTCCCTGACAAGCACCATTTTCTCTGAGTTTTCCCTGAACTACCCTGACAAGCACCATTTTCTCTGAGTTTTCCCTGAACTTCCCTGACCTGCACCATTTGCTCTAAGTTTTCCCTGAACTTCCCTGACCCGCACCATTTTCTCTGAGCTTTTCCTGAACTTCCCTGACCGCACCATTTGCTCTGAGTTCTCCCTGACTTCCCTGACTCGCACCATTTTCTCTGAATTCTCCCTGACTTCCCTGACCCGCACCATTTTCTCTGAGTTCTCCCTGACTTCCCTGATTTGCCTGACCAGTAGGAACTCTGTGCTAATATATTTAGAAACTTGCAATTTAGACACAAAACTACTTTTGTTACGAGAATAAATAAGAAAGGGTTTTTGAAGTACATATGCTAAAGGAGATAAGGGAATTGAAATATAACCCACATTCATACCTGAAATATTTAGGAGATGAAACTCGGCACATAAACCTCCTTATTAAAAAATAGCAGATATATTAGGACTGGAAATCCATATTAAGAAACCATTTTATGCTATTTCTTACTATTTTTGCTTTTGTACTTACGAAGAAACGAACGGGAACAGACAGAAGTATAGATTATGTTTGTTCTATAATGTTTTAGATGCATAAACATATCTGTTGGAAGATCAAAAGGTATATAATATCTTACCACATATTAACATATAACTTTTAATAAAGGATTATACTTGCCTTGCTGAATCGCAGGTCCTAGTTTTAGAGGTGCCTGGTTCCCTAAATTTGGATAGATTAATTTTGGTTGTTAAAATGATTTCAAACATTAAAATTCATAATTCTATTTGTAGTTATGCTTTTAAAAAATGTACAACTAACTGTATATATTTCAAATTTTGAAATACATGTTTACATTCAGTGAAAGAAATTCTGAAGTAATGCGGTTTTAAAGTATTATTGTTATCTGAGTATATACTTCTTCTAGGTTACAATGTACTCATTAGCAGGGCCGTAACTTGTGGAGGGGCAGGTGGTGCAACTGCCCCCACAGAGAAGCTCCCAGTCGTTCGTGGGGGGCCCACTTTAAGACAAAATTTTCTTACTCCACATACGATACAAACATGAAATTATAAATGAAGCATCAAACAGATTCACGACATTACATAAAAAAGCAATACAAAAGATAAATAAAACAAAAGGGCCTATTTCAGTAAAAAATATCTCCTATTAGGGGCCCTAGAAATAATATTTATTCGTATGACTTTGATATTTGTCAATATTGTCCCCTTAATTATTTTTTTATGTATGGAACGTGCCTAGGGACGAGGGGAGGACCCACAGGCTCGGGAGTCCCATAAAGAGTAAAAGAAAGATGGAAAAAAGGGGCCTATTTTCGAATTTAGCGGCAGGGCCCGAAACAACTTTACATAGGGGGCCCGAATATTAATTCTTGCCCCTTCAGAAAAAAAATCTGTCACAGAGCTGCTTATTAGCTAGGTGGCAAAGAAATATCTGCCTCAAATACTTTATTTGAAAAGGCCAAACAAACAAAAATCAATTTGAGTTAATCAAAATATTCTCCGTTTGCAACCACAGACTTTTAGCATGTTCAACCAACGTTTGGATTCTGTGGCGAAGAAAATCTTGAGTCTGTGATGCACAGAAGTCTTCAACCGCATGTTCCACGATCCAATCATGAGGAAAGATCTTCTAACCTCACGAACTGATCAAAAGTGTTTCTTTCAGGTGGGCGTCCGAGAGATACTGACCCCTAGACCTTTTGATTTTCCTTCGGTTTAGAAGATGAAAATTGTTTGGTATATTTCTTCAATATACCAATACGGAAATATCTGACAGAGACGCAATACATTCAATTTTCTTATTTTGTTTTTTTTTCTTAAAACTTTGATCATATTTAGCTGATAAAGAAATCAGATATGAGAAATCTTTCTTAACTTTCATGAGATAAAGTTACAACTATATATCAAATCCATCAAATTCTTGGCGAAAAGTGGGAATGATAATGTGTCAACATTAAGATATATTCTAAATTCAACTCTAGGTTACAATGGACTAAAAAGCACATGTGTGAAAATATTAACTATGCCTGTGTCAGCAACTATTGCTTGCATGGTCTTTAAGAACAATTAATAGAATGAGAAACTAACTCGAAATATCATCATTGGACCACTGCATGAATATATCTATTGGAAACGAACATATTGCAAGTGAAGAATGTTTAATTCAGGTTCTTGAATGGTGTACATCCAAAAGACAAAAGGAGGACCAGTTTAGTTTAAATAAGAAGTATCCTTTCCAGAAATATTGCAGCATGACTTCTTAATTATTATAAGTAAAATAAAGAATATTTTTGCTACATTTAATTCTTTGGTATACAAATTCTCTGGTATTAAATTTAATAGATTAGATATTTGAAATGAAACGTGCATAACCAAATAGCTTCTGTATGCAATAAATTGCAATTAATTGTATGACATATCTCAAATTTGAATTAATATCAAGACGGCTACTTTCATAAACTTTAGATATTAGGCCTATTTCAAGCTAAAATTTCTTTATCTGCTATTCATTTAAAGAAATCTCGACCGATTTCTTTTTATAGAAATTCAATTAAAATCGTGGTAATCGTGGTAAATATATTATCTACTTGCAAGAAAAGTACTTGGGCTCGAACGGATGAACACGCACAAAAAGGAAAGCATGAGCACCCCGGAAGCAAATAGTGATGTCCGTTTTTCTGCAAGATCGTGTAAACGTCCGTAAGAGCAGGGCAAAGTAGAGCACATACCATAAGTACGGGCGTCATAAAGCCAGACCCCGATCCATCTTTAAGGGTGGATTGAAAAATCGGCGCACACGTATCTCATTATTTTTAGGGGTATACATTTTGAATGAAAAAAGTTGTGTCTCAGGGTCGCCAGGAGGATCCCACATAGGGTCAAACTAAAATTTTCTAATGGTAAGGGGGTCAAGTAGTAGATCGTTGAAAAGGTATTGCGAAAAGAAACAAGTTGCAACAAGTCGCGAGTCCGTATGCCTATACTATGCAAAATGGTGGTCAGAGACTCTTCCATGACAACTGTGTTGATATTTTGACTACCTACCATTTTGTACAGGGTAAGCGTAAAGACTCGGGACTTGCTACATCTTGTTTCTTTTCACAATACTTTTCCAACGATTTACTGCTTGGCCCCTTACCATTTGAAAATTTTGGTTGGACCCTGCCTGGGACCCTCCAAGAGACACTGGGACACAACTTTTTCATTCGAAATGTATGGCCCCTAAGAATAATGAGATACGTGTGTGCCGATTTTTCAATCCACCTGTAAAAATGGCTCGGGGCCTGACTTTATAACGCCCCGTAGTTATGGCATTTGCTCTACTTTGCCCTGCTCTTACGGACGTTTACACGATCTTGCAGAAAAACGGACATCACTGTTTTGTTTCCGGGGTGTTCAGATTACACATACTTTACTTTTTGTGCGTATTCGTCCGTTCGAGCCCAAGTACTTTCCTTGCTAGGTGTTTCCGAACCAGAGCAAGATTTATTATCTACTACTCACAAATATATTTAGTAGGCCTAACTATTTGTACACGTAACACATGTTTTTCGTTTTTTTTTCTAAGAAACAAGAAGAACCAAAGGTGTGAAAATATAGTATCTTTTTTATCTGGTGTTGTTTTATAGATTGCACATAGAAAGAACTCCTTTGACAAGTGTATTATTTTAAAACACTAGGAGCAGTGTAGTATTTATGGCTTTGTTTCTGAGATGTTAGCTAAATCCAAAATTTTAATACACCTGTTATATATATATATTATAACTAACTAACTAACTCTATGGCCTATGGAACCCAGAGGTTCAATGCCGCGTTCACAAAAGCTCTCCACTGACTTCTATCCTTAGCTAACTGCATCCAGTTTCTACTTTGTATTCCTATCTCTGCGAGATCCATCTTAATATTGTCCTCCTATCTGGGCATAGGTCTTCCTAATGGTCGTTTTCCGATTGGTCTTCCAGTCAAGACTGAAAGCGTTTCTACTTTCTTCCATTCTAGCTACATGACCCGCCCACCTAAGCCTCCTAGACTTGACGACCATATCAATGTTGGGTAAACCGTATAAATTATGTACAGTAGTTCCTCGTTATGAAGTTTCCGCCATTCCCCATTCCCGTTCCTCTTGGGCCCGAATATTCGTCTCAGGATCTTGTTCTCAAATACTTTCAGTCTATGCTCTTCCCTCAGAGTAAGTGACCATGTTTCGCAGCCATACAGAGCAACAGGCATGATTATAGTTTTGTACATTTTAAGATTCAAATTCCTCGACAGAATTCGCGACGACAAAAGATTTTGGACCGAATAGTAACACGAATTCCCTGCTTTTAGTCGACATTTAATTTCTTCGTAAATATGATTTCCCTCTGTTAATGTTGATCCTAGATATTTGAAACTATCCACTTTATCAAAAGTATTATTTAATATTTTAACGCATCTATAATTTGCTGTATTACGTACTTCCATGTATTTAGTTTTCTCTGCATTTACTTCTAACCCCATGTCCCTGCAAGCGTTTAATAAGATCTCTGCATTTCTTTCTATTGTTCTCCTATCATTCCCTATTAACTTTACATCATCAGCATATGCCATAACCTGGTGAATACCGTTCAACTCTAGGCCCTGGTTGCTATCTTTGATTTTCCTTATAGCGTATTCCAGAACGAAGTTAAATAATAATGGCGACAACGCATCTCCTTGTTTCAGGCCATTTTCGACGTGAAAGCTCGTGGACAAAAATTTTCCTACCCGTACTTTACTTTGGGATTCATTCAAACATATCCTAATTAATCTAATTAGCTTTCTCGGTATTCCAAGTTCTGTGAGAACGTTGTATAATGTTTCTCTCCTAACCGAGTCGAACGTCTTTCTAAAATCAATAAATAGTTGATGTACCGGGGTATTGTATTCCCACTTTTTTCTAGTATTTGGCGAATGGTAAATATTTGGTCGATAGTTGATCGATTTCGTCTAAATCCGCACTGATAATCTCCAATAATTTCATCTGCGTATGGGGTCAGTCTTGCTAATAGAATATTTGAAAGGATTTTATAGGATGTTGACAGAAGAGAAATGCCTCGATAATTATTACAGTCAGTTTTGTCGCCTTTCTTGTGAATTGGAACAATGATTGATTCTTTCCACTCTTGTGGCAATTCTTTCTTGTTCTAGATAACGAGAATGAGTTTGTGATATATATATATATATATATATATATATATATATATAAATTATTATTATTATTATTATTATATATAGATATTAAAGTTTAGTTTAAAATTTTTGTGGTAGGGGTTCTTAAGCCTTATACCTTGTAGACTTCTGTAAGTACGCTTCAGACTAATTTCGATCATTCCTTCATGCATACGATGTAGCCCTTCCCTCCCCAGAAAGAATTATCTCAAAGAAATGGTAGTGATCAAGATGGCGGAAGAGGTAGTGGAAGATACAGACTTCAACAGACTGTAGTGATGAGAAGGGTTTCCTACCATAGCTCAATGACAGAGTTTCCATCGCCGTTTGAGTGATAAGTACTTATGAATTGCTGTCCAGCATGAAGGCATCATGTCTGTTGACCTGATGGATGCTAACGAACAAGTTGTGGCTGTTTTATATAGTTAAGGACTATAATGATCCACATTGATTATTTTTCTTCATTTATTTATTTATTCCCACCTATACAGGGTTTAACTTCCAATTACAATAGGTTTTCATACAGTATAGCGTATAGATGATTATACAACGAGAAAGCAGAAATACATAAATACGAACGGAGCAAAGTTACAATAAGAAGAACAAAAATAAAACAAAGTTACCAAACCTAAACTTTACAAAATTACATACCTTGTTTGAAACTACCTAGATTAAAATAGGATTGCATAATTCAAAACAGTAATATATACGAGAGAGAGGGAGAGATACATAGGCGCGGATCCAAGGGGAAAGCTAAAGGGACTTTATCCAATGTAAAGAAAGTAGGATTGAGGCCCATTTTATCCAGTGTATAGCATTAACGCTTAGGTATACACTCAATAAATGGGCTTTAATCCTACTTTCTTTACATTGGTTAAAGCGGCAAACTGTGGTTTAGCCCCCTCCCTTGATCATATTCTGGTTCCACGGATATATATATATATATATATATATATATATATATATATATATATATATATATATATATATATATATATATAGTGGCCCAAAAGTATGCACCCCTGCATGGATCAAGTATAACATTCTAGTTTAAGATTTATTTGCTTCGGTTCTTGCGAGCTTAAGGTATAAGTAAAAAGGGACATTAAGAACAAATAATAAAGAAACTAAGTCTACCTGATGGGTAACAATAAGAAGCTATATGAAAGGCAATGAGCTGATCAGATCAGTACGGTACTATTGATCAGTACTTACTTTTGAGCCAGTCAAATAGACAGATAGATAGATAGATAGACATATATATATATATATATATATATATAGATAGATAGATAGATAGATAGATAGATATATAGATATATAGATATATATATATATATAGATATAGATATATAGATATATAGATATATAGATATATATATATATAGATATATAGATATATATATATATATATATATATATATATATATATATATATATATATATATATATAGATAGATATAGATATAGATGCAGAACTCGCTTGGTCCAACCAAAGGTCTTTTATTTGTCGTTACAACTAACACTCTACGCATTTCTAATATAATTTCTAATATAATTCTTACCTGTCCTCCATCTTAAATATTCCGTTGTAATTATAGACTTTATACTTCCAAAGTATGTAAACTTCTATACTATAAACTTCCAAAGTATGTACAAAATTTTCACCATTTAAATGTTTTACATTTCCCAGTTCTATATTGTGTTTGCGTCGTAGTTTATTTTTTTCTAGAACGCTAGCAATATACACATGTATTGTCTAATACAACATGTTTTTATTTTAAAAATCAACCTAATTAACCTATATTTATAAATAGAATGTAATTAAATGGTTTCTGCTTCAACTTGTATCTAACTTTACCTGTGTCAGTAGAAGCTATTGGTATTGGTGGCAAAGGAACTGAAATAATATAAGATTTAATCATTTAATTAATTATTATGTTACATAAAGAATTAATTATTACAGTTGTTCATTTAAAATGACAAGTCTTAATAACCATATACATTTACATTTACTTATGAACACATATATGCAAATACAAATTGTTATGAAATTGTTGGAAGTATTTAAAGAAAATGCAACTTAATTGATTAATATACCGTTAGCCCGCAAAGCACGTCTGATTCATCGTGGCATTGAGGCATTATTACATTAATAGTTTCAGAAAAATATTAACCATTCCTCGTAGTGTAGAGTACTCAATTTCGTTGGCGAGTATGGAACAAAATTCATGTTGTGGAGTCTGAACTCCAGAACTGACAACGGGTGTTTAAAAACATACAGGTCTGGGGGTTGGAAGTGCCAGAAAGGTACTTTATTTGATCCTGATTTTCATGTTTGGTTCATTTGGAATTTAGCGTCCCTTTTAGTACCAAGGCTATCTGAGATGTGGACTTACAGCTTAACGTGGAATCCTATCACATGAGCTGCCGCTCTGACTCAAACCCGGGTCTCCCAAGCAGAAAGTGTGTACACCAGGCCGGTAGCCAGCCCAAAAATGTAGGGGGCTGGTGGGGCCAGGTAATGAAGGCCGATCCAACCATATTATAGTTCATTACCATATTATAGTTCATTTGGAAGCCTACGGTGACAATTTTAGGGGGATAGTAAAGATTTAGGGTAGGACGGTCCCCCCAGACACCTCTGGATACGAGCCTGCTGTACACTAACCATAAACTACAAGAGAAATCCCTAATATTCATGAAACCGTACCTCAACGGCTCCCATAATGTAAATTAACGTACTCTCGTCTTAAAAACTTTTGGTATTGGCGTGTAATATATGGACTATAGGGTCCACTTGATCACATAAATTTTTCACATAATCACTGGATTCATACACTACATTGTAGATTTATGTGCAGTCACCGACAAAAGTTTTTCCCTTTCATGAAATTATTTTCGTAAATAACTTCAGAATGAAATGACAATTTGAGTACAGTTTTCAGTAGATTAAAAAAAATGTAATTTTCTGTAAATTCCAGCCATACCACTGTTGTACTTCCCAGCTATACCAGCATTATTTCCAAAATAAATTTTACCAAATGGAAAAAGCTTTTGTCTCTGTCTATACAGCACTTTATAATGTGCACAAAATAAGTGTATGTTATAATCAGAAGGGAATGTAATTCCTTATAGTTCTTAGAAATGTTAAAGCTTACGAACGAAATAGTCTGGGAACAAGAGCGCCGATCCTGGAAGGGGGCAGGGGGGCCGGGACCCCCAAAGCTCATGTGGGCCACCTATTGTATTTATGAATATACAATATTTGGCATAATTTGAGTGCAATTTGTCTTAAAATCTTCATATATATACCTTCTGCATCTGAATGGGTCCCCCCAAATTTACAGAGAAATCGGCGCCCTTGTCTGGGAAGTCAATTATCCAATCAAGTAACATCTTAGGAAGCAACATGTCCAAATCATCTCTTCCAGTTCTTGGTGATTTTTGTTCATAAAAGATATAATATATCTAATAATTGGAAGAAGTATAAAGACCTAGAAATATACTATACCTAATATATTAAAAGAGTCCAAGAATAAGGTTAAAAGATTAAATGTTGGAAACGTTTCATTATCAAAAGTCAATCTGACAAAAAGACACATATCAATCCATGATCCCAGACATAGTATAGTTTTTGTAGTGGCGATGATTTTAGTGATATTTTAAATTTAGTTTCTGTAATTTTAAACACAGTACTAATATTTTTTATGCATAAGTGCTTGGGAGATTTTTTTCTCGTTTGCTGTTGCTGTTTTCGTATATCACGTGTATTGCATACCAAGTATACAATGTAATACTCTTATTTGAAACCTTAATAAGTGAAGTAATGAAGAATTTGTAAAATTTCTTAATTAATAACAGTTGTAGAATAACTTTATAGTTTCTTTCATTGGTGCACCTATGGAGATGAATCTCTATCTTGACGTGAATAGAATATGAACTCGGAAGCTCTTCAACGAACTAGAGAAACTAGCAAATACACTGGGACTTCAAGTAAACACTGAACAAACAAAATACATGCACATAACATCAGATAAAAGTAAGAAAAGAAAGGGAAGCTTTGTAATAGAAAACGAAACATTTGAAGAAGTGGACAGATTTAAATATTTACGAATGACAATAGATAACAAGAATAACATGACAACTACAATCAGAGAAAGCATTATAGCAGGAAACAAGATGTATTATGCTAATGCTTAGATACTCAAAAACAAAAGTATTGGCAAGCAAACCAAGTTGAACATTTACGAAACGACATTTAGACTGATAGTCACCTACAGCGCAGGAAATAAAGACGTTAACGAAAGCAAATAAAGAAAAAACTACGAATATTCGAACGGAAAATAATCAGAATGATTTTCAGGCCAATTAGAGAAAATAACGAGTGGAGAAGCAGAACCAATAAAAATAGAAGACATCTTAAGAAGAGAAGATATTGTACGGTTTATAAAAACACAACAGCTTCGCTGGACTGGACACGTAGAGAGAATGGAAGAAGGACGACTAGCAAAGAGGATATTACATGAAAACATATTTTCCACGAGGAAAAGAGGTAAACGAAAACAAAGGTGGTACGAGACTGTAAACAACGACCTGAGAATATTGAGTCATGAACTGGAAAGAAAAAGCAAAGAACGAAGAAGAATGGAGATGCCTGTGAATAAAAATAAAGCCCACCTGTAGACTTGTAGAGTTGTATAGTAAGGTAAGTAAAAATGAAATAAAAATTTTAGCTGTCTCCGGGTTAAAGCAGATGGGTGATTAATGAAAGTAAATGTTAAGTCCTCTCCTACTGGGAATCGGACCCGGGGCAACGTGCGCCAAAAGGGCTCTGTTATAACGTAATAAACATTTTAAATAGAAATTTGAGTTTATCTTACGGGACCTAAATCCACACTGCAACGTAGTAGATTACAAATTTTGTCAAATAGTAACTTAAATGAAATATGAATTTCAGAAATGACAGACTATAATAATATACTAAGAGAAATATAGTGCACAAATATATTTTCGTGTTTCACTTCTTTTCATTTCGTTTCTGTAAATTCTTTATAAGTATATTGTAATATCGAGCGTGGTTGTGTTTACACAGAACCGACATGTACTTATATCTACAAACGTCTACCATGTGCATCTTACTACGGATTATTATACCTACCGACAACAGTGACACTACTGGTAATGTGATAACTAAGGAACAAGATCACTACCGCCATACCTGTAGCACCTATATAACTCACAGAATTTCGGCGACAAGCTTCAGTCTGCGATTGGTCACCACTTCTCTAGTTTGCATGGAGCTCTAGGAGATACGTAACCCAAAGTTTCTAGTTTACTCGGAACTCTAACCTTCCTCTCTTCCTACTCAGCTTGCTCGGAGCTTTGTTGGGACTCCTAACGTCAGTCAATTAGCTTTCTTCGGAGCTCTGTGACTCTTAACATTCTCTGAGCTTGCATGGAGCATTAGAGACCATAATTCTACTCCACCTAGCTTGCTTCGGAGCTCTGTTACTTTTAACATTCTCTGAGCTTGCATGGAGCATTAGAGACCATAATTCTACTCCACCTAGCTTGCTTCGGAGCTCTGTGACTCTTAACATTCTCTGAGCTTGCATGGAGCATTAGAGACCATAATGCTACTCCACCTAGCTTGCTCCGGAGCTCTGTGACTCTTAACATTCTCTGAGATAACATTTAGCATTAGAGACCATAATTGTACTACACCTAGCTTGCTTCGGAGCTCTGTGACTCTTAACATTCTCTGAGCTTGCATGGAGCATTAGAGACCATAATGCTACTCCACCTAGCTTGCTCCGGAGCTCTGTGACTCTTAACATTCTCTGAGATAACATTTAGCATTAGAGACCATAATTCTACTCCACCTAGCTTGCTTCGGAGCTCTGTGACTCTTAACATTCTCTGAGCTTCCATGGAGCATTAGAGGCCATAATTCTACTCCACCTAGCTTGCTTCGGAGCTCTGTGGATATTCTTCCCTAGGCTACTCTTGCCTCGGGTCATCTCTTTACCCGGTATTACAGAATTTACATTGTAGTAATATTTGTAATATACTATTCATAGTAGATTTTGTAATAAAAGACGGTAGTGGGAAATCAATTGTGAACTCTAATTCGCTCTATCTATTTCTGCACAAGCAAAACTTTACATTATACATTTCTGTCCGTTATCTCTTTTTGTTATGATTTGTTCTTTATCTTTTGTGTGCTCTTAAATTTGCTTCTGATTTTACTTAAATCTTATTCTTACGTTGTTCTTTAGGTCACAAGTATACACTATTCCAATAAAAAAATATCCTTGTTTTGATTACTTCATTTAAGTTACCAAACTCTACCAAAATCTTTTCCCCTCATAACAATATTCTTCGAATCTAAACCTATTATCCACACTCAAGGGTGCCTAGCAGGGGGGGCAAGGTAGGGCGCTCGCCCCTCTTAAGAGGAAATTGTACTTCAGAATATTGAAAACCCAATAGAATTTTTACATTAGTTACAGCAAAATTTGAAACTATATTTGAAACGTCTCTTATGCTTACCCCCCCTTGGAAACCACAGCATGGACGCCCTTGTCCACACTCTGATATTAGTTTTACTTATAAATGAATTTTCTCGCTTTCGAAAGAAAAGTTTCAAATGCATAAGTAAAATATAAATATTATGTACTTAACCGTCTTAAGGTTCTCGTTTGAAGTATCAGTTTCGAATGGTCAAATTCACTTTCTTATCTTGCAGTGGAGCCTAGGAAGTACCTCACCCAGACTATATGACTCTAAATAGATCCAGGGATTTAAGTGTAAAAAAAAAAAAATTATAGCTTCATAATTTAAATACCTACGGCGATTATATTAATTGCATATGCAAACATAGTAAAATTAATAAAAGTCATACAGTATGAGAAGTTTAGATGATATATTATAACAATTACAGAACATTGAAAAGAAAAATAGGTCAAAATGGACCCGAGGACCTTAAGATGGTCAAATATTATGAAACATGATATGTGAACAAACTTATTTTTTGATGTAACTATACAAGCATGAACACAAATAAGCATTAAAGTATCTACAGAATGAAGAAAACTTTTACCTTCCTGTAAAGGAGACCACGGAATTTGCAATGCATCTGTAATTGATAAAATTATGATTTCTATTAAAATAAAATCAATTGAATTTCACATTAACAGTAAGTTACAGTCTTTCGTAATAGTATTTTGAAAAGTATTTCTCACATACACAAGTGAAATAAATTTATCTTTTACTTGAAAGTAATCACAATACCGACTTCATTAAATCTTATCAAATTCCAGTATGCATTCGTTTCAATAATATATTAACATTGTGTCAGTTTTATTTATAATTAGGTTCAGAATCATCTAATGATAGGTTCTAAATTTTTAATTGAGATACAGTATTATAGTGTTACAAATGTCTAGGTATTTGTAACAAACTTCCTTCCTTTAATCATCAATACTCGATATTTTTGATAGTAAAATGAAATTTTAGTACTCTTGAATTATTTATTAAGAAGCGTTATATTTGAACAATTGAGAAACTCAAAAAATTATTTGCATTATATATTTAAAACAAGACAGTGAAACATCATTCCAGGCAGTAAAATGTACATCAAATGCTTTAGGAAAAATCTTTATCAGATAAGAAGGGAAAAGGGCGGGAGGAAAAATAAACAAATAAATTTGGTTGTTCACAGTATTGGGATAAATTATAAATTAAGAGCACAACTACCTTTTTCTTTGTTAATATTTCTCCTTACTCCCTCCTTTTCTTGTCTGATGAAGCCATTAGTGAAAGTATTTAAAAATATTTTATAGCTATTATTGTAATTAATATTTTCATTATTTTGTGGTGACTAATTAAGTTAACAAATCCACTTCAGGAATTCTTTGTTCCTTCTATAAATAAATGTTAATTGTTATTATAGATAAATTTACACATTCGTACAAAAATTTTTAAAAACGTTCTGTGCAGCAAATCCCAGGATGTGGATTCGATGTATTCTGTTACGACGATTGACATGGATTCTGTTTTATAGGCGAAACACATGTGTATCCTCCCTATCCAAAATTAATTAGGTTTTTCACCTATAAAATATTTGCACTGTCAATCATCCTAAGTTTCAAAATTTGGATTTTGTGTAAGAAAATACATCCAAGCTTGCGTGTTCTATAACACTACAGATGCTCTGCTTGTTGACGATAGAAAGCATTGAACAGCCGTGAATGAACAGTCTTACGTAGTTAAAGTTGAAAGGTTAACTCGGAACTACAGTGACGTGTTTCCAACAGAGTACAGCTTGCAATTCAAATAAAATGACTGGAACTGGTCAACAAAAAAGGTGGAGGTGTCGTATGCCTCGCTGATAACGCCAGAGTGGATACATCTTGAACGACCCGTCAGAATTTGCTAGAACTCAGCTGGAACGTTTCAATGCACCATCCAAATCTAGTACTGTCAGACTATAATTTGTTTCGGTCTCTACAGAATTTTTGAATGATGCTAAGTTAGTTTGAAATGAAGGTGGCGAAACCCACATGCGACCTTTTTTTTTTTTCCTTTAAAGGTGATAGGTCATTACTGAAATGGTGTATTATGGTTTCATAATGTTACTTTTAAATAAAAATAAATGCATCACAATGTTACGAGCGGTGACGATATTCAATGAGAAAAAGCAAAAAGGCTACTACTCACCGCAAAAAATATCTAGCAGAATTTTCTTGTACATGCAACATGTTGCACTTTTGGAAGATTCTACTTCCCTCTTCAGCCTGTTGTAGACTCCAAAAAGAATAACAACATCAAGGAAGAATAAAAAATGGTTAAAAGAATAAGGTATGTAGAAAACAAATCTTCTGTCAAACATTAAAACATACAGGAATAGACACTCACTGACATCGTACAGTGCTGCTCACTGTTTTCTGTTCTTGCTTTCCAAATGGTGAAAGTATGTGGTGAAAAGATTACTCCAAATGATATTTATTTCTCCTCTATCCAGGTTAAGCGAGTTTCTTTCTTTTGTGAATATAATATGATCCTTTAATTTTTCGTTCCGTTGCTGTTTATGCTTTTTCAATTAAATATGATTCCACAATAAGTGGTTATAATCTCTAAGATGCGTTACTAGACCGGATAACTTTTGTGGATTCCGAGATTTCGTGGTACGAACGTGTTCAGTTATTCTAGTACAAATGTTCCTTTTTGTTTGACCTATATACACTTTATCACACTGACATTTCACCCGATAGACGCCACTGCTTTGTAAAGGGTCAGTAAAAAAAAAAAGGTTTAAAATTGGTTATGTATTTATCTATAAATTTTGGAGGAACTTCTGAAATTTTGACGTTGTGTCTTTGCAGAATCTTCTTAATTTTTGCTGAAAAATGTGGAACCAAAGGAACACCAATCCATCTGTCAGTAACGGCATCTGTTGTTGGTTGATGGTGGGTGCCGACGATCCCATGTTGTACCTGTTTGTACAATTTTAACAATTAAGATTTTTTGGAAACCATTTTCCTGTCTAATTTGTAATAAATACTGTATTTCCTTGTTGAGATCCTCAGAAAGGTCTGAAAGTAAAAGAGCTCTCCTAAAAAGGTTTTTCCAAACATTTAATTTCTGAAACAATGAATGTGATGATTTAAAGTTGATATATTTTGTACCAGCAGAAGGTTTGCAGTATATCGAAGTAACAAATTTATTGTCATGTCTTTTAATGATAATGTCAAGAAAGTTAAGAGCACCATTTTCTTCAACTTCCTTCGTAAATTTTATTCTAGAGTGAATTTGATTAAACTCATCGAACAGTTTAATTAATTCTTAAGGGTCCTTGTACAAAATCAAAGTATTATCAGCATATCGAAAATATCTTTTTTTTTAAAATCCTTTTTGGAGTCTACAACAGACTGAAGAAGGAAGTAGCATCTTCCGAAAGCGCTACCTGTTGCATGTAGAAGAAAATTGTGCTACATATTTTTTGCGGTGAGTAGTACCCTTTTTGCTTTTTCTCAAAAATAAATGTATTATGAATTTTGACCTCCAAAAGCTTAATATGTTTAGACAATCTGTTACTCCAGCAATACTCGAGTAATGCTAAATTATTAAAAAAAGCATAAAATATAAGACTTTGCAGGATAAATATTTTCATTGTCCTATCACCGAAGTGAAAATCAAGTAGAACAAAATAAACAGATACTATTAACTCTCGTAGAAGAAGACTGTAGGCATGTACGTTGCGAAAACTTAAGACGAAACGTTAGAAATCAAGAACTTAATAGGACATTTACAAATACATTGCAAGTTTTTTTTATGTTAAATTAATGTAAGAAGCGTAAATATGTTTACTCCAGAATTATGTTTCGATCATTAAACTATTAGAAGAACTAATATTAAAAATTCACAGACAATGTGAATTTTGTACAATAAAAATTAATAGTAACTACGTAGAACGTGTCAAAGTAACTACTTGGAGGAAGTAAGAAGTTCAAAACAAAAACCTTTAAGATTTGAACAAGTAGTTGCATTCTATGAAAATCATGTAGTTTTCTTTTGTTCACGTCGTACATTTTCGTTTATGTTCTTTTGTGTATATATTTTTGAACTTTTGCTGTACCACATTTTAAAATGATGTGTTTAGCTTCCAGTTTCCAAACTTTAATTCTTATACTTGTATTATGCATAATCACTGAAGAGTTCTATTGTTATATTATAAAGGTAAAAAACAAAGTTCTGTCGCTTTTTGTGGAGGTCTGTGTTCAAATTACTCTCACACCGTGAGTTGAATACAAATGAAGTTAAAGCCAAGGTCAGTTGTTGATGTGGGTATATCCAACTTACTACCTGATTGTGGCAGTTCAGTTACACCGTGAACTTACGTAAGGACAGAGGGAACATAGGATCTCCACAGAACGTCATAAGAGCTTGTATGCTGTACGAGTTCAAACTGCGATCAAACGCAGCTGCAGCGGGCGGAACATATGTCACACCTTTGGTGAGGGTGTTGTGACTATGCGGACAGTGCAGAGGTGGCTTAAAAAGTTTAACGACGGTGACGAAACACTCGAAGACGCACCACTTGCTGGAAGACCAATCTTTGCCCAAAATGATGGTCTTCAGACATCAACTGAGGCGACAAGTGGCCAGAGATGTGAGGAACTGGGACTACAATTCACTGTGAGTGGAAAAATCATTCGGCAGTACCTCCATCAACTTGAGAAGTACTACAAGTTGGATTGATGGGTCCCACGTGATTTGACTTCGGGCTGGAAAGCAAAGCAAGCAGATACCTGTGTTTCTTTGCTGTCTCATCTGAGGAAGGAGCCATTTCTGGACAGGGTGTTGACATGTGATGAGAAGTGGGTTCTATACGAATCTCCACGGAGCCGTCATCATTGGTTAGCATCCCATGAACCGGTTCCAAAACAGCCGAAACGAGCACTGCTTTAGAAGAAGTTCCTAATGAGTGTGTGGTACACTGCTCACGGCATTGTGTATCGAGAAGTGCTACTAGCTGGTCAGAGCGATTATCACGTGTTCCATTCATTGGACAATCAACTTAGACAACACCAGTTCAAATCCCCAGTAGAGGTGTATACTGCACTTGATACTTTCTTCGCTTCACGGCCCACCAAGTTCTACAGCGATGGAATCCATGGCCTTCCAGAAGTTGACAGAAGGTGGTCGATGCTGATGGAGACTATTTTTGATATTCCCGGTACGTCTTAGGTGACATATCGATGTTCGAAGGTGTTGGCTGAAAAAGCGACAGAACTTTCTTGGTTACCTTTATGTATTTTAAAGAAGTAAAGAAAGACACTGATCAAAAAATGCAAACATCTCATAATGTATAACAATGAAAGGTACTTGTTTAAGTTTTGAATTCTATGATGACGTTCTCTTATCTACGTTTAACATAAATTAGCTCTGATACTACTAAAGGAATTACGTGTTTTAAGATTACTTTGATCTATAGAATTCACAAGAGAGAGGAAATGTAGATAATTCATTGTAACAAATAGGAATGGACGCAGTGGAGATGAAAGCATATTTGATAGGAAACATACGAAATGTTTAGTAAGCGATTGCGCAGATAAAAAAAAAATCTACTTTAAATGTCTTATAAGATAAAGTTGACATAGTTGTAGTAAAAATGAAATGAAATATTTTAGTTTTACGTCCCACGGTTATGCCGGATAGGCTAAAGGAGACGGTGGTTATGAGAAATGAATGAAATGGTGGAATGAAGAAAGTGGGAGGAAACGGGAGAACCCCGAGAAAACCCACGAGCACGGTGTTTGTCCATCACAAAGTCCACACGGCGCGAGCTGGGATCGAACCAGGGACCCCAAGCACCGGAGATGATAGTTGTAGTATAACATGCAAGTTGTAGGATAGTGCTTTGCAACCTAAACATAATGATTGAACTTACATAATGTTTCTTCTTGGAATAAAACGACTTTCTGTATGAAATAAAAGTACTGTCTTTTTATTAGAAACATAGCATAGAAATGCACAAATGTAAGAAATTACTTAAGAAATAAAGATAAGTAGGTAATACAATTTACTTACTTGGATAAGGAGCACAATTTTCATCTCTACACTGGATACGTCCTTTTGGATCACATTCGCAAATTCGGCAACCTTCAACCCATGTTCTACCCGGGATGCAACCATCAGACATGACGTCTGGAAGAGACACAAAGAATTTAAATTCAAAATTAAGTAGATGTTGGCAGCACGTAGTATTTAAAGAGACAATTAGAATCTAAAAATAACATATCTCCATCTCATTCTAACACCGCAACAAATTGTTTACCGTTTGTGATAATGGCATCATTTGAATTATTGACCGTACCCTAATAGGTTTTGACAGTTTTACGACTAACAGGAAAATTAGTCTTAGTTTCTAACTCTGCCAAAGCCTTTTACAGAAAGTAAATAAAGTTAGTTTTCTAATTCCGCCAGACTTTTACAGAAAATAAATAAAATCAATTTTCTAATACCATCAAAGACTTTTACAGAAAGTAAATAAAGTCAATTTTTTTAATTTCACCAAAGACTTTTACAGAAAATGAAGTCAGATTTCTAATTCTGCCAAACACTTTTACAGAAAATAAAGAAAGTCAATTTTCTAATTCCATAAAAGACTTTTACAGAAAATAAATAAAGTTAGTTTAACAAAATAATTTCAAAATACAACAATCCGAGCAGTTTACTGTCATGTTGATAATATTAAGTTATTTAATGTATATACATTCAAAGGATTTAATTTCGTAAGACTCAATATATTATTGAAATTAATCAGTTCTAACAATTCTAATAATAAAAATATGTTTATTTGTTATTTTTCTTAAAAAAAAAGAAACAATCCGAGATCATTGTCTACAACAGTTAAATGATCTAATTTAATGTCCTAAATTTAATGTACTTTTCTTCCTTTTTTTTTTCAAATGAGCAATGATTTGTGTAATTTTAACACGTTGACCGCCACTATATATTGTGACCTTTCTCATCTGTGCGCCACGGGCAACCATCCAGCACTAATACTTTGTTTTTGCCTTTGTTTTAACCCCATAAATTTATAATTTTCGTTCTGTATGGTTTTGCATACTCGCAGCGTGGATATTAAATTTTGACTTCTACGACATATGTATGTAATAGTATACACAAATATAGAGCAAACGTGGAAAAGTGCATTATATATTTGTGTGTATGGAAAACCATACACTAGGCGCTGCATGATGGAGCCATGTATGGAAATCCATACACATAGCAGCCATTAATCATTTAAACGTTTATTAGGTAAGTGTTTAGCGAAATACGCTATGAGCGTATAGCGTCTGAGAATTCCGGAAATTTTACGTTCTTTTACGGGGAAGGAAATAAAAATCACCAGTTAGGAACAGGGTTTTTCGTTCACAAACGAATATTACCAGCAATTAAACGGGTTGAATTTGTTACTGACAGACTTTCTTTTATTACTCTTAAGGGACGATGGTGTGATATTATTGTTTTAAATGTACATGCTCCAACTGAAGATAAGGGTGACGATATAAAAGATAGTTTTTACGAAGAAGTGGAACGGATATTTGACCAACTCCCGCGATACCATATGAAGATTCTATTAGGGGATTTCAATGCGAAGGTAGGACGAGAGGATATTTTCAAACCGATTATAGGGAACGAAAGTTTGCATCAGGAAAGTAATGACAACGGTGTTAGACTCGTGAACTTTGCAACATCCAAAAACCTAATCGTGAAGAATACAAAATTCCCACATCGCGACGTTCATAAATACACTTGGACATCACCGTAGATAGTAGAAGACAATCTAGCATAATTGACGTCCGGTCGTTTAGAGGGGCTGATTGTGACACTGATCACTACCTGGTAGTAGCGATAATACGGGAGAGATTATCGTTGAATAAAGGTAATATTCAATGTCCGAAAACGGAGAGATTTAATATAAAGAAATTAGAAGAGAGCCAGGTAAGAGAGGAATACCAGATTGAAGTTTCGAATAGATTCTCGGTCTTAGAAGACTCGGAGTGCACTAGTGTTGAGGATACTTGGATTGAAATTAGAGATAGCATTAAAAGTTCAGCAATAGAAAAATTGGGACACGCGGAAATACGTAGGAACAAACCATGGTTCGACCAAGAATGCATTAAACTAGCAGAGAAGAGAAAACAGGCAAAATTACGCTGGCTACAAAATCCGAATGAAATAACTACACAAAATTTCGCAGATATCAGGCGGGAAACTTCCAAAACTTTTAGAAGAAAGAAACGGGATTTTTTGAAAGCTAAAATTAAGGAACTTGAAGATAATAGTAAAAATAAAAATATTCGGGACATGTATAAGGGGATCAGCGAATTTAAGAAAGGCTATCAACCTCGTGCTTGTATATTAAAGAAAGCTGACGGAACAGTTCTCACTGATACGGATAGCCTCTTAAATAGATGGAAAGATTTCTTTGACGATTTGCTGAACACGCAGCCAAAAACTAATGTGCGTGGAGAAAAGGAGATACACACCGCAGAACCGTATATTCCAGAACCCAATCGAATAGAAGTGGAAGCCGCTATAAAGAAATTAAAGGAACACAAATCTCCGGGTGTAGATGTAATTCCGACTGAGTTAATTTTAGCTGGAGGCGAAAAATTGTGGAACAAGATACACAAACTCATTCTCCTTATCTGGAACAAGGAAGAATTGCCACAAGAGTGGAAAGAGTCAATCATTGTTCCAATTCACAAGAAAGGCGACAAAACTGACTGTAATAATTATCGAGGCATTTCTCTTCTGTCAACATCCTATAAAATCCTTTCAAATATTCTGTTAGCAAGATTGACCCCATACGCAGATGAAATTATTGGAGATTATCGGTGCGGATTTAGACGAAATCGATCAACTATCGACCAAATATTTACCATTCGCCAAATACTCGAAAAGAAGTGGGAATACAATACCCCGGTACATCAACTATTTATTGATTTTAGAAAGGCTTACGACTCGGTTAGGAGAGAAACATTATACAACGTTCTTACAGAACTTGGAATACCGAGAAAGCTAATTAGATTAATTAAGATATGTTTAAGTGAATCCCAAAGTAAAGTCCGGGTAGGAAAATTTTTGTCCACGGGCTTCCACGTCGAAAATGGCCTGAAACTAGGAGATGCGTTGTCGCCATCATTATTTAACTTTGTGCTGGAGAACGCCATAAGGAAAATCAAAGATAGCAACCAGGGCCTAGAGTTGAACGGCATTCACCAGGTTATTGCATATGCTGATGATGTAAATTTAATAGGGGATGATAGGAGAACAATAGAAATAAATGCAGAGATCTTATTAAACGCTTGCAGGGACATGGGTTTAGAAGTAAATGCAGAGAAAACTAAATACATGGAAGTGCGTCGGGATCGTAATACGGCAAATTGTGGAGGCGTTAAAATATTAAATAATGCTTTTGATAAAGTGGATACTTTCAAATATTTAGGATCAATATTAACAGACGAAAATCATATTCACGAAGAAATTAAATGTCGACTAAAAGCAGGGAATTCGTGTTACTACTCGGTTCAAAATCTCTTGTCGTCGCGAATTCTGTCGAGGAATTTGAAGCTTAAAATATATAAAACGATAATCATGCCTGTTGTTCTGTATGGTTGCGAAACATGGTCGCTTACTCTGAGGCAAGAACATAGACTGAAAGTATTTGAGAACAGGATCCTGAGAAGAATATTCGGACCCAAGAGGAACGAGAATGGGGAATGGCGGAAGCTTCATAACGAGGAACTACATAGTTTATACGGTTTACCCAACATTGTTAGGGTCGTGAAGTCTAGGAGGCTTAGGTGGGCAGGTCATGTAGCTAGAATGGAAGAAAGTAGAAACGCTTTCAAAGTCTTGAATGGTAGACCCATAGGAAAACGACCATTAGGAAGACCTAGGCGCAGATGGGAGGATAATATTAAGATGGATCTCGCAGAGATAGGAATACAAAGTAGAAACTGGATGCAATTAACTAAGGATAGAAGTCAGTGGAGAGCTTTTGTGAACGCGGCACTGAACCTCCGGGTTCCATAGGCCATAGAGTTAGTTAGTTAGTTAGTTAGTTTAGCGAAATATTTTCTCAATTAAACGTTTTCATTTCAGAAACCTTTAAGACGTACGAAGTACGTTTAAATATTTATTATTATTATTATTATTATTATTATTATTATTATTATTATTATTATTATTATTATTATTATTATTATTATTATTATTAAGTATTCTGTCTTTTAGCAGTTCCTGAGACTAATGATGGTTTTTATTCTTAATTTTCAGTTTGAGCCTGGAAATGTTTCTTGCATGTTTCTCGATTTTCAGCTTCTATTAACTCCCAATATTTTCTTCTATTTTTCAAGTCATCGATCAGTTGCGTTCTTCTTCTCCCTATTCCTCGCTTTCCTTCCATCTTTCTTTCTATGTCAGTATGAAGAAGACAACTTCTTGGCAAGATGTGTCCAATCCAATAGGCCTTTCTACGAAAGATGGTGGCTAGAAGCGTCCACTTCTATCCGTTTTAACCCAGTTCATTTATTATTTTATTTATTATTAATTTTATCAATATTTCATCAAATATTGATAAATAAATATTACAAAATTTGGAGACCACAATATGCATCCATAGCTTAATTATGTTATCGCTGGATCGAAACACTGGATAGTACGTCTGTATTGTAATACGCGTATTTTGCAGAATATTTTTATCTTGGTGTTATGAATAAATAACGTTTCTCTACAAATTTACACTTTCGATCCGACCGTCCTACGGATGCGCTAGAATATTCTCTTATGTCCGTCTGTCTTCAGAAAAGGGAGTCGCATGTAAAAAAAGTGAAAGAAGATCATATTTTGTGAAAATAGAAGAGGAATTTTGAAACAATTTTCTAAATAAGTCTAAATTTTTAAAGAGTCTATAAGTTCTGGACAGACTAGTCTATTTAAAGGTGTTAATCATGTTATCTTGCACTAGACTTGTTGCACATGTTTGTTATTGTTGTAAAATTTTGTACAAAATTTATTTTTTGTTTTATTATTATTATCAGTAAACAATGCGACTCTATACCTAGGTAAATTAATTATGTTATTATTATTATTATTATTATTATTATTATTATTATTATTATTATTATTATTATTATGATTATTATTATTATTATTATTATTATTATTAAATATTCTGCCTATTGGCAGGTTCTGGGACTATTGAGGTTTCATTTTTTCCTAATTTTAAGTTTGGACCTGGAAATGTTTCTTCCATGTTTCTCGATTTTCAGCTTCCTCTTTTAACTCCCAATATTTTCTTCTATTTCTCAAATCATCGATTACTTGTGTTCTTCTTCTTCCTATTCCTCTCTTTCCTTCCATCTTTCCTTCTATGGCGCTATGAAGACAATTTCTTCGAAAGATGTGTCCAATCCAATTGGCCTTTCCACGAAGGATGGTGGCTAGAAGTATTGTCATCTGATTGACATGTTAAATGTGATGTCTATTGTAACATTTTGCAGAGAATATTTTAAAAGTCATTGTTGTCATAAACAAAATTAGTTTAATTGTGTGATAAGAAATGTGCCCCAAAAGTTCTTTCTGAAGTTTTTCTTGACCTTAAACATTTAAACTTTACTTTTCAAAACAATATATATTGGCATCAAAAGCCAGATTTTTAATTGGCATAAATGTAAATACATACTTACTTTACTCTGGTATTATACTCTCTGGCATAAAGCCCCGAACTCAATGTCTTCACGGTGCTATGTACGTTTTTTTTTCCTCTACGGTTAACTGTACATTTAATAGTCATACAGAGCACTGCTTGACTTTGGTAGTCATACAAGAACCGATATTGTTATATCATGAAAGTTTTGGCTTTGCTTTAACATAAATGATTGAATTTAATGTTTCTCGTTCGCGGCATCAATAAAGATCAAAGTAGTAATAGTTATATAAAGAAACACCTCCTCTATCACTTCTGTTTCCTATGTTCAATTATTGCATCCAATATTTCGAATGTTTCGTGCAGGCACTCTTCGTCAGGGCCTAAAATGAAATATTGTTCTCCTATCTGGATTATGGCAGCTCCTACAAACCTATCTCGGTTCCTCAGTTCTAAACTTCTTCCTGGGAATAGTACGTTTTACAGTATCTCACACACATATACGATGACAAAACATTAAATGTTATGAACACTAAATATGTAATTACCTGACACTCGTCATAGAATCAGTGATCTCAATATGGCATCTATAGAAACTCACCCTATGGCTAACTCAGGTCCGAAACGCTACTCTCGGTATTGTATTTCCGAATTCTCTTCAGACGAATTCGCTAATCTTTTATCATATAGTATGACCTAGACAGTCAATAGTTCAATATTACCTGTTCTACAAGTTTCCTAAATTATAAAACGAAATGTCACATACACCCGTAGATTTATTTAGTTCTGAAGTTGTATATAACTATGCACTACAATGTGATCTAAATTTATAAATTCTAGTCAGCTACTGTCAAGCTTTCTTCTTATTAGTTAGATATTATTATTATTATTATTATTATTATTATTATTATTATTATTGTTAGTATTCCCCTAAGTTATTAGAGATGATTATTTTTGTTCAAACATCTCCTAGATTTATTAAATATTCCAGCATATATTGGCGTTCAATCTGGAATTATGTTCGTAAATAAATAAATAAATGTAATTAACAAACGAATGTATTACCAGTATAATGTGTAAGATATGCACCATAAATAAATGTAATAGTGATACATACTTCTCTATAGGGAAACACGAAAATAGAATCAAAATTATAATCAAGGATTCTTATACACACTTGATGTAATCAGAAATTACAATGTTTTAAATAATATCCAGTGGTCTATTTCTAAATTAGAAATCACTTAAGGTTTTGTAATACTGTAGCCTTTCAGGGTTATAACACAGATGAATATTATATATTGTGAATATTATTATAACATAGATCTTTCAGACGACTTCTTCATGATTACTATAAAGAACAATCTTTATAGTAAAATTCACATACATTGAAGTACACATAATGAACAGTTGTGGCACAGGTCCAGCAGAGTGAGTCATAATTAGAATGGTTTTCAATATTACTAACTGAAAATGTCTTTTCTACACAGGGTATTATTCACATATGAGCATGAATTTTCTTGTTATTTCTCACAACATCTGTACATGTCTCTTTACAGACACTACTGAAGGACGTTTTAATAAAAAAATTGGCAACGTGTATCATGAAAGGGAGATTTTTTAAAATTATTTTTTCAATATCTCGCACCGTTTGCAAGATTTAAGTCTACTTCCGGTTGGAGTTTTTAATACATGTATGATCAGTGTTTTCTTTCTTCTTGCATGCAGTATTTAATAAGCAAATACATTACATACAGAATTAATTATAATATCAGTGATATATGGTGTTCATTGGGCAAAACACTCAAAACAATAGATTCATCTTAGTAAGATATATAAAGAAAATAATAAATATTAAATTGATTTATAACAGTGTAATAGGTAAAGTGTGTTAGTATACCACAATAATGGAACGAGTAGTATAGTAGGATTATAGTTATCGTTTGGCCATAAAACAAACTCCCGATAGATATACTAACCCTGTATACAAATGCGTGGTGTTGGTATGTATAACTCGCAGGATATAATGTTTTACTTTTTAAAATTTCAGTACTTCCAATGTACCCATAAAAATGTAATAAAGAAATAACGACCATTTTTAAAAAAATATCCAATTAGAACTGAACAATTTACACAAAATTTGCAATCGATCAGTGAAAACTGCATCTTTCTAGAGCGTATAGTTCCCGGGAATTCACTGTCGAAGCGATTGGCCACAAACATATAAACTATCTCACCACAAACTTATATAAACCTATCATTTTAATATATAGATTATTTTAGACTTTCTAAACTGCAGTACAGATGAGGTGTTTTAATTATTTCTTTGATTACCTGATGGTTATATGATACCAGAGGCACAAGTTGTGATTTACTAAAGCAGGTTCACGCTCATTAATCGTGTGATAATTATTGTCTATACAAATAACACACTTTCAAGGAAACGCATAAACTATAAGTTCGAACATTGCTAAGTAATATTACAAAAACAGATTTCAATATAGGCTTCTTACTTTAATAAACAGTTTGTATAAATTGAACCTTACTGTTACTTGGTATGGCTCCAGCTACAGGGTGTTCGGATTCTCTATTCTCTCCTGCTGTTTGGCTTTCAATCGGAGTTCCACTGTTTGGCTGAGGAGCAATCGGATCTGCAATTCCTTTCGGTGCTAAGTTTGATCCTCCTATATTAGCATATCCTTCAAAAGCTTCTGCGTTCGCTTGTGAAACGGCGCTTGCGGAAGCAACTTAAAACAACAATAACGTTAATGTTTTGTTGGTAATATTCATTTTCATGAGAATATTTATTTTTTATTGAGTGGCAATTAATTACGTATATAATATTTAACTAACTGTAGTATTTGTAATTCTGGACAAAAAATTTCGATATGGCAACGCTGTATAGCCTGAGAGTAGGGATATTGGTCATTGGACTTAGAACCGTTAGTGTATGCCAGACAGGATGCCAGGGTTAAACGAAAAATTTCCGAGCCGCTGGATCGTTTGACGTGGGTCTGTGCAGTAGCTAGCTCGATCTCTTGATTTGACACCACCAAATAAAGTGTATTAACATCACATATGCAATTTGGCCGAGCTACAGGAAGCTATCACAGAGGAGTTCCACAAGATACCAGTACGGGTCTACCAAGCTGCTTGTGACAACGTTGCTTTTCATCTCCAGATATATGTCAACTTGGATGTTGCATTGGTCGACCATGTCATGGAGAACAAAGATTAAAATTTTTGTAAAAAAAAAAAAAAAAAAAAAGAGTAATGTTTTTGTTCAATTTTATGTCCAAGTTACGTTGCCAGTTTTTTTTTTTCTTTTTTTTTTACCTCAGTCTTTGAAACATAATATTCATAATTATTTGCCACCCTGTATTTATTGTTAGTTCAATGGGAAGTCTAAAAGTAAAGGGACTTTTGAGAAAAGGTACATTTTTTCTAATGATAGAAAACTTAAACAAACATTATTTTTCTACATAATCTCCCTGCACTTTGTTGCGTAATAAACACACATACAGTATGGCGCTAAATTCGTTGTACAAAAGCAGAGGAGTGATTCCTGAGAGTAAAACAAACAAAAAAGTTCCAATAAACATAGGTCGAAAACCTCATCGTTTACATGTTATAGGCTGCCGAAAACATGAAAAAATGAATTATAAAGGTCCATAGCTCCGAAACTATGGGATCTACTGTAGTCGGGTCAAAATTTCACTTAGGGCTAGTATGTGCTCTATCCAAAAATACATGTTTTAGAATCCTAAGGTGCTCACACAACAATTTTTATGGAGGTAGTTGGAGAGTACTTTATATCATAGGCCCGTAGTCAAACTCCCTCTTTAAAAATTGTTTTGGAAGCACCTCAGGATTCTGAAACACGCATTTTTGGATAGGGCACATACTAGTTCCTAAGTGAAGTCTTGATCCGACCAAGGTAGGTCCCATAGTTTTGAAGCTATAAACCTTTAAAATTCATTTTTTCATGATTTCGGCAGCCTATAACACGTAAACGAGGGTTTTTGGCCTATGTTTATTGGAACTTTTTTTGTTTGTTTTACTCTCAGGAATCACTCCTCTGTTTTAGTACAACGAATTTAGCGCCATACTGTATATAATTATATGCTTCTGGAAATTCTCAGTACTCGTTGCTCTGCAACCTGAAGTATTTAGAATTAAAGAATTAAATCTAAAACTATCATACACAATACAACCAGCACGGAAAATTAACGGAAACACGTCGAGTGAGCTCGTATGTTTGTAAGCGGTATAGCAGGTTACCAGTTATAGTGGTAATTATAACAACCTATTTCCCAAACATAGCTAACAAACTTTATTATCATATGAACAAATGCAATAACAAGAAACCAATATGAAATTAAAATAGCATTCGACTTCATTTAAATCTGTTGAATAGATCTCAATAGTAGGTAACAAGTAACTTTTAGCTTTTTTTTTTCTTTCAAGGTTTTGTTTGACAGAGAACGAAAGGAGTATGAAATCAACAGACTAAAGAACAATAAGGGAATAGGTTCTTAAACTCACAATATACTATATTTAAAGCAATTAATTTCTTTCCCTCCTTTTTCTTTTTACGGTTTGCTCTGCTTCGTTTAGTAGTTAAAATTAATTGATTATGTCAAAAAGGTTAGCAAGCAGCAACGCACTTTTCCTAACGTTTCACAAGTGTTGATTCCGACGGGGAAAAAAAAAAAAGTTTTCGGTGGCGCTTGTAAACAAATTTTGCACCGCATCAATCACTAGCTGATGGTTGACGTTTAAATTTCTTAACTTCTGTTGATAATGAGTGATTCCAAATCACGCTCGCAGCCTTACTTTCTGGTTTGTGATGATGCACCCAAGTTTCATCTAAAGTAATGATTTGCTGTAAAAATCTATCTTTCTCGCAACGATAAGTTGTTAAATGTTTACAAGAGATGTCCAACCTTTGTGCCTTATGCTGCGCTGACACTTCTTTCGGGACCCACCCTGCACATAATTTCCGGTTGTGTTTAACACCTCCCGCAAACAAAAAGCGAATTACTGTCCTTATTTTTCCCTTGGTGCAGATTGACAATGGAGGTGCCATGTTTAAAGGTCTGCTACACTCCAACGACTAACGCGGGAATAAAAGTGACACGTTGCGTAGAAGTGTTGCAGATGACATTAATTCAACGCTGAATACTAGCAGTGTTACCAAACACTAGTATGAAAAATTGTATAAAGAAGTCTTTTCATTTTTTGACTTCTCGTCGTATTATGCAGTTACGGATTAGGGGCTGTCCACATATTACGTAACGTTGTTTTGGACCAATTTTTACCTCCTCCCTCCCTCTCGTCAAACTTCGTAACTCAAGGCCGAACCCCTCCCCCAGTTATGTAACAATATTTTCTTTCTGTTTTTCACCAATTTGCTTACCTTGGGGTTTATTACAATAAAAAAAATCGGTGGTAGATCTTTTTACTACGAAATGCTTGTATTCTAAATATATTGTTAGTGTTTTTTCGCCAATACATCAAAATATTAGAAAATTATAGTACCATAATAAAATCTTAAAGCATAAGGTTTTTAAACTAACCAGTCCTAATTCTTCGCAATTGCATACTGTTATTTTTCCGAAGGAGATCGCGCCCATTCTTTTAGATCACCGATGATCGGGAAGGAGGAAATACTACCGAAAGATGCAGTTTAAATAAAATCTAAAGAGCTAACATCGACCTCTTTTTCCAGGATCCAGAATGCTTCGTGCATTTGAACTTTGTCAGTGTCGACGAAGCAAAGAAGTTCTCATTCTCCTCTCGAGCATCTTCTTTGGACTTAGGACTTCAGTTTACCCCTTTTCAAATTCTTCTTGTCGTAAATCAATTCCAGAATGCGAATAAACACGATTTCTCCAGAAATACACAAATCCAAAAATAAAAAATTTCAGTACAAGATAAATATAGGACGAACTAGGTTTTTAATATCTTATTTTGCTGTACAAATCGTGGATCGTCCCGTCACGGAAAATATTATTTCACGAGAGAAAGACTTTCTTCTGTTTCTTTAGAAGAATAGAGTGAGTAATGATTCAAAACAAAAGTTTTAAAGAATATTTTCAGAAATATGGATACGAGTGGGAACGCGAGGGCATTTTCAAGCGGTAGTTATGATTATTAACAACTAACTCCAGAAAAGTATGTACCATAAGTACAATGTTGCAATAGCCACAGAACGGAGTTTTATTGTATTGTAATACACGCAAGATTCGACACCAATCATGCTTGTGTCAAGTAGTGTCTTTGAATTCCTTGTGCATGATTCAATTTATATAAGCTATAGGTCTAGTTCGCAATTTCCCAAAACAAGAGAAATATTTATTTATTTATTTGTAAAAAAGAAAAGAACTGAATAAAATGATTTGTTTGAAATATTGCGTATAAACCTGAGAATAGAAATAAAGTTATGGCAAAAAACATGCATTATATACTGAAAACGTAAACCCCTCCTCCCCGCTTGTCACATTTCGTGACGCAAGGCCGAACCCTCTCCCCCCTTTACCACGTTATGTAATATGTGGACGACCTCTTACACGCTTTATAACTGAAATTACTTCAAGGTCTGATATCGAAAATGAGCTGACACACCTAGTTATATAACAACTAAGATTGAAATCATTTACCTAGACTGCGAAATAAAAACAAAAATTTGAAAACAATAGAAAATAGAGAACAATGGTTGAAAACGAGAGAGAGAAAGAAAGAAGGGAACTCAACTGCATTTCATTACGTATCATGCTGTCTTAGAGTCCTGTGAACTACTTTTTAAATAATAGTTGTATTAGTTTGTAATAAACAGAATAGTTTTAACACACAGTTATTAAAATTACATAATAATGTTATTTAAGAAGTAGTTTACAGGATTCCAAAACAACATGATACTTAATCAAATGCAGTTGAGTTCATTTTTCTAGTTGCTGCCTTAACTTAGATTTTGGGGAAATGCTATTCTAGCAACACTGTAACTTCTATGGATGGCAGGTCTTCAGGTTGATATCTTATGTTGTAGAATAACATTATCTATGATTGTGGAAAGTTGTATTTCATTATCTCCTTTCACTTATGAAAAACAAACGAAAAAAATAGTCAACTGTATTATTTTTAGTATGTCAGGCTCTTAAACAAGAAAATCATTGGCTGTAATATTTTTCTTCATATTTTTATATTGGGAACAGTAAAGTAACTTTTTACAGTTTCCTGTTTTAAGATAATTGTTAATGAAGATTTAAAAAGATGACAACTTGTTTAAAAGGTCTTTATTTGGATATTGCTTGACTCTGCACTCTGAACAGAGAGAGAGATCGGTACGGAAGTAAACACACAAGTTAGTCCTCCCATAGTGACAAAAAAAAAAAAAAAAAAAAGAAAAACATGTTACTCTGTGTTTTCCCTCTTTTCTTCATTTAACTTCTGAGCTAGCAAAAGATTTGCCTTTTCTTCTTACAATAAATCCTCGACCAATGTATTAACCAAATGAGAATTTCTCTCGTAAGCACAGCAAAAGAAACTCTTGGGATAAACTATCTACAATAGGAGAGATCTACTGTGGAATGGAAGTTTGTCTCTCGTGACGTGAGATCGAATTTATCGTAAGCATAAATGTAGGAAAATACAGAGTGTTTCAAATCAACACGTTTGGGAGGTGATTCCACACTGAAAGAAAACGTAAACGAAGAAAAATATGTAGTAGTAAACGAAGAAAAAAGCAATGTAGAGGAGTCGCTAAAATTAATTCTCTTTGAACGAGGGCGATTACGAAACATCACCTACTAATTGAAATCCAGATTATTCTCCAATAAAGTAAATTCCAATAAACTTTTTTGTTATTGTTCGTCCCTCAATGCATACTCATCTCATTGTTAATTATCCCATATCGGACTCCCGAAGAAAACTCATCGAAACAACTTATTGACCGTGCCAATAGCGACTACTCTCAGTCATGACTCCGTTTTCTTTCATTCAGAAATAGAAAAGAAAGAGAAGAAAGTAGAAGGGTAAAAGAAGGAGGTAGAAAAAGAAGAAAGAAAAGAAATAGGGTATTTTAATAAGAAACAGATTACTGGATAATTCCGGAAATATAGTAAGAAATCGAGAAAGTCCCTGAAAGATGAATCATTCTAAATATTATTAACGACTAATCAATTTTGGAATGCTTCGGAATAGACACATGTTCCCTCATACCACCCAGACCTAGCTCCAGGCACCACGATCGTGGGGTTGCCCAGACCTAGACCTGGAAATGAGAAAAGTGAAATCATTCTTTGTACTGTTATTCCAACCGGTGATTGATAACCATCCAGCATCTGAACTCTGTTCTCTAGGATCGACCACACATATGAATTAGCCAAGAAAGAATAAAAAAAAATCAAACTTATAAACTCAATATAAATTTATGTATCGTATCAATAAGAGTCTCAACATCCTGGAAGAAAGATGTCGTATTTAGGCTTATCCTACTATTTTTGTTTCACTCCTAGAGCCGATTTAAACCATTAGTAGCGGTCCTTCATGACCTAGGTTATTTACCTTAACACATATATTAAAACATGACACATATATTACAGATGTTAATATGACAAATGATATCACTAAAATTACTTAAATTAAATCTATCATGCATTCACACGCTCACTCACTCAGGACAGTGTATATATGTTTAAAGGAAACCAACTAACTACAAGGGTACAAATAGTTTATTACATTCATGGTGAAAAAAAAAATAATTACAAAGAAAATCTTAAAACCACAAGTTCTTGGTTATATATTAATAAAATACATAGAGTTATATTTTAGTAAATTTTTATATATTCAATCATATTGACAAATGGAAAGAAAAAAAATAATTACATGTATTATATCTTAGGCATGCTAAAGCAAAATTATGATTTGCGACATACGCAAAGGAGACACTTATTTCACTTTAAAAAAAAAAAATGGACAAAGAGGAAAGAAAGAAAAAAAACTTTTAGGTGTATTAAAACTTATATGAGTCTCTACCTCACATTGAGCAGTAAAATACTAATAATTCTGAGCGTTCAAATCACAAATCACGCACTACTCGTAGTGTCCAAAAACATTTCGCTCCATTTAACTTAGTTTGTGTTTATATATATATCTCTCTCTCTATATATATATATAACTATTGGTTTACAAAAACCATTCATCGACTATATTTAGTTTGTAACTCTTAGCAGTTTATATCTGCACTCGCACACTGCGACGTTTATACCCATCTAGGGATTTCGAAAAAATCACTTTAGCCAGAGGATGTTTCTCCTCTTAGACAGTCCATTTCCAAACTTATTAATTGAATAATTTCAAGTTATTTGTTCAACACTGGGACACGTCATGAGACCTTTCCTTATGATCACTTTCGTATATATGTATACATGGTTCGGATTTAAAACGATCTTCCACAGGAGTAAGGAGTATGATGGTTTAAATTGAGGATAGAAAAAAAAAACTGGTCAAGTCACAGGATACATATGCAGGTGAGAAGGATTCAAGGTACACTTTCCACAATGGTTTTAGGTTGGTAGTTCAGGGATAATATTCGTTATGATGTGGGTTACGTTTAGACCTGCCGTTACTTTTTAATACATGCCATCAAATAATTACATAGGTTATCATTTAAATCTATTCAGAAGAAAAGGAAAAATTACTTGAGTACACGGCGGTATTCTTGACAAAATCTACATTCTTATATTCGCCGGAAAAATTACTGGTAAACTATAGCAACCAATACACGTTTGGGGGGACAGACACGAGCGCTCTCACATATATTCATATAATACATTTAGTATCATACTTTTACTTTAAAATCATATTCACATACTAAGTACATATACATTTCGACGTATTCATTTTTCCATATATATATGTATTTATAATAAATGCGCACACATTTAAATTAATCACCCCAACAATAATTTTTGAAAAGGTTGCAAGTACAAGAAAACAAATGACTTCCGACATTACATATGAAAAAGAAAATTGATTTTTTACCTGATACCGCGCGTCTATAAATTTCAACTTTTATATAATCAATTCGTGCTTAAATAATAAAAAAAAACTTTGTGACGCAGGCACGTAACACAGAGCATTCGTAAAGATATAACTAGATAACCTAAAATACAATTTCTGGGCCCAGGTCAACTACAAGGTAAACGAAAACCAAAACAGAAAGGAAAGTGACCAATGGATTAAAAAAACTTAAGAAGGACGACGGTGAAAGAACGTAATCGAAGTGTCGTCAACTACGAAGTCTTTGTTCATTTCGGCGATAGGTCAAAATGTGATGGAGGACCCAATCATTATCTACTCTATCCATGAATTGTGTATTGCAACATCTCAGCTGGTAATTTCAGATCAGAGTTGTACGTTAAATAAATCGTAAGCAACAAGTTCAAAATCGTAGGGGGGGGGGAAGGTTGAAATTAAAAAAAAATCTCGAAGTAAGAACGAAGAAAGAGACAAGAGAGAGAAAGCGGCGCCAACGAAAGGAGAAAGATTAAAGTACTACTCACTACACAGAAGAGTGATCGAATTTAAATATATAACAACTCATAGCCAAAAATATTCTTAACATGCCAAAAGGGTTCGGCTTACCAAATAAATAGCCGATAAAAGATCTCTGCAAAGATGAGACAAGTCTGTGTCCCCGATGGGATTTTCGGAAAGACAAAGGCTTTAGGGAAATCCCACCTCTCACCGTATCCGGTCAACACCCTTGCAGATACCGGAATCCTCCGGAAGGTTAGAGACGGCGTTAATTTAGAATTTCAAAAGAAAAAAAATCATCCGACCTCTAAGAAACTAGAAGATTCCAGAATAGTAATGAAATTAGAATAATAGCTAAGATATCCCTAATTAGTGATTTGCCAAAATAAAAAAAAATTAAATAAACTGAATTTCGGATCGGTGATTTCTATGGCCAAACCTCACCGATAGCTCCCCTTCGCAGAATGCGCTAAATTCTGAGGCATCGATTAATTTCCATCACTATCTAGTTTTGAAAATAAGAAAAGAAAACGAAAATATTCAAGGGGGGAGAGGTCGATGCC